>NW_027139581.1:4401000-4712000 GCF_035084215.1 Heptranchias perlo | reverse complement strand
CCCATTTCTGACCTTATGATGGACGGAAGGTTATTGATGAAGCAGCTGAAGATGGTTGGGCCTCGGACACTGCCCTGAGGAACTCCTGCAGCAATGTCCTGGGGTTGAGATGATTGGCCTCCAACAACCACAACCATCTTCCTTTGTAAACGAAAGCTTGTGAATTTAAAATAAAATTGCTGGACTATAACTTGGTGTTGTAAAATTGTTTACAATTGTCAACCCCAGTCCATCACCGGCATCTCCACATCACATCTTCCTTTGTGCGAGGTATGACTCCAGCCACTGGAGAGTCTTCCCCCTGATTCCCAATGACTTCGATTTTACGAGGGCTCCTTGGTGCTGCACTCTTGTCAAATGCTGCCTTGATGTCAAGGGCAGTCACTCTCACCTCACCTCTGAAATTCAGCTCTTTTGTCCATGTTTGCACCATCGCTGTAATGAGGTCTGGAGCCGAGTTGTCCTGGCGGAACCCAAACTGAGAATTGGTGAGTAAGTGCCGCTTGATAGCACTGTCGACGACACCTTCCATCACTTTGCTGATGATTGAGAGTAGACTGATGGGGCGGTAATTGGCCGGATTCGATTTGTCCTGCTTTTTGTGGACAGGACATATCTGGGCAATTTTCCACATTGTCGGGTAGATGCCAGTGTTGTAGCTGTACTGGAACAGTTTGGCTCGAGGCGCAGCTAGTTCTGGAGCACAAGTCTTCAGCAATACAGCCGGGATGTTGTCAGGGGCTTTGTGCATTCTGCCGTTTCTTGATATCACGTGGAGTGAATCGAATTGGCTGAAGACTGGCTTCTGTGATAGTGCGGATAGCGGGAGGAGGCCAAGATGGATCATCCACTCGGCACTTCTGGCTGAAGATGGTTGCAAACGCTTCAGCCTTGTCTTTTGCACTCATATGCTGGACTCTGCCATCATTGAGGATGGGGATGTTCATGGAGCCTCCTCCTCCCGTGAGTTGTTTAATTGTCTACCACCATTCACGACTGGATGTGACTGGACTGCAGAGCTTTGATCTGATCCGTTGGTTGTGGAATCGTTTAGCTCTTTCGATAGCATGTTATTTCCACTGTTTAGCATGCATGTCGTCCTGTGTTGTAGCTTCAAAAGGTTGGCACCTCAAGATTAGGTACACCTGGTGCTGCTCCTGGCATGCTCTTCTACACTCCTCATTGAACCAGGGTTGATCCCCTGGCTTGTTGGTAATGGTAGAGTGACAGAAGACAGAGCTGGCTAAAGTGAACTGGGAACTTCGGTTAAGGGATATGTCAGTCGAGATGCAGTGTCAGACATTTAATGGGATATTTCATAACACTCAGCAAAGATACATTCCAGTGAGAAAGAAAGACTCGAGGGGAAGGACATACCATCCTTGGCCAACTAAGGAAGTTAAAGATAGTATCAAATTGAAAGAAAAAACATACAATTCCACAAAGATTAGTGACAGGTCAGAAGATTGGTCAAAATATAAAAAACAGCAAAGAATGACTAAAAGAATAATGAGGGAGAGATGTGAGTACCAGAGAAAGCGAGCTAGAAATATAGTAACAGATAGTAAGAGTTTCTACAGGTATTTAAAAAGAAGAGTAAGTAAAGTGAGTGTTGGTCCTCCAGAGAGTGAGTCTGGGGAATTAATAATGGAGAATAAGGAAATGGTGGATGAATTGAACAGATATTTTGCATC
This sequence comes from Heptranchias perlo, assembly GCF_035084215.1. Classification (NCBI taxonomy): domain Eukaryota; kingdom Metazoa; phylum Chordata; class Chondrichthyes; order Hexanchiformes; family Hexanchidae; genus Heptranchias; species Heptranchias perlo. Next base: position 4,710,306 of record NW_027139581.1, on the reverse strand, counting down.
CGTCATCACTGTAGAGGATACAAATAACATGCCAGAAATAATTGTGGATCAAGAGGTGAAAGGGAGGGAGGAACTTAAAACATTTACAATCACCAGGGAAAGGGTCTTGAAAAAATATTAAATCTAAAAGCTGACAAGTTCCCAGGTCCTGACGGACTTCATCCGAGGGTATTAAAAGAAGTGGCTGCAGAGATAGTCGATGCATTGGTATTAATTTTCCAAAATTCCCCAGGTTCTGGAAGGGTCCCATCAGATTGGAAAATAGCGAATATAACTCCTCTATTCAAGAAAGGAGGGAGACAGAAAGCCGGAAACTACAGGCCAGTTAGCTTAACAACTGTCATGGGGAAAATGCGAGAATCTATTATTAAGGAGATTCTGGCAGGGCACTTAGAAAATCACAATGCAATCAGGCAGAGTCAACACGGCTTTGTGAAAGGGAAATCGTGTTTGAATAATTTATTAGAGTTCTTTGAGGAAGTAACAAGCAACGTGGATAAAGGGGACCCTTTGGATGAGGTGCACTTGGATATCCAGAAGGCTTTTGACAAGGTGCCACATCAAAGGTGACGACACAAAATAAGAACTCATGGTGTCAGCGGTAACATATTAGCATGGATAAAGGATTGGTTCGCTAACAGGAAACAGAGAGTCGGCATAAATGGGTCATTTTCAGGTTGGCAAGATGTAACAAGTGGAGTGCCACAGGGATCAGTGCTTGGGCCTCAACTATTTACAATCTATATCAATGATTTGGATGAAGGGACCAAATGTATTGTTGCTAAATTTGCTAATGAGACAAAGGTAGGTAGGAAAGAAAGTTGTGAAGAGGACATAAGGAGTTCATAAAGGGACATAGATAGGTTAAGTGAGTGAGCAAAAATTTGGCAGATGGAGTATAATGTGGGAAAATGTGAACTTGTCCACTTTGGCAAGAGGAATAGAAAAGCAGTATATTATTTAAATGGAGAGAGATTGCAGAACTCTGAAGTACAGAGGGATCTGGGTATCGTAGTACATGAATCACAGAAAGTTAGTATGTAGGTACAAGAAGTGATTTGGAATGCAAATGGAATGTTCTCATTTACTACAAGGGGAATGGAATATAAAAGTGGAAATATTTTACTACAGTTGTTCAGGGCATTGGTGAGACCACATCTGGAATACTGTGTGCAGTTTTGGTCTCCTTATTTAAGAAAGGACATAATTGCTTTGGAGGCGGTTCAGAGAAGGTTCACTCGACTGATTCCTGGGATGAGGGGGTTATCTTATGAGGAAAGGTTGGACAAGTTGGGCCTGTATACATTGGAGTTTAGAAGGATGAGAGGTGATCTTATTGAAACACATAAGATCCTGAGGGGAATAGAAGGGATAGATGCTGAGAGGATGTTTCCCCTTGTGGGAGAGACTAGAACTAGGGGCCACAGTTTAAAAATAAGGGGTCTCCCATTGAAGACGGAGATGAGGAGAATTTTTTTTCCCTGAAGGTCGTGAGTCTGAGGAACTCCCTTCCCCAGAGAGCGGGGGAGGCAGGGTCATTGAATATGTTTAAGGCCGAGTTAGATAGATTCCTGATTATCAAGGGAGTCAAATGTTATAGTAGGTAGATGGGAAAGTAGGGTTGATGTCACAATCAGATCAGCCATGATCTTATCAAATGACAGATCAGGCTCGAGGGGCCGAATGGCCTACTCCTGCTCTTAATTCATATGTTTATACGAGTGAGGAATATGAACACCATGAGGTTACAGATTGTGTTGGATTCCAATTCTGCTGCTGCTGATGGCCCACAGCGCCTCACGGATGCCCAGTTTTGAGCAGCGAGATCTGTTCTGAATCTATCCCATTTAGCACGATGGCAGTGCCACACAACACGTTGGATGGTGTCCTCAGTGTGAAGACGGGACTTGGCTCCACAAGGACTGTGCGGTGGTCACTCCTACCAATACCGTCATGGACAGATACTCGCCTTGTTTGCTCTCCCCAATTGCATTACCTCACACTTCTCTGGATTGAATTCTATTTGCCACTTATCTGCCCACCTGACCAGTCCATTGATATCTTCCTGCAGTCAACAGCTTTCCTCCTCACTACCAAGCACACGGCCAATTTATGTATCATCTGCAAACTTCTTGATCAAGTCCTCCACATTCAAGTGCAAATCATTAATATATACCACAAAAAGCAAGGGACCAATAGTGAGCCTTGAGGAACCCCACTGGAAACAGCCTTCCAGTTGCAAAAACATCTGTCAACCATCACCCTTTGCTTCCTGCCACTGAGCCAATTTTGGATCCGACTGGCCACTTTCCCTTTGATCCCAAGGGATTTAACTTTTTTGACCAGTCTGCCATGTGGGACCTTGTCAAAAGACTTGCTAAAATCCATGGATACTACATCAAATGCGTTGCCCTCATCGACCCTCCTCGTTACCTCCTCATAAGAGTCAATCAACTTAGTCAGACACGACATTCCCTGAACAAATCCATGCTGACTGTCCTTGATTAATCCGTGCCTTTCTAAATGACGATTAATATTGTCCCTCAGAATTGTTTCCAATCATTTGGCTACCACCGAGGTTCGGCTGACTGGCCTGTAATTACTCAGTCTATCCCTTTCTCCCTTTTTAAACAATGGTACACTGTCTTGAAAAGAAAGCTGATTTATTTGAGACTGATACAGAATATTAAACTCCAGCCCAGTTATAGGGGTTATTATCAGAAACAAACCCCAACTGTCAGAATGAACATGGTTCAGTCCTGGATGTGATTAACAGCAGAATCCAACCCCTGTGGTAACATGTGAACTCGCTGGTGTGACTGCAGGTTGGATGACTGAGTGAATCCCTTCCCACAAACAGAGCAGGTGAACGGTTGGTGTGTCAGCAGTCCGTTTGTGCTTTTAAAGCTCTTCCCACAGTCAGAACATTTAAAAGGTCTCTTATCAGTGTGAACAGGTTGGTGTTCAATGAGACTGGATGAACAAGTGAATCCCTTTCCACACACAGAGCAGGTGAACGGTCTCTCCCCCGTGTGAACTCGCTGGTGAATCAGCAGGGCGGATGACTGAGTGAATCCCTTCCCACACTCTGAGCAGGTGAACGGCCTCTCCCCAGTGTGAACTCGCTGGTGAATCAGCAGGGCGGATGACTGAGTGAATCCCTTCCCACACTCTGCGCAGGTGAACGGCCTCTCCCCAGTGTGAACTCGCTGGTGAATCAGCAGGGCGGATGACCGAGTGAATCCTTTCCCACATGCGGAGCAAGTAAACGGCCTCTCCCCAGTGTGAGTACGTTGGTGTCTCAGTGGAGCATTCCTGCTTTTAAAGCTCTTCCCACAGTCAGAACATTTTAAAGGTCTCTTATCACTGTGAACAAGTTGGTGTTCAATGAGACTGGATGAACAAGTGAATCCTTTCCCACAAACGGAGCAGGTGAACGGTCTCTCCCCAGTGTGAACTCGCTGGTGCCTCAGCCAGTCGGCTGAATGAGCGAATCCCTTCCCACACTCTGCGCAGGTGAACGGCCTCTCCCCGGTGTGAATTCGCTGGTGTCTCAGCAGGGTGGATGACTGAGTGAATCCCATCCCACACACGGAGCAGATAATCGGTCTCTCCCCAGTGTGAGTACGTTGGTGTCTCAGTAGAGCATTCCTGCTTTTAAACCTCTTCTCACAGTCAGAACATTTAAAATTTCTCTTATCACTGTGAACAAGTTGGTGTGAAATGAGGCTGGATGTGCACGTGAATCCTTTCCCACACACGGAGCAGGTGAACGGCCTCTCCCCAGTTTGAAATCGGTGGTGTCTCAGCAGAGTGGATGACTGAGTGAATCCCTTCCCATATGAGGAGCAGATAAACGGCCTCTTCCCAGTGTGACTGCGTCGATGAGTTTCCAGCTGGGATGGATAATTGAACCCCTTCCCACAGTCCCCACATTTCCATGGTTTCTCCGTGGTCTGGGTGTCCTTGTGTCTCTCCAGGTTGGACGATCAGTTGAAGCCTCGTCCACACACAGAACACGTGGACGGTTTCTCCCCGCTGCAAATGGTGCGATGTTTTTTCAGGCTGTGTCACCAGGTAAAGCTCTTTCCACAGTCAGTGCACTGGAACACTCTCACTCGGGTGTGTGTGACTCAGTGATTTTCCAGTCACACTGATGTTTGAAATCTTTTCCCACAGACAGAACAGACAAACATTTCTCCTTCCACATTCAAAGGCCGATGATATTCAGGTCCTGATGAGTCGAGTGACTCGGTCAGATTGACTTGAGGTTTGGTTTGATTTTCCCGTCTGTGAATCCTCACCTTCCAATCCCGTGTAAAAGGAGTTTACAAAAGTCCTCACTGTAAATACAGGATAGAAATTCAGAACAGACAATTCTAGTTTCGACAGAATATTCTTCCCGCTCATTCCCCCAGACTGTAAATCCCCGTCCCACACACTCTCCCTCCTCCCTGTGCTGAAATCCAAACCCATCGCACCATCCCCAACATATTTCATTCCATCTGAGTTTTCTCTCCCTCCCTCTGAAGGTGTTGACTCTGACTGGGTTCAGTTCTGCACTCACTGGTTCCCCTCTCTCCCTCCCCGTGAAGTTCTCTCCCCCTCTTCCACAACATCTCCCAATTTTGGTGATGGGCTCTCCTTGACCCATCTCCATTTTTCCTTCTGATATTCACTGACACACCCCGATTTCTCTATCAAAGAGACGCTCTCTGACCAGTTACCATTCCAACTTCCTTTAGAGACGTTCCCTGATCCGTCGTCATGTGGGTCTGGGGGGAGGGGTTTGGGGGGATAATGTTCACTGTTTTATATTGGGGTCTGGGGCGGATAATGTTCACTATTTTATATTGGGGTCTGGGGGGAATAATGTTCACTGTTTTATATTGGGGTCTGGGGGGATAATGTTCACTGTTTGATATTGGGGTCTGGGGGGGATAATGTTCACTGTTTAATATTGGGGTCTGGGGGGGATAATGTTCACTGTTTTATATTGGGGTCTGGGGGGGATAATGTTCACTGTTTAATATTGGGGTCTGGGGGGGATAATGTTCACTGTTTTATATTGGGGTCTGGGGGGGATAATGTTCACTGTTTTATATTGGGGTCTGGGGGGATAATGTTCATTGTTTTATATTGGGGTCTGGGGGGGATAATGTTCACTGTTTTATATTGGGGTCTGGGGGGGATAATGTTCACTGTTTTATATTGGGGTCTGGGGGGGATAATGTTCACTGTTTTATATTGGGGTCTGTGGGGCACTCGGTGTTCACTGAAGTCTGCGTCTCCTGCGCCTGCTCAGCTCACACTGTCCAACAATGGGACTCTCCAACCCCTCAGCTCACACTGTCCAACAATGGGCCTCTCCCACCCCTCAGCTCACACTGTCCAACAATGGGCCTCTCCCACCCCTCAGCTCACACTGTCCAACAATGGGCCTCTCCCACCCCTCAGCTCACACTGTCCAACAATGGGCCTCTCCCACCTCTCTCTGTGTGGCTTTAAACAGATGGAACCCTGTGGGGTGGAGCAAACATTTCAACATTTGTTCGTGAAATGGGTGAATTCAGGACAGACAGCAGGGATTATTTGAGGAATAACACAGTGTGGTGATCAAGGGAATTCAGTGGGTGTTGTGTAGATGGATTGTCTAAAGGTGTTTGAGAAGGTGCCGCACAGGAGGCTTGTTGATAAAATTAAGGTTCACGGAATTGAAGGGAGTGGGGCAGCGTGGACAGGAAGTTGGGGAAAGGGCAGAAAACAGAGAGTCGTGGATAATGGATATTGTTCAGACTGGAGGGGTGTCAACAGTGGTGTCCCCCAGGGTCAGTGTTGGGTCCATTGCTCTTCTCAATACAGGGAAATGAACTGGGCTCGGGTATATCGGGCACAAGATGAAAATCTCCAGATAATTCAAATGCCACCAAGATAGGGAGTGTGGGGAACTGTGAAGAGGACTGGAAGTGACTTCAGTGTCACGGACACTGGATAATAAATTGGACAGATAGATGGCAGATGAAATTTAATGCAGAGAAATGTGAAGTGATACATTTTGGGAAGAAGAATAGGGAGAGGAAAAGTGAGAGGCTCCGTTGATGAAGGTGTTCAGAAACTATATCACAGATTTTAATAAATAGGGGTGAATAGTGTTAATCATTGGTTATTGATTGCTGCACACTGTCCCAAACACTCCCAGGGCAGGTACAGCACGGATTAGATACAGAGTAAAACTCCCTCTGCACTGTCCCAAACATTCCCAGGGCAGGGACAGCACAGGTTAGATCGAGAGTAAAGCTCCCTTGACACTGTCCTATCAAACACTCCCAGGGCAGGGTAAGCATTGGTCAGACACCGAGTAAAGCTCCCTCTACACTGTCCCATCAAACACTCCCAGGGCAGGTACAGCACGGGTTAGACAGAGAGTAAAGCTCCCTCCACACTGTCCCATCAAACACTCCCAGGGCAGGGACTGCACGGGTTATGTGCAGAGTAAAGCTCCCTCTGCACTGTCCCATCAAACACTCCCGGGGAAGTTACAGCACGGGTGAGATACAGAGCAAAGCTCACTCCACACTGTCCCATCAAACAGTCCCGGGAAGGTACAGCACGGGTTAGGTGCAGAGTCAAGGTCCCTCTACAGTGTCCTAAACACTCCCGGGGCAGGAACAGCACAGTTTAGATACAGGGTAAAGCTCCCTTGACACTGTCCCATCAAACACTCCCAGGGCAGACACAGCACAGGTTAGATAGAGGGTTAAGCTCCCTCTACAATGTCCCATCAAACACTCCCGCGGCAGTTAAAGCATTGGTCAGATACCGAGTAAAGCTCCCTCTACACTGTCCCATCAAACAATCCCAGGGCAGGTACAGCACGGGTTAGATACCGAGTAAAGCTCCCTCTACACTGTCCCATCAAACACTCCCAGGGCAGGTACAGCACGGGTTAGATAGAGAGTAAAGCTCCCTCCACACAGTCCCATCAAACACTCCCAGGGCAGGGACTGCACGGGTTATGTGCAGAGTAATGCTCCCTCTGCACTGTCCCATCAAACACTCCCGGGGCAGTTACAGCACGGGTGAGATACAGAGCAAAGCTCACTCCACACTGTCCCATCAAACAGTCCCGGGAAGGTACAGCACGGGTTAGGTGCAGAGTCAAGGTCCCTCTACAGTGTCCTAAACACTCCCGGGGCAGGTACAGCACGGGTGAGATGGAGTGTAAAGTTCCCTCTGCACTGTCCCATCAAACACTCCCAGGGCAGGTACAATAAGGTGAGATAGAGTGCAAAGTTCCCTCTGCAATGTTCCATCAAACACTCCCAGGGCTGCGACAGCACGGAATAGATACCGAATAAAGCTCCCTCGACAATGTCCCATCAAACACTCCCAGGGCAGGGACAGCACGGGTTAGATACAGAGTAAAGCACCCTCCACACTGTCCCATCAAACACTCCCAGGGCAGGGACAGCACGGGTTAGATACAGAGTAAAGCTCCCTCCACACTGTCCCATCAAACACTCCCAGGGCAGGTACAGCACGGGTTCGATACAGAGGAAAGCTCCCTCGACAATGTGCCGTCTCACACTGCCAGGACAGGTGCAGCACGGGGTAGATGCAGAGCAAAGCACCCTCCACATTGTCCAAAACACTCCCAGGGCAGGTGCAGCACGGGTTAGATCCCGAGTAAAGCTCCCTCTGCACTGTCTCATCAAACACTCCCGGGGAAGGTTCAGCACGGGTTCGATACAGAATAAAGCTCCCTCGACATTGTCCCACCAAACACTCCAAGGGCAGGGACAGCACGGGTTAGATACAGGGTAAAGCTCACTCCACACTGTCCCATCAAACATTCCCGGGGCAGGTACAGCATGGGTTAGATACCGAGTAAATCTCCCTCCACACTGTCCCATAAAACACTCCCGGGGCAGGTCCAGCATGGGTTAGATACAGGGTAAAGCTCCCTCTGCACTGTCCCATCAAACACTCCCAGGGCAGGGACAGCATGGGTTGAGATTCTGGGTAAAACTCCCTCCACACTGTCCCATCAAACACTCCCGGGGCAGGGACAGCACGGGTTAGATACCGAGTAAAGCTCCCTCCACACTGTCCCATCAAACATTCCCAGGGCAGTGACAGCACGGGTTACGTACAGAGTAAAGCTCCCTCCACTGTCCCATCAAACACTCCCAGGGCAGGTACAGCACGGGTTAGATGCAGAGTAAAGCTCCCTCGACACTGTCCCATCAAACACTCCCAGGGCAGATAAAGCACGGGTTAGATACAGAGTAAAGCTCCCTCTACACTGTCCCATCAAACACTCCCAGGGCAGGTACAGCACGGGTTAGATACAGAGTAAAGCTCCCTCGACAATGTGCCGTCTCACACTGCCAGGACAGGTGCAGCACGGGGTAGATGCAGAGCAAAGCACCCTCCACATTGTCCAAAACACTCCCAGGGCAGGTACAGCACGGGTTAGGTACAGAGTAAAGCTCCCTCTACACTGTCCCATCAAACACTCCCAGGGCAGGTACAGCACGGGTTACGTGCAGAGTAAAGCTCCCTCTGCACTGTCCCATCAAACACTCCCGGGGCAGGTACAGCACGGGTTAGACACAGAGTAAAGCTCCCTCTACACTGTCCCATCAAACACTCCCAGTGCAGGGACAGCACGGGTTACGTACAGAGTAAAGCTCCCTCTACACTGTCCCATCAAACACTCCCAGGGCAGGTACAGCACGGGTTACGTACAGAGTAAAGCTCCCTCTGCACTGTCCCATCAAACACTCCCAGGGCAGGTACAGCATGGGTTAGATGCAGAGTAAAGCTCCCTCTACACTGTCCCATCAAACACTCCCAGGGCAGGTACAGCACGGGTTAGATACAGAGTAAAGCTCCCTCTGCACTGTCCCATCAAACACTCCCGGGGCAGGTACAGCACGGGTTAGATACAGAGTAAAGCTCCCTCTACACTGTCCCATCAAACACTCCCAGGGCAGGGACAGCACGGGTTAGATACAGAGTAAAGCTCCCTCTACACTGTCCCATCAAACACTCCCGGGGCAGGTACAGCACGGGTTAGATACAGAGTAAAGTTCCCTCTACACTGTCCCATCAAACACTCCCAGGGCAGGGACAGCACGGGTTAGATACAGAGTCAAGCTCCCTCTACACTGTCCCATCAAACACTCCCGGGGCAGGTACAGCACGGGTTAGATATAGAGTAAAGCTCCCTCTACACTGTCCCATCAAACACTCCCAGGGCAGGTACAGCACGGGTTGGATACAGAGTAAAGCTCCCTCTACACTGTCCCATCAAACACTCCCAGGGCAGGTACAGCACGGGTTGGATACAGAGTAAAGCTCCCTCTACACTGTCCCATCAAACACTCCCGGGGCAGGTACAGCACGGGTTAGATACAGAGTAAAGCTCCCTCTACACTGTCGGATCAAACACTCCCAGGGCAGGTACAGCACGGGTTAGATACAGAGTAAAGCTCCCTCGACACTGTCGGATCAAACACTCCCGGGGCAGGTACATCACGGGTTGAGATTCTGAGTGAAATATCCTGAAGCCCCGCCCACTCTGTACCTGTACCAAGGTGGCCGCGCATGCGCCGTGACGCTAGCACATCTTGTACCAAGATGGCCACGCATGCGCAGTGACGCTCCCTCCTCCTGTACTAAGATGGCGGCCGGTTCCCCCGGTAACCCGGCCTGTCTCCGGGGAGAAATCCCGCAGTTGCCGTCCGGCTGCTCACACTCGGGATCAGAGGATCCGACTCGGGTCCTGCGGCCCCGCTCCATGTTTATAAGCCGTGGGGCGCGGCCTCCGCCCGGTTTCTCAGTGTCCTGTCCCGGCCCCCCGCCTACCGACTCCCGAACCTCCGACTCCGTCTGGCGACCGCGCGGACCCTTTCTCGCGCCTGCGCGCTGGGATCCTGGTGACGTCAGAGCCGAGGCCCCGCCCTCACCCACTGGCCCCGCCCCCTCATGGAGCTGCTCCCTCGCGCGAGGCCCCTCTGGTTTTGGGCGGAATGAGACCGCGCGCTGTTCCTCCTCCCACTGCCTGTGGGAATGGGGCAGATATTTAAAGGGACAGGCACTCCCCTTTGTTTATAGTTAAAGGGACAGTCCCGTTTCTCTTTGAATGTCAGGGGATTTCATTAACGGAGCTCCTATTAACAATCGGTCCGTTCTGTAATTAGTGCAGAGATTAGGAACATTTAATCATTATGAACAGGAGGAGGCCATTCAGCCCCTCCAACCTGTTCCGCCATTTAATTGTATCATATCTGATCTGTACCTTAACTCCATCTACCCGCCTTGGTACCATAACCTTTAATACCCTCGCCTATCAAAAATCTATCAATCTCAGATCTGAAATTTTCACTTGACCCCCAGCCTCGACTGCTCTCAGGGAGAGAGTTCCAGATTTCCACTGCCCTTTGTGCGAAGAAGTGATTCCTGACATCGCCCCTGAATGGCCTCGCTCTAATTTTAAGGTTATGCCCCCTTGTTCTGGACTCCCCCACCAGAGGAAGTAGTTTCTCTCTATCTGCCCTATCAAATCCTTCAATCACCTCGATTAGATCACCCCTTAATCTTCCAAGCTCCACTCAAAACAAGCCCAGTCCATGCAATCTGTCAGTATCACTCTGGTGAATCTGTGCTGCACCCCTTCCAAGGCCAGTATATCCTCCCTGAGGTGCAGTGCCCAGAACTGAAGGCAGTCTCCAGATGGGGTTTAACCAGAGCTCTGTACAACTGTAACATCACTTCCACCCCTTTATATTCCAGCCCCCTTGAGATGAAGGCCAACATTCCTTTAGCCTTTAAAATTATTTTTTGTAACTGTCCACTAGCTTTTAGTGATTTCGGTACTTGGACCCCGAAATCTCTCTGCTCCTCCACAGTTTCTCGCTGCTTGCCGTTTGGTAAATACTCTGATCTCTGTCTTAGGTTCAAAGTGGGTGAATTCACATTTCCCCACATTCAACTCCACCTGCCACCGTTTTGACCACTCACTGAATCTATTATTGCCCCCTTGCAACTTTCTGCTCCCATCTGCACTATTTACTGTGCCTCTTTACTCAGTGTCATCAGCAAACTTGGATACATGGCTCTCCATTACTTCATCAGAGTCATTTTACTAACAAATGTTGAACTGTTTGCTCGACACCACAGGGTTTCATCTGTTTAAAGCCACAACTGAAAGGTCCAGTTTTCTTCTGGAGTTTTATCTTGAGATGAATCAAGTTTCAAAAATTCGGCAGAGATCCAGACACGGAGCGAGATCCGGGCTCAGACCCTCCGCCGCAAGTCCCACCCCTCACACACTCCAATTGGTTGGAGGACCAACCGCCCGCTCGGTCCTCCAGTCCCTCTCCGCTCTTCCTATTGGTCGGGAGCGCATTTGCTCCGGGTTGACGCTGGGATTGAAGGTCCTGAGCTGCAATTGGAAAATAAACATCAATCCAGCCCGTCAGTTCCAATGTGTAATGAGACTAAATTATTAACAGATTTGGGGAAAAATACATTTCCCAAAGTTTTTTCGAGGCGAGGCGGTGCGCGCCTGCGCTGTGAGTGTTTCTGACGGTTTAATGGCGGTCTCCATTACCCAGCGTGACCCGGGCTCTCGGGTTTATTTTTATTTTATTTTATTTTTATTATTTCCGCTCCGCCCTCCGCTGCTCCAAAAGCGCTTTTCCCCCGCCCCCAATCTCAGTCCCATCAGAGAAACTGAGGGTCGGATCGGAGCTCCAATGGCGGCTGTCCGTCCCCAGACTGCACCGCGCGCCGGAATGTCCCCTATCGATCTGAGAGGAGCCCAGTGCGCCGGCGCAGGAGAGGCTGATTGTTGGTCAGTGTGAGCTGAGCATGCGCGGCCCGAAGGGTCTGAGGCAGAGAGCGCGGTTCGAGCAGGTCAGAGGAGGTGTGGAGAGAGCGGGTTAATAAAGGGCGGGGATCACAGGGCCCAGAAACACCGAGTGTAGGGCCCAGGACCCGAGAGAAAACAGGCGGCATCATCCCCCCTCCACTACCCGCCGCTTCCCGGGATCGGGCCCGACGCAATCTCCGCTCGAACTGAACCCGCACAGTCAACAACAACTTGCATTTCTATCGCGCCTTTAACGGAGCAAAATGGGTCAAGAGGGTTCACAGGAGCGGGAAGAGAGGAATGAGGAGAGATTAGGACAGGGCACCGAAAGCTGGGTCAAAGAGGGAGGATTGAAGGAGGAGAGAGAGGGGGAGAGGTTCAGGGAGGGAATTCCAGAGCTTGGGGCTCAGACAGCTGAAGGCACGGCCCCCAATGGTGGGGCGAAGGGAATGGGGGAGGAGCAAGAGGCCGGAATTGGAGGAGAGCAGAGATCTGGGAGGGTCGGAGGGCTGGAGGAGGTTACAGAGATAGGGGAGGGTCGGAGGAGGTTACAGAGATAGGGGAGGGGCGGAGGGCTGGAGAAGGTTAAAGAGATAGGGGAGGGCTGGAAGAGGTTACAGAGATAGGGGAGGGTCGGAGGGCTGGATGAGGTGATAGAGATAGGGGAGGGTCGGAGGGCTGGAGGAGGTGACAGAGATAGGGGAGGGTCGGAGGGCTGGAGGAGGTTACAGAGATAGGGGAGGGTCGGAGGGCTGGAGAAGGTTACAGAGATAGGGGAGGGGCGAGGGCCATGGAGGAGGTTACAGAGATTGGGAGGGTCAAGGGCCATTGATGGATTTGGACACAAGGATGAGGAATTTAAATATGAGGCGTTGCTGGACCGGGAGTCACTGTAGGTCAGTGAGCACAAGGGTGATGGGTGAATGGGACTTGGTGCGAGTTAGGATATGGGAAGGACAGTCAGCACCTTCAGGGGAGGAGAGAGAGGGGAACCAGTGAGTGTGGAACTGAACCCAGTCAGAGTCAGCATCTTCAGGGGAGGAGAGAGAGGGGAACCAGTGGGTGTGGAACTGAACCCAGCAGAGCAGAGGAAAAAATGTCGGAGATGGTGCAATGGGTTCAGATTTCAGCACAGGGAGGAGGGAGAGTGTGTGGGACGGGGATTTACAGCTTTTGAGGCTCAAAAGATGAAAAAATGATCCAGAAAAACTAGAATTGTCTGTTCTGAATTTCTATCCTGTATTTACAGTGATGACTTTTGTAAACTCCTTTTACAGGGGATTAGAAGGGGAGGATTTGCAGACGGGAAACTCAAACCAAACATCACGTCAAGATCTGACAGAGTCACTCGATTCATCAGGACCTGAATATCATCAGCCTTTGAATGTGGAAGGAGAAATGTTTGTCTGTTCTGTCTGTGGGAGAAGATTTCAAACATCAGTGTGACTGGAAAATCACCGAAACTCCCAGACCCGAGTGAGAGTGTTCCAGTGCACTGACTGTGGAAAGAGCTTTAACCAGTTACATAGCCTGAAAAAACATCACACCATTCACAGCGGGGAGAAACCGTCCACGTGTTCTGTGTGTGGACGAAGCTTCAACTGATCGTCCAACCTGGAGAGACACAAGGACACCCGGACCATGGAGAAACCGTGGAAATGTGGGGACTGTGGGAAGGGGTTCAGTTACCCCTCCCAGCTCGAAACTCATCGACGCAGTCACACTGGGGAGAGGCCGTTCACCTGCTCTCTGTGTGGGAAGGGATTCAATTATCCGTCCCAGCTGGAAACTCATCGAAACAGTCACACTGGGGAGAGGCCGTTCACTTGCTCTCTGTGTGGGAAGGGATTCACTCAGTCATCCGCCCTCCGAACACACCAGCATATTCACACTGCGGAGAGACCTTTTTTAATGCTCTGACTGTGGGAACAGGTTTAAAAGCTCGGAGGGACTGATTAGACACCAGCGAATTCACACTGACGAGAGACCGTTCAGTTGCTCTCACTGCGGGAAGAGGTTCAGGCAGTCATCCACTCTCATTGCCCACCAGCGTGCTCACACTGGGGAGAGACCGTTCACCTGCTCCATGTGTGGAAATGGATTCATTCAGTCACAGCACCTACTGACACACCAACTTGTTCACACTGATAAGAGACCTTTTAAATGTTCTGACTGTGGGAAGAGCTTTAAGAGCAAATGGGAACTGCTGACACATCATCGACGCACTCACACTGAGGAGAGGCCGTTCACCTGCTCCGTGTGTGGGTAGGGATTCACTCGTTCATCCCACCTTCTGACACACCAGCGAGTTCACACTGGGGAGAGGCCGTTCACCTGCTCCGTGTGTGGGAAGGGATTCACTCATTCATCCAACCTGCTGAGACACCAGCGAGTTCACCTGTGACTTCCGGGGTTGGATTCTGCTGTTATTGCTGCTGTTAATCACATCCAGGATTGAACCATGTTCATTCTGACAGTTGGGGTTTGTTTCTGATGTTAATAACCCCGATAACTGGGCTGGAGTTTAATATTCTGGGTACATGTTAAATGAGGCAGAAGATCAGCCATGATCTTATTGAATGGTGGAGCAGGCTCGAGGGGCCGTATGGCCGACTCCTGCTCCTATTTCTTATGTTCTTATGTGAACTGCTGGTTCAACACAACAGCAGTGATTTGCTGTCCAGATAAAGAAGGACCTGCAGTGTGTTTCCAAGAGTTCCCTGTTTTATTGATCAATTTATCCAGCGCCGTTAACGTAGTAAAACGTCCCAAGGCTCTTCACAGGAGTGATTAACAAACAAAATTTGACACTGAACCACATAAGGAGATAGTAGGACAGGTGAGCAAAAGCTTGGTCAAAGAAGTAGGTTTGAAGGAGGGTGAACTAGATTCAGCAATGAGTAATGAGCCAGACTTCGTTAATAATCTAACAGTAAGGGAACATTTATACATGAGCCCACACAGTGAGTGACAGCAGGATTATCCACTGTGGTAGGCATCACGGTCGAGTCCAGTCCTGCCCTCAAGTGACATCCATAAATTTCCCAGTTGAGGTCACTGGATCTCCATCGAGAGCAGGTTTACTCTTATTTAGCCCAGTGGTACTGAGGCCAATTCCAGCCCCTGAACTGCTGCCTTGGCTGAGATCAAGGATTGGACTTGTGATCTTCCTGGTCAGTAGTGCAGAGGGTTTTAAACTGGGCCGGGGGTTAGAACAGAATATTTTGAAACAAATGTCATTCCACCTTTGAACAAAACCATCGACACACAGTGGAAAAATCAGAAGTCTTTCAAAATGAAACAAGTGAGTCAAATGGATCTTCAAAAATTGTGAGAGATTTTAGAAAGGCTGAACTCACTAAAATAGACAGGTTTCCATTCACTGCACTGAATACAGAAGGGAGCGACTGTTAATAGGGACCCTGTTAGTGAAGGATGAAGCAGTGTCTGGCCCTTTATCATAGAATCATTGAATGATACAGCACAGAAGGAGGCCATAAGGCCCATCATGCCTGTGATAGCTTTAAGAAAGAGCTATCCAATTGGTCCCATGCTCATGGCCTTTATCCTGCAAATTTATCCTATTCAAGTATTTATCCAATTCCCTTTTGAAAATTAGAATTGACTCTGATTCCCCCATGCTTTCATGCAGTGTCTATCTCGGGAGTTTTTTGAAGAAGTTGCTGGGTCACTGGATGAGGATAATCCGGTTCACATTGTCTGTCTCAGGGGTGTTTTTTGAAGAAGTTGCTGGGTCAGTGGATGAGGATAATCCGGTTCACATTGTCTATCTCCGGGGTGTTTTTTGAAGAAGTTGCTGGGTCAGTGGATGAGGAAAATCCGGTTCACATTGTCTGTCTCAGGGGTGTTTTTTGAAGATGTTGCTGGGTCAGTGGATGAGGATAATCCGGTTCACATTGTCTATCTCCGGGGTGTTTTTTGAAGAAGTTGCTGGGTCAGTGGATGAGGAAAATCCGGTTCACATTGTCTGTCTCAGGGGTGTTTTTTGAAGATGTTGCTGGGTCAGTGGATGAGGAAAATCCGGTTCACATTGTCTGTCTCAGGGGTGTTTTTTGAAGAAGTTGCTGGGTCAGTGGATGAGGATAATCCGGTTCACATTGTCTATCTCAGGGGGTTCAAAATCATTTTCTATGGTGGGCCTGATCCGATCTCCTGACACTTAGCCTGGGCCACATTCAGCAAAACTTATTAAACTAGAAATAGATCAAGATGAACGATATCGGTCCTCACAGCACACAGAAAAAATGAGGCCTCGAAGTTTCTCTCAGAATGACAGGCCTGAACTCGAGTTGGAAAACACAGTTGGAAAACATTGATCAATTGAACCAGACTGGGCGGGGCCTGAGGTGCGAGGTGGTGAAGGAAAAGTGGCGACCGGTGAACTTCGCTCCCTGTCTGAGGGCCCGGGCACTCGGGTTTCTGTATAATTTATTGATTGATTTTGTTTAATGTTTATTGTCCCTCCGGCCCCAATCTCGATGCGATGACGAAATTTCTGTTCACCGATTCAGACCTTCAATGGCGGAGAGTTTACCCAGAATCCCCCGCGGCCCAGAAAGTGCCCTGTCAGTGACTATAGGAGCCCAGTGCGCAGGCGCGGGACTGGGCTGTGCTCTGAGCATGCGCGGTGCGAGTGGTGGCGACGGACTGAGGGAACAGGCGGGTTGGGATCCGGTAGGAGACGGTGGGCGCGGAAGAGGAATTGGACCCATGGGTGGGCAGGGAAGCTTCATAAACACCCGGTGCAGGCCTCAGGCCCCGAATAAGAGCCCACAGGCCCCGTGTTTACACCGCGGTGACAGGCCCGACCGGCGGCCGCCCGGGTGAGCGGGGAACTGGCCGCCATCTTGGTCAGAGAAGTAAGGGATCACGGCGCATGCGCGGCCATCTTTGTTCACGAGTGGGCGGGGTTTCAGGGTCCCAGTGACCGGTGACAAAGTGGGCGGGGCTTCAGGGTCCCAGTGACCAGCAACAAAGGGTGGGCGGGGCTTCAGGGTCACAGTGATGAGGAACAAAGAGTGGGCGGGGCTTCAGGGTCCCTGTGCCTGTGAACGAAGAGTGGGCGGGGCATCAGGGTCCCTGTGCCTGTGAACAAAGAGTGGGCGGGGCTTCAGGGTCCCTGTGCCTGTGAACAAAGAGTGGGCGGGGCTTCAGGGTCCCTGTGACTGTGAACAAAGAGTGGGCGGCGCTTCAGGGTCCCAGTGACTGGGAACAAAGAGTGGGCGGGGCTTCAGGGTCCCTGTGACAGGGAACAAAGAGTGGGCGGGGCTTCAGGGTCCCAGTGACTGGGAACAAAGGGTGGGCGGGGCTTCAGGGTCCCCGTGAGTGGGGACAACGAGTGGGCGGGGCTTCAGGGTCCCAGTCAGTGGGGACAAAGAGTGGGCGGGGCTTCAGGATCCCAGTGACCGGGAACAAAGAGTGGGCGGGGCTTCAGGGTCCCAGTGACTGGGAACAAAGAGTGGGCGGGGCTTCAGGGTCCCAGTGACTGGGAACAAAGAGTGGGCGGGGCTTCAGGGTCCCTGTGACGGTGAACAAAGAGTGCGCGGGACTTCAGCGTCCCTGTGACCAGGAACAAAGAGTGGGCGGGGCTGCAGGGTCCCAGTCAGTGGGGACAAAGAGTGGGCGCGGCTTCAGGGTCCCAGTGACTGGGAACAAAGAGTGGGCGGGGCTTCCGGGTCCCTGTGACGGTGAACAAAGAGTGGGCGGGGCTTCAGGGTCCCTGTGACCAGGAACAAAGAGTGGGTGGGGCTTCAGGGTCCCAGTGACCAGGAACAAAGAGTGGGCGGGGCTTCAGGGTCCCAGTGACTGGGAACAAAGAGTGGGCGGGGCTTCAGGGTCCCAGTGACTGTGAACAAAGAGTGGGCGGGGCTTCAGGTTCCCAGTGACCAGGAACAAAGAGTGGGCGGGGCCTCAGGGTCCCAGTGACTGTGAACAAAGAGTGGGCGGGGCTTCATGGTCCCAGTGACCAGGAACAAAGAGTGGGCGGGGCTTCAGGGTCCCAGTGACTGTGAACAAAGAGTGGGCGGGGCTTCAGGGTCCCAGTGACTGGGAACAAAGAGTGGGCGGGGCTTCAGGGTCCCATTGACTGTGAACAAAGAGTGGGCGGGGCTTCAGGGTCCCTGTGACTGGGAACAAAGAGTGGGCGGGGCTTCAGGGTCCCAGTGACTGTGAACAAATAGTGGGCGGGGCTTCAGGGTCCCTGTGACTGTGAACAAATAGTGGGCGGGGCTTCAGGGTCCCTGTGCCTCATTTATTTTCCTCTCACTCTGCTCCCGGTGGAGAACTGAACCCGACCAGAGTAGAGGGAGGGAGGAAACTGGGAGTGGAGGGAAGAAATGATGGAGATGGTGCGATGGGTTTGGATTTCAGCACAGGGAGGAGGGAGAGTGTGTGGGACGGGGATTTACAGTCTGGGGGAATGAGCGGGAAGAATGTTCCATCGAAACTAGAATTTTCTGTTCTGAATTTCTATCCTGTATTTACAGTGAGGACTTTTGTAAACTCCTTTTACAGGGTGTTGGAAGGGGAGGATTTGCAGACGGGAAACTCAAACCAAACATCTCGTCAAAATCTGACAGAGTCCCTCGATTCATCAGGTCCTGAACATCATCGACCTTTGAATGTGGAAGGAGAAATGTTTGTCTGTTCTGTCTGTGGGAAAAGATTTCAAACATCAGTGTGAGTGGAAAATCACCGAGACTCTCAGACCCGAGTGAGAGTGTTCCAGTGCACTGACTGTGGAAAGAGCTTTAACCAGCCACACAGTCTGAAAAAACATCGCACCATTCACAGCGGGGAGAAACCGTCCACGTGTTCTGTGTGTGGACGAGGCTTCAACTGATCGTCCAACCTGGAGAGACACAAGGACACCCGGCTCATGGAGAAATGGTGGAAATGTGGGGACTGTGGGAAGGGATTCAATTACCCCTCCCGGCTCGCATCTCATCGACGCAGTCACACTGGGGAGATGCCGTTCACCTGCTCAGTGTGTGGGAAGGGATTCAATTACCCATCCCACCTGGAAACTCATCAACGCAGTCACACTGGGGAAAGGCTGTTCACCTGCTCCGTGTGTGGGAAGGGATTAATTAAATCATCCCACCTGCTGACACACCAGCGAATTCACACTGGGGAGAGGCCGTTCACCTGCTCCGTGTGTGGGAAGGGATTCACTGAGTCTTCCAAGCTGCTGCAACACCAGCAAGTTCACACTAGGGAGAGGCCGTTCACCTGCTCCGTGTGTGGGAAGGGATTCACTGAGTCTTCCAAGCTGCTGCAACACCGGCAAGTTCACACTGGGGAGAGGCCGTTCACCTGCTCCGTGTGTGGGAAGGGATTCACTTGTTCATCCAACCTGCTGAGACACCAACGTACTCACACTGGGGAGAGCCCGTTCACCTGCTCCGTGTGTGGGAAGGGATTCACTCAGTCGTCACACCTGCTGCAACACCAGCGAGTTCACACTGGGGCGAGGCCGTTCACCTGCTCCGTGTGTGGGAAGGGATTCACTCGTTCATCCCACCTTCTGACACACCAGCGAGTTCACCTGTGATGCGGGGGTTGCATTCTGCTGTTAATCACATCCAGGACTGAACCATATTCATTCTGACAGTTGGGGTTTGTTTCTGATGTAAATAACCCTCAGAACTGGGCTGAAGTTTAATATTCTGGATATATGTACTCCAGAGGGGCTCTGACCGAGGCTCTGTGGAACTGAAGCATAAATTCCTCCCCTTTGTATTCCAGCCCTCGAGATAAAGGCCAACATTCCATTAGTCTTTGTGATTACTTTTTGTATCTGGGCACTAGCTTTTAGTGATTTGTGCACACAGACCCCCAAATCCTTTTGCTCCTCCACAGTTCCCAGTCTCTCACTTTAAGAAAATACTCCAATGTTTCCTTGTATCCAAAGTGGATGATCTCACACTTCCCCACACTGAACTCCATCTGCCACAGTTTTGTCCACTCACTTAATCTGTCCCTTTGTAACTTCCTGCTCCCATCCACACAACTTACTGTGTCTCCTAACTTAGTGTCATCTGCAAACTTGGATATAAAACTCTCTCTTCCTTCATCCAAGTTATTGATAAATATGGTGAAAAGCTGAGACCCCAGTCCAGATCCCTGGGGAACACCACTTGTCACATCCCACCAATCAAAGAACGTTCCCTTTATCCCCACTCTCTGTCTCCCACCTCCCAACACAAGTCACAAGGTCACTTTCAATTTTGTGCACTTTTATTTTTGCGAATAATCTCTTGTGCTGAATCTTATCAAATGCCTTCTGGAAGTCCACACAGACAATGTCCATCGACACTCCCTGTCCAGCCTGTTAGTGACCTCAAAAAATTCATCTAGATTAGTCAGACATGACCCACCCTTCACAAATCCACGCTGACTCTCTTTGATCAGCTCAGACTTGTTCAAGTCCTCAATCATTCTGTCTCTGGTGATAGATTCCAGTAACTTCCCCACTCCTGACGTTAAACTGACAGATCTGTCGTTTCCTTTTCTCTCTCTTCCTCCTTTCTTAAATATTGGAGTGATATTTTCACATCCAAAGGCACAATTCCCGAGTCCAGAGAGCTTTGGGAAACTATGACTAATGTTTCTGTAATTTCCCCACCTGTTTCATTTAATACACAAAGTGGACGACTTCACATTTTCCCACATTATATTCCATCTGCCAAAGGATGTTCACACACAGAACACGTGTACAGTTCCTCACCACTGTGATTGGTGATTCTTCCTTCCACATCCAAAGGCCGATGATATTCAGGTCCTGATGAATCGAGTGACTGTCAGACCTTGACGTGATGTTTGGTTTCAGTTTCCCATCTGTAAATCCTCCCCTTCTAATATCCTGTAAAAGGAGTTTACCAAAGTTCCTACTTTAATTACAGGATAGAATTTCAGCACAGACAATTCTAGTTTCTTGTCTCCAGTTTCAAATTCCATTATCAAATTTGATTTGATTTCACTCCTGTGAAGCACCTTGGGATGTTTTACTTCGTTAAATGCTCTGTATAAATACAAGTTGTTGTTGCTTCTGTCGAAAATTCTGTCCCCTCCGAAGCTGTAAATTCCCCATTCAACACACTCTCTCTCCTCCCTCCATCCTTACTCTCTAAAATCAACATTCATTACACCATCTGTTATTTTGTTTAAGAAAGTCAGGAATAGGAGCAGGAGTCGGCCATATGGCCCCTCGAGCCTGCTCCGCCATTCAATAAGATCATGGCTGATCTTCAAACTCAAATCCACTTTCCCGCCCGATCCGCATATCCCTTGATTCCTCGAGATTCCAAAAATCTATCGATCTCAGTCTTGAATATACTCAACGACTGAGCATCCACAGTCCTTTGGGTAGAGAATTCCAAAGATTCACAACCCTCTGAGTGAAGAAATTCTTCCTCGTCTCAGTCCTAAATGGCCGACCCCTTATCCTGAGACTATGACCGCTAGTTCCAAACCCTCCAGCCAGGGGAAACAACCTCTCATCATCTACCCTGTCAAGCCCGCAAAGAATTTTATACATTTCAATGAGATCACCCCTCATTCTCCGAAACTCCAGAGAGTATAGGCCCATTCTACTCAATCTCTCCTCATAGGACAACCCTCTCATCCCAGGAATTAATCTTGTGAACCTTTGTTGCACCGCCTCTAAGACAAGTATATCCTTCCTTAGGTAAGGAGACCAAAACTGGACACAGTACTCCAGGTGAGGTCTCACCACAGCCCGATATAATTTCAGCAAGACCTCCTTACTCTTATACTCCAACCCCCTTGCAACAAAGGCTAATATACCATTTGCCTTTCTAATTGCTTGCTGTACCTGCATGTTAACTTTCTGTGATTCGTGTATAAGGACACCCAAATCCCTCTGAATAACAACAGTTCTTAGTCTCTCACTTTTAAAAAATTAACCTGTATTTCTATTCTTTCTAACATCTGCCACCTTCTTGCCCACTCACTTAACCTGTCTATATCCCTTTGCAGCCTCTTTGTGTCCTCCTCACAGCTTACTTTCCCACCTAGCTTTGTATCATCAGCAAACTTGGATACATTACACTCAGTCCCCTCATCTAAGTCATTGATATAGATTGTAAATAGCTGAGGCCCAAGCACCGATCCTTGCGGTACCCCACTCGTTACAGCCTGACAACCTGAAAATGACCCTTTTATCCTCACCCTCTGTTTTCTGTCCATTAACCAATCCTCAATCCATGCAAATATATTACCCCCAATCACATGAGCCCTAACCTTATGTAACAACCTCTTATGTGGCACCTCATGGAATGCCTTTTGAAAATTAAAATATTCTATATCCACTGGTTCCCCTTTATCATCCCTGCTAGTTACAGCCTCAAAAACACACGACTTCCCTTTCGTAAAACTGTGCTGACTCTGCCTAATCACATCATGATTTTTTAAATGCGCTGTTACTACGTCCTTAATAATAGATTCTAGCATTTTCCCCACTACGGATGTCAGGCTAACTGGCCTGTCGTTCGCTGTTTACTCTCTCCCACCTTTCTTGAATAACGGGGTTACATTTGCTACCTTCCAATCCATGGGGATCATTTTAGAATCTAGGGAATTCTGGAAGATCAGAACCAATGCATCCACTATCTCTGCAGCCATCTCTTTGAAAACCCAAGGACGTCGGCCATTAGGTCCAGGGGATTTGACGGCTTTTAGTCCCATTAATTTCTCCAGTACTTTTTCTTTACTAATATTAATTACTTTAAGTTCCTCACTCTCATTAGACCCTTGGTTCCTCACTATTTACAGTATGTTTTTCGTGTCTTCTACTATGAAGACAGATAAAATATATTTGTTTAATGTCTCTGCCATGTCTTTATTCCCCATTATAATTTCTCCTGTCTCAGCCTCGAAGGGACACACGTTTATTTTTGCTAATCTCTTCCTTTTTACATCCTGTAGAAGCTCTTACAATCTGTCTTTATATTTCTTGCTAGTTTGAACGCAGATTCTATTTTCTCCCTCTTTATCAATTTCTTGGTCATCCTTTGTTGGTTTCTCAAACCCTCCCAATACTCAGGCTGACAACTCTTTTTGGTAACATTGTAAGTCTCTTCTTTTAATCTACTACTGTCCTTAACTTCTCTAGTTAGCCAGGGATGGATCATTTTACACAGAGTTTTTATTCCTCAAGGGATATTTGTTGAGAATTATGAATTGTTCTTTAAATGTTCACCATTACTTATCTACCATCATATCTTTTAATCTAATTTCCCAATCTACCTTAGCCAACTCGCCCTCATACCTACGGAGTTGGCTTTGTTTAAATTTAACACCATAGTTTCGGAATTAACGACATCACTCTCAAACTCAATATGAAATTCTATCATATTATGATCACTGTTCCCCAGAGGATCCTTAATTATAAGATTACTAATTAACCATGTCCCATCACACAATACTAGATCTAAAATAACCTGTTCCCTCTTTGGTT
Organism: Heptranchias perlo; assembly: GCF_035084215.1. Lineage (NCBI taxonomy): Eukaryota > Metazoa > Chordata > Chondrichthyes > Hexanchiformes > Hexanchidae > Heptranchias > Heptranchias perlo. The sequence continues at coordinate 4,686,925 of NW_027139581.1, read as the reverse complement.
CCTCGACATATTGTTCTCGAACACTGTCTCGAATAAATTCCATGAGCTCGTCCTCCAAACTACTTTTACCAATTTCCTTTGCCCGGTCCATATGAAGATTAAAGTCCCCACGATTATTGTATTACCCTTGTTACAAGCTCCTCTAATTTCCTGATTTATACTCTGTCCAACACTATAACTTCTGTTTGGGGACCTGTAAACTACTCCCTCCAGTGTTTTCTGCCCCTTGTTATTTCTTAGCTCCACCCTGACTGATTCCACATTCTGATTTTCTGAGCGAAGATCCTTTCTCATTGCTGTCTTTCCCTCATCCTTTATTATCAGGGGTCCTCCCTCTCCCCACATCCCCCTCTCCCCCCCGATCCCTCTCCCCAAACCCTCCTCCCTCCCCTTCACTGCTCCTTTCCCAATTTGCCGATCTTTTCTAAAAGTCAAGTACCCTGGAATATTTAGTTCCCAACCTTGGTCACCCTGTAACCACGTCTCAGTGATGGCGACGAGTTCAAACCCATTTCTCTCTATTTGTGCCATTAATTCATCTATCTTGTTACGAATGCTTCGTGCATTCAGATAAAGTGCCTTTAATTTGAACTTTTTACTATTTTCCCTGATGTGACTTTAGCCACTAATACCCTATTACCTTTGTTATACTCTCTGTCCCTTCCTGACAGACTCTGCTGGTTTTTACCCAAATCGCTACTCTGCTCTACAGCCTTGACTTTTCTCTTTCGATTATAAATTTACCCTTACCTGAACCCTCCCCCGCTATCTACCGCCCAGTTATTCGATTCGCCAGGACACTGGTCCCAGCCCGGTTTATGTGGAGCCAATCCCAATGGAACTGCTCCCTCTTTCCCCAGTACTGGTGCCAGTGCCCCATGAATCGAAACCCCTGTCTCCCACACCAACCTTTCACTCACCCATTTAACCGTCTAATCTGTCCCAATGCCAATTTGCGTGTGGCTCAGGTAGTAATCCAGAGATTATTATCTTTGAGGTTCTGGTTTTTAATTTGGACCCTCGCTCCTCAAACTCCCTCAGCAGAACCTCATTCCTAGTTCTACCTGTGTCGTTGGTTCCTACGTGGATCACAACAACTGGATCCTCCCCCTCCTGCATCAAGTTCTTCTCCAGTCGCGAGGAGATGTCCTTAACCCTTGTACCGGGCAGGCAACACAGCCCTCGGGACTCCCGGTTGCAGCTGCAGAGAACAGTATCTATTCCAGTATTACAGCACAAAAGGAGGCCATTTGGCCCATCGTTCATGTTCCGGCTCTGTGAAAGAGCTCTCCAATTAGTGCCACTCCCCGGCTCTTTCCAAATAGCCCTGCAAATCTTCCCCCTTCAAGTATTTATCCAATTCCCATTGAAAGTTACAATTGAATCTGCATCCACCACCATTTCAGGCAGTGCATTCCAGATCATAACAACTATGGGCATTAAAATATTCTCCTCATCTCCCCTCAGCTTATTTTGCCAATTATCTTCAATCTGTATCCTCTGGTTACCGACCCTCCTGGCAGTGGAAACAGTTTCTCCTTATTTCCTCCATCAAAACCCCTCAAAATTTTCAACACCTCTATTAAATCTCCCCTTATTCTTCTCTGAAGAACAATCCCAGGTTCTCCAGACTCTCCACATAACTGAAGTCCATCATCCCTGGTACCATTCTGAGTGGACAAACAAAGCTGATTTATTTGACATTTATCCAGAATATTAAACTCCAGCCCAGACCTCGGGGTTATTAACATCAGAAACAAACCCCAACTGTCAGAATGAACACGGTTCAGTCCTGGATGTGATTAACAGCAGCAATAACAGCAGAATCCAACCCCTGCAGTCAGAGGTGAACTCGCTGGTGTCTCAGAACATTTTAAACAGCCTCTCCAGTGTGAATACGTTGGTGTCTCTGCAGATTCCTTTTGCTTTTAAATCTCTTCTCACAGTCAGAACATTTAAAGGGTCCTTTATCAGTGTGAACAAGTCGGTGTACAGTGAGGTGGGATGAACGAGTGAATCCCTTCCCACGCACGGAGCAGGTGAACGGTCTCTCCCCAATGTGAATGGGCTGATGACTTTCCAGGTGAGACGGAGAATTGAATCCCGTCCCACAGTCCCCACATTTCCACGGTTTCTCCGTGGTCCGGGTGTCCTTGTGTCTCTCCAGGTTGGACGATCAGTTGAAGCCTCGTCCACACACAGAACACGTTGACGGTTTCTCCCCGCTGTGAATGGTGCGATGTTTTTTCAGGCTGTGGAACTGGTTGAAGCTCTTTCAACACTCAGTTCACAGGAACACTCTCACTCGGGTGTGTGTCTCGGTGATTTTCCAGTCACACGGATGTTTGAAATCTTTTCCGACAGACAGAACAGACAAACATTTCTCCTTCCACATTCAAAGGCCGATGATATTCAGGTCCTGATGAATCGAGTGACTGTCAAATTTGATTGGATGTTTGATTTGAGCTTCCCGTCTGCAAATCCTCCCCTTCCAATACCCTGTAAAAGGAGTTTACAAAAGTCATCACTGTAAATACAGGATAGAAATTCAGGACAGAAAATTCTCATTTCTACGGAACATTCTTCCAGCTCATTCCCCCAGACTGTAAATCCCCATCCCACACACTCTCCCTCCTCCCCGTGGTGAAATCCAAACCCATCGCACCATCTCCATCATATTTCCTTCTATCTGAGTTTTCTCTCCATCACCCTGAAGGTGCTGACTCCGATTGGGTAAATTCTACACTCACTGGTTCCCCTCTCTCTCCTCCCCTGAAGGTGCTGACTCTGTCTGGGTTCAGTTCTACACTCACTGGTTCCCCTCTCTCTCCTCCCCTGAATGTGCTGACTCTGACCGGGTTCAGTTCTACACTCACATCGGTTGGTCACGTAACGATTGCCAGTTCTGGGTTCATCGTCCATAAGACGGAGTCAGTAATTTAAGCTGAATCAACGTGAATAATGAGTGAATGTTGAGAATAATTCCAGTTACCGGAGTTGTTACTTTGAGTATCGGAGAATCTAAATATAGTTGATGGAATAAAGTAAGAATTTGCATTGATAAAGCGCCTCAGGACATCCCAACGGGCTTTAGAGACAATTAAAAATTTTGAATTTTGGTCCCTGCTTTCATGTGGGAAATGCGTCAGCCAATTTGCACACAGCAAGATCACAACGTGATAATCTGTTGAATCCCGTTGAAGTACAAGGTAATAATTGAATTACACCTTTAAAGGTTTCATTCCGACTGAATATAGTGCCCTTAAAGATCGGGAGATTTATCGTCCGGCTCAGACTCATTCTGGGCGAATCTGTGATGGTCGGAAAGGTCAAAGGTTATTCGTAGAGCCCAAAACCTTACCAATCTGACAATCACTGTGCTGATTACCTGGCCTGTTCCAACATCCATATTAACAGAGGGGGGAGTCCCTGGAATATCCTCAGCTCGGTATATTGCCCAGTAATATCTGTACATTCTTTTGTCTACGTGACACAGGGCTCGTAAACAATGATTTTCATTATAATATGAGATGAACAAACTGAAATTCAAGGGGAAGGTGTAGAGGGGACTGTATGTCCTGGTGAGAGATTGAGTTGTAGGGGGACTCTATGCCCTGGTGAGGGATGAAGGTGTCGAGGGACTGTATGTCCTTGTGAGAGATGGAAGAGTAGAGGGGCTGTATGTCCTGGTGAGGGATGGAGGTGTCGGGGGACTGTGCCCTGGTGAGAGATGGAGGTGTAGAGGGACTGTATGTCCTGGTGAGGGATGGAGGTGTGGAGGGACTGTATGTCCTGGTGAGAGATGGCGGTGTAGAGGGACTGTATGTCCTGGTGAGGGATGCAGGTGTAGAGGGACTGTATGTCCTGGTGAGAGATGGAGGTGTAGAGGGACTGTATGTCCTGGTGAGGGATGCAGGTGTGGGGGGACTGTATGTCCTGGTGAGGGATGGAGGTGTGGGAGTACTGTATGGCCTGGTGAGAGATGCAGCTTTCGGGGAACTGTATGACCTGGTGAGGGATGGAGGTGTAGGGGAACTGTATGTCCTGGTGAGGGATGGAGGTGTAGGGTGACTGTATGTCCTGGTGAGAGATGGAGATGTCGAGGGACTGTATGTCCTGGTGAGAGATGGAGGTGTAGAGGGACTGTATGTCCTGGTGAGAGATGGAGGTGTAGGGGGACTGTATGTCCTGGTGAGAGATGGAGGTGTAGAGGGACTGTATGTCCTGGTGAGAGATGGAGGTGTAGAGGGACTGTATGTCCTGGTGAGGGATGGAGGTGTAGAGGGACTGTATGTCCTGGAGAGGGAAGGAGGTGTAGAGGGACTGTATGTCCTGTTGAGAGATGGAGGTGTCGAGGGACTGTATGTCGTGGTGAGGGATGGAAGTTTCCAGGGACTGTATGTCCTGGTGAAGGATGGAAGCGTCGAAGGACTGTATGTCGTGGTGAGAGGTGGAGGTGTAGGGGTACTGTATGTCCTGATGAGAGATGGAGGTGGAGAGGGAATATATTTCCTGCGATATCTGCGTTCTTTACCGATGTTCCCTGACCAATCATCATTTCTTCTTCTTTTAAAGTTAATCCCTGGCCCATCAACATTTCTCCTTTATTACAGACGCTCCCTGACAATCATCAATTCTCCTTGAATTATTGATAATACCCTTACTCGTCACAATTTCTCCTTCAATTACAGACCCTCTCTGCCGATCGCCATTTCTCTTTCATTTACAGACACTCCCTGACTATCATCAGTTCTCCTTCATTTCCAGTCGCTCGCTGACCGTCACCATTTCTCCTTCATTTACAGACGCTCCCTGACAATCACCAATTCAATTTTAATTACAGACGCTCCCTGACCATGATCATTTCTCGTTCATTTACAGACGCTCCCTGACAATCACCATTTCACATTTATTTACAGACGCTCCATGGACATCACCGTTTCTCCTTCATTTACAGTCACTCCCCGTTGTCATCATTTCTCCTTTATTTACAGACACTCCCTGACCTGTCATCATGTCTCCTTCATTTACAGACACTCCGTGACCGTCATCTTTGCTCCTTCATTTATAGACGCTCCCTGACCGTCAGCATTTCACCTTCATTTACAGACACTCCCTGACCTGTCACCATTTATCCTTCAATTCCAAATGCTCCCTGACCATCGTCATTTCTCCTTCATTTACAGATGCTCCCTGACAATCTCCATTTTCTCCTTTATTGACAGACGCTCCCTGGACATCACCGTTTCTCCTTTATTTACAGACACTCCCTATTGTCATCATTTCTCCTTTATTTGCAGACACTCCCTGATCTGTCATCATTTCTCCTTTATTTACAGACACTCCCTGATCTGTCATCATGTCTCATTCATTCACAGACACTCCCTGACCGTCATCATTGCTCCTCCATTTACAGATGTTCCCTGACTGTCACCATTTCTCCTTTATTTGCAGATGCTCCCTGACCCAGCACGATTTCTCCATCATTGACAGATGCTTCCTGACCGTCACTGTTGCTCCTTCATTTACAGACGCTCCTTAACTCGCTGAGAATGCCCAGATAGGGAGACTGTGTACCCTGGTGAGAGATGGAGGTGAAGAGGGACTGTATGTCATGGTGCAGCTTGGAGGTGCAGGGGGACTGTATGCCCTGGTCTGAGACGGAGGTGTAGGGGGGCTTTACGTGCTGGTGAGAGATGGACGTGTCGGGGGACTCGATGTCATGGAACAGATGGAGATGTCGGGGGACTGTATGTCCTGCTGAGGGATGGAGGTGTCCGGGGCCTGTACGTCCTGCCATATCTTCGTTTTTTACCGATGGTCCCTGACCAATCACCATTTTTTCTTCTTTTAACGTTAGTCCCTGGCCCATCAACATTTCTCCTTCATTGCAGACGCTCCCTGACTGGTCGCAATTTCTGCTTGAATTATAAATGATCCCTTGCTCGTCACATTTTCTCCATCATTTACAGACACTCCCTGGCCCATCATAATCTGTCCTTCATTTACAGACGCTCCCTGACCGTCACTAATTCTGCTTCATTTACAGACACTCCCTGATCCGTCACATTTTTCCTTTGTTTCCAGACACTCACTGACCCTTACCATTTCTCCTTCATTTACAGACGCTCCCTGACCCGTCACAATTTCTCCTTCATTTATAGACACTCCCTGACAATCACCATTTCTCCTTCATTTGCAGACGCTCCCTGACCATCTCCATTCTTCCTTCATTTACAGACGCTCCCTGACTTGCTGATAATGCCCAGGTTGCACTGCGCGTGCGCCGGGGCCTTTTGTTGAATTTCCGTTCGCAACGAAACAGGAGAAACCGGGAACCGGCGGGGAGTGGAGGGGGGTTAATGGAGGGGGGGTAATGGAGCGGGGATAGTGGAGGGGGATAATGGAGGGGGATAGTGGAGGGGGGATAGTGGAGGGGGGATAATGGAGGGGGGATAGTGGAGGGGGGATAATGGTGGAGGGATAATGGAGGGGGGATAGTGGAGGGGGATAGTGGAGGGGGGATAGTGGAGGGCGGGTAGTGGAGGGGGGATAGTGGAGGGGGGATAGTGGAGGGGGGATAGTGGAGGGCGGGTAGTGGAGGGGGGATAGTGGAGGGCGGGTAGTGGAGGGGGGATAGTGGAGGGGGGATAGTGGAGGGGCGATAATGCCGCCTGTTTTCTCTCGGGTCCTGGGCCCGACACTCGGTGTTTCTGGGCCCTGCGATCCCCGCCCTTTATTAACCCGCTCTCTCCAGCTCTTTTCCTGCCGCCTCTCCCTCAGTCGCCGCCCGCCCGCCGCGCATGCTCAGCTCACATTGAGCGGGTGATTGACGGGAGCTGCGGGCCAATAGGAAGAGCGGGGGCGGGGCTGGAGGACCGAGTGGGCGGCGGGTCCTCCAACCAATGGGAGTGAGTGATGGGCGGGACTTGCGCCACCGAGTGGGCGGGGCTGAGCCCGGATCTCCCTCATTGGCTGAAACTCTGCACCATTTTGAAACCTGATTCATTTCAAACTCCAGGAGAAAACTGGCCCTTTCTGTTGTGGCTTCAAACAGATGGAACCCTGTGGGGCGGAGCAAAGATTTCAACATTAGTTAGTAAAATGGATCAATTCAGGACAGAGAGCTCGGAGTAATGGGGGAATAACACAGTGTGGGGAGAGAGGGAATGCAGTGGGTGTTGTGTAGATGGATTGTCCAAAGGTGTTTGAGAAGTTGCCGCACAGGAGGCTCTTTGATAAAATTAAGGCTCACGGAATTGAAGGGAGTGGGGCAGCGGGGACAGGAAGTTGGGGAAAGGGCAGAAAACAGAGAGTCGTGGATAATGGATATTGTTCAGACTGGAGGGATGGAAACAGTGGTGTCCCCCAGGGTCAGTGTTGGGACCATTGCTCTTCTCAATATAGGGAAATGATCTGGGCTCGGGTATATGGGGCAAAAGATGAAAATCTCCAAATGACGCCAAAGGGACCAGGGCTCAGTGTGAAGAGGACTGTCAGTGCTTTCAGTGTGACATATACAGGTTAGTAAATGGGGCAGGTAGATGTCAGATGAAATTTAACACAGAGAAATGTGAGGTGATAGATTTTGGGAGGAAGAATAAGGAGATGAAATGTACACTCAATGGCAAAACTTTAAAATGATTAAAGGAGCAGAGAGACTTCGGGGTTTAAGACTGTAGCGAACACCTTGTCTTATTAATTAGCAGGTTTGAGAGTTTAGCATCAGCAACTTTAATACTTTATTAAGAAATATGAGATGAACAGATTCTCTGTCCTTTACCCTATCGTATATCCATCCATCAATCAGAGTAAACATGCAAGACCCCCGTATCAACAGTAACTTACACGAGGTCAGCCCGCTGGATGGAACCTCAGGCGCCCTGAGCTCGATCTCCGGTGTCTCCAGTCCCGACTCTCCCCTTCCATCACTATCCCGTCACTTTTATACCCTGCAGTGACACATCTCTGTACTTCACTCTTTGTCATCTCGGCTTGGTTTCGGCGGGAATCGAGGAAAAGACAGCCGGAATTTCTCTAATCTCTGATTTCCAGGAAGACACATTCCTTGTTTCCCAGAAATTACTCTTCTCACTAATTTTCTCATTATCCCTATTATTATTTATTATATTTTCACAAATCTCGGTACAAACATCACACATTCCAACAGGTTAGATACGGAGCAAAGTTATGCTGTACCTGCCCTGGGATTGTTTGATGAGACTATGTGGAGGGAGCTTTACTCTGCATCGAACCAGCGCTGTACCTGCCCCGGGAGTGATTGATAGGACAGTGTAGAAGGTGCTTTGCTCTGTAACTAGCCCGTGCTATACCTGCCTTCGGAGTGTTACACGGGGCGGTGTAGAGGGAGCGTTAATCTTTCTGTAAGCTGCGCTGTCGCTGACATGGGAGTATTGGATGGGACGGTATAGAGAGAGCTTTGTCCTGTATCTAATCCGTGCTGCAGCTGCCCTGGGCGTGTTTGATGGGACAGTGTAGAGGGAGCTTTACTCTCGACCTAACCCATGCTGTACCTGCCCTGGGAGTGTTTGATGGGACCGTGTAGAGGGAGCTTTGCTCTGTATCTAACCCGTGTTGTACCTGCCCTGGGAGTGTTCGATGGGTCAGTGTAAAGAGAGCTTTACTCTGTTTCTAACCAGTGCTGTCGCTGTCCTGGGAGTGTTTGATGGGAGAGTGTAAAGAGAGATTTACTCACATATCCTCTCCATCACCAAGACCGCCGACTTCCACCTCTGTAACATTGTGCATCTCCAGCCCACCTCAGCTCATCTGTTGCTGAAACCCTCATCAATGCATTTGTTACCTCTTGACTTGACTATCCCAATGATCTCCTGGCCGGCCTCTCATCTTCCACCCTCCATAAACTTGAGCTCATCCAAAACTCTGCTGCCCGTATTCTAACTCGCAACAAGTCCTGTTCATCCAACACCCTTGTGCTTGCTTTTGGTCGGTCTGGGAACACCTCGATTTTAAAATTCTCATCCTTGTTTCTAAATTCCTCCATGGCCTCGCCCCTCCCTATTTCTGTAACCTCCCAGATTTCTGCCCTTCTCCTTAATCGCTTCACCTTTGGCGGCCGTGCCTTCAGCTGCCTGGGCACGAAGCTCTGGAATTCCTTCCTGAAACCTCTCCACCTCTCTCTCCCCCTTTAAGACGCTCATTAAATCTTACCTCTTTGACCAAGCTTTTGGTCACCTGTCCTAATATCTCCTTATGTGGCTCAGTGTCAAATTTTGTTTGATAATCGCCCCTATGAAACGCCTTGGGACCTTTTATTATGTTAAAGGCGCTACATAAATGCAAGTTATTTTGTTGCATATGAACTGCTCTGTGCCTGACCTGGGTGTCCCGGATACTGACAAGAGGTGCTCTGACTGATTAAATGTCCCATTTCCAGGCTCTGACATCCATCACCTCGATGAGCACAAAAATCCATCAGATACTGAGGGACAGGGACTGTCCGGGACAGTGACAAGTCTTACTCAATAAGCTATAAATTGATCCTGAACCTCTTAGAATCATAGTATCATAGAAAATTTACGGCACAGAAGGAGGCCATTCGGCCCATCGTGTCCGCGCCGGCTGAGAAACGAGCCACCCAGCCTAATCCCACTTTCCCGCGTTTGGTCCGGAGCCCTGCAGGTCACGGCTCTTCAGGTGCACATCCAGGTATTTTTTTATATGAGTTAAGGGTTTCGGCCTCTACCACCCTCTCAGGCAGCGAGTTCCAGACCCCCACCGCCCTCTGGGTGAAATTATTTTCCTAATTTTTGCTCTAATCCTTCCACCAATCACTTTAAATCTATGCCCCCTGGTTATTGATCCCTCCGCTCAGGGAAATAGGTCCTTCTGATCCACTCTACCAAGGCCCTACATAATTTTGTACACCTCCATCAAATTACCCCTCAGCCTCCTCTGTTCCAAGGAAAACAACCTCAGTCTATCCAATCTGTCATCATAGCTAAAATTCTCCAGTCCTGGCAACATCCTCGTGAATCTCCTCTGCACCCTCTCTGGTTCAATGACATCCTTCCTGAAATGTGGTAACCAGCACTGTGCGCAGCACTCAAACTGTGGCCTAACTCGTGTTTTATACAGTTCCAACATAACATCCCTGCTTTTATATTCTATGCCTTAGCGAATAAAGGAAAGCATTCCATCTGCCTTCTGAAACCACCTTATCCACCTGTGCTGCTACCATGCCGAATGAAGCTAGTTGAATTTTTTGAGAAGCTAATTAATGTGGAAGATAAGGAAGGTCTATGGATGTTATTTATATGAAGTTCCAGAAGGCATTCGACAAGGTTCCATAAAAGTGTCCGTTAACAAAATCGAGAGTGCATGGAATTGGAGACAACCCATTGGCCTGGACAGGGAATTGGTTATGAGGTAGGAGACAGAGAGTGGGGATAAAGGGTATGGAGTCAAATCAGCAGGATGTGACGAGTGTTATCCCCAGAGATCTGTACTGGGGATTCAGCTTTTCACCATGTTGAGAAATGACTTGGATGAAGGAATAGAGAGCCGTGTATCCAAGCTCGCTGACGACAGTAAGTTAGGAAGCACAATAAATATTGTAGCTGGGAGCAGGTAGTTGCAAAGGGACGTTGATAGATTAAATGAATGGGCAAAACTGTGGCAGATGGAGTTCAATGTGGGAAAGTGTGAGGTCATTCTCTTTCGACCGAAGAAAGATAGATCAGATTATCAAAATGGTGAGTTGCTGTGAAATGTGGAAGAGCAGAGATATTGTGGGGTCCAAGTCCAGAAATCACTAAAAGCTGAAGGATAGGTGCAAAAAATAATTGAAAAGACGAATGGAACTTTGAGCCTGATCAAAAAGGGCTGGAACACAAAGGGTGGAAGTTATGTTAAAGCTGTGCTGAGCTCTGGTTGGACCCCAACTGGAGACTGAATTCAGTTCTGGGCAGCGCACCTCAGGAAGGATATATGGGCCTTGGAGGGGGTACAGCACAGATTCACCAGAATGATACGGGGGCTAAAAAGTTTAAATTATGAGGACAGACTGCACAAACCAGGCTTGTATTCCCTTCAGTATAGAAGATTAAGGGCTGATCTAATGCTCGTATTTAAGATGATTAAAGGATTTGATGGGGAAGATAGAGAGAAACTATTTCCTCTGGTGGGGCTTTGCAGAACAAGGGGGCATAACCTTAAAATTAAAGTTAGTCCGTTCAAGGGTGATGTCAGAAAGCATTTCTTCACACAAAGGGCAGTGGAAATCTGGAACCCTCTCCTCCAAAAAGCTGTTGAGGCTGGGGATCAATTGACAATTTCAAAACTGAGATTGATCGATTTTTGTGAGGCGCGGGTATTAAGTGTTCAAATCCAAGGCGGGTAAATGGAGTTAATTTACAGATCGAAATTGATCTAAAAGCATGGGGGAACACGCTCGAGGGTTTAAAAGGCCGACTCCTGTTCCTCTGTTCCGAAGGTGAAGTAAAATGATTCTTAAAATATGATTCTCTGGTCCTCACACCACGGGCTGCATGTGTGCCCCGCCCGCCCGCTTTGTGTAAACACATGAAACAAGAGCCTGGCGGACCGGAGCTACATCCACCCGCCCCAGGCCGCACCAGAGGACATAACGGGGCTAAAAACCAGCAGGAATCAAGCGGGACTGACCTCCGCGGACTTCCCCACCTCCACCGTTCCTGTTAGTCACTAAATCAGGGCGGTGAAAGATGAAAACCGGCCTCACTGTGTTTGTATCACAGAGATGAGGGGATTGGGCAGAACACCAGACCAACACCTTGTGATGATGGAAAGTCTTCTCATTATTTAATGAATTTAACAATTCCAGTAAAGGGATATTTCACCACATTCTTCAACTCCTCTCTGAATTTAGTCTGGGTCACGGCATAAATACACGTGTTGGTGCAGCAACTCAGGAGCTGGAGCATAAATCCCAGTTCTTGTACAAATTTAGGGAGAGAAACAGGAATAAAGTCTAACAGATACAATCGGTTCCACACAGAATACAACAGAAACACCGCCCATAACAGGATAAAATTCGCCGATATAACAAACAGTAAAATGATGGATTTCCTTCTCTTCTCCATCTCTGGGTCACTGGGACTCTCCCCACTGCTGTGGGCCCGGAGTCTCCTGCGGACTCTGCTCGACAATAAAATGTGTCTGACGGTTAAAACATTGAGCAGCAGAATCAGAACAAATGGAACAAATGGGGTTACAATATAATGAAGGAATTCAATTACTGTCCACACCTGAGAGTAAATAACATAAACTGATACATCACAAAACCAGGGATTATTACTAACCCAATATTGATCTCCATACATGAAGTACCAGAAAGTGTTCTTCACACAGAACAGCACACTCACTGTTCCCAGAACCACAGCCGCCGTTTTCTCGGTGCAACATTTTGTTTTCAGCTTCTGGAAACAAATGGCCACAAATCGATCAAAGGTGAAAGTGACTGTGAACCAGACAGAACAGTCTGTGGCTGCGTAAAGCAGGACGGCGTGGATATTACACACTTTAAAGGCCCACATGAACTGAAACTGAGCCGAATAAAGAATGGGAATCTGTCTGAATATCAGATCAATTATAACGACGAGTAGATCCGCCGCTGCCATGGACACCAGGTAACGGGTGACACATTTGGAGAGACCGCACCTTCCTCGAGAGACAATCACAATCGTCACTAAGTTCACTGTAAGGAAGAGAAAAACAGGGAATTCTACTTCACACTGAGAGTAAAAGCAGCAGCCTGGTGGAATTCAGGGTGAAATGTTCAGCGTTATTATTGAATCCAGGGACAGAATCTAATTACTCGTGAAGTTGAGTTCGAAGATCAGCCATGATCTTATTGAATGGCGGAGCAGGCTCGAGGGGCCGGATGGTCTACTCCTGCCCCTATTTCTTATGTTCGTATGTACTTTCCTTGTGACAGAACTTTCTGCTGCGGAGAGGGTTTGTTGTAAATGACCGCCCCGGTGTAGCAGTAAACCAAAACCACCAGCAGGCCCCAGCTCCAATCCAGAGCCTGTCATGGGTCGGCAGTTGGAAGTTACAATGGCCTCAGTGACCTTGGGTTAGGAGATGAAGTAGAACGCCTACTGGTCCGATTTAACCTAAGATCCTGGCCAGGGAGGGGGATGGATTCAGTAACGAGGAACGAAATTTGTGATCGGGGCCGAAGACAATGGCTTCAGTCTTCGCAATGTTTAAATGGACGAAATTTGTGCAGTTCCAGGACTCGACGCCGGACAAGCAGTCTGACAAATCAGAGGCAGTGAAGGGGCCGGGAGAGGCGGTGCTGAGGTACTGCTGAGTGTGAGTGTACACCTGGAATCTGACAGTGTGCTTTCGGAGGATGTCGCCGAGGGGAAGCTTGCATATGTGAAATAGGAGGATTGTTCCTTGGGGGACACCAGCGATAACGGTGCGGGGGTGGGAAGATATGCCGATCCAGGAGATTATCTGAAGAAACCTGGATGGATCGGAATGGAACCAGGCGAGGGCAGTCCCACCCTGTTGGACAACGGACGAGAGGCGTTTGAGGTGGATGGTGTGGTCACCCGTGTCAAAGGATGAAGAGGGATAGTTTACCACGGTCAGTCACATCGGATGTGATCTGTGACTTTGATTCGGCCCGATTGCGCGCTGTTGCAGGGGCGGGAACCTGATTGGAGAGGTTACTGGTGCAGTTTCAGGCAAGAAAGGCATGTGTTCGGGAGGTGACAACAAGTTTCAGGAGAGGAAAGGGAGGTTGGAGACGGGGGCCGGAATTTGCAAGGACAGAGAGGTCATGGATGGTTTTTTTGAGGATGGGGTGATGACGGCAGATTTGAAAGGAAGGTGACAGAATCAGACAAGAGAGAACCGGGAAAAAAAGGGTTAACTTTGCCCCTTTAGATATTACATTTGGACATTGCATGTTTAAATTGCAAAGGCAGCAATGTGCAGAAACTTCGAGAAGCTTCGAACAGGCTTTTGGTTCGCAAAACAACTGATAGGAATCTCAACAAATCGCAACTTGGAAAAACAGTGCTGAGAGAGTTTGAAATCTTTGGGAGAGACAATTCAAGTTACTTACACCTGGTTTCACACGGGGAAAAAGCTGTTGGAGATTTCACACGGTGATTTCACTCGGTGATTTCACACGGTGGTTTCACTCGGTGATTTCACAAGGTGGTTTCACTCGGTGATTTCACACGGTGATTTCACTCGGTGATTTCACACGGTGATTTCACTCGGTGATTTCACACGGTGATTTCACACGGTGATTTCACACGGTGGTTTCACACGGTGATTTCACACGGTGGTTTCACTCGGTGGGTTCACACGGTGATTTCACACGGTGGTTTCACTCGGTGATTTCACACGGTGATTTCACTCGATGATTTCACACGGAGATTTCACTCGGTGATTTCACACGGTGATTTCACACGGTGGTTTCACACGGTGAATTCACACGGTGGTTTCACTCGGTGATTTCACACGGTGTTTTCGCACGGTGGTTTGACTCGGTGATTTCACACGGTGGGTTTCACACGGTGGAAAGGCCGCACCTGGGGTCACATGGTTTTGATTGGCCCAGCCAACAGTCCATTATCAATGCAATAGTGTGTGAGTGGCCAAAATGGGAATTCTCTTCATTATTACTAACACCCCAACTGGCAAAATCATATCAAGATGGGACATCGTGGCAGACTCTTTAATGTCGTTGGAGGAACCTTCAGAAGCTTCACCTGGAGGAAGGACGTCCAACAACAAAAGAAGAAAACTTCAAGAGAGAGAGAGAGAGCTGATCGCTCTTCTGCCTTGGTGCTGAAATCCTTGGTTTTAAGCTTGAATATATTGTTTGATTTGTTACATGCTTGTGAGAATTATGTAAATCATTAAATAATCTCTTTGATTAACGAACCGACAATATACATCTTTGACTGACTATTGTCCAGGCCCTATAATCGTTTATAATATCAGCTAGCATGGGGATCAGGAAGGGAAGTTGGGTGGTCAGCAGTTCAGTGGGAAAAGGGCCGAGGGAGCAGCAGATTGGTTTCATGGTCAAGATGAGCTCGGAGAGGGCATGAGGGGAGATAGAAGAGAAACAAGAGAAAGATGTGGATTCAGGGTTAGGGCTGGGGGGCAGGGAACTTCGGGAAGATTGGCTCGGTGGACTGGAGGAAGGTAGAGAAGCGGCAGAGGCAGCTGAATGAATGGTCTCAATCTTAGTGACAAAGAAGTCCATGAGCTCCTAGCACTTGTTGGAAGTGAGGGTGGAGGGGACAGGGGAGAGGGGTTTAAGAAGACTGTTTGTAGTGAAGAGAAGCCGGGGTCATCTTTGCATTCCAGGGTGATCCTTGAATAGTGAGGAGTTTTCACAGAGGAGAGCAGGTCCCGATAGTGCTTGATGAGGTCCAGCGAGATCTGGCGATTAATGGCTTATCCAGATGTGCGTCATAAGTGTTCAAATCTGCGTCCCTTGCAACTTAAGGAGCAACGATGGGAATCGTACCAAGGAGAACGAACAGGGTGAGCGAGAGTAAGGGGTTTACTGGGGTCAATGATATCAAAGGTGCAGGTGAGGGTGAGATTGAGCGTGTCAGTAGCTGCAGAAGTATCGTGACCAATGGAGGGTCAAAGGTGAAACAGTTGGGAATTTCAAAGTGATTTGAAGGAATGGGATTAAATCAAAACCAAAGGAAATAAACCAATTCAAACATAACTGAATAAACAACAACAATTTGCATTTATATAGCGCCTTTAACATAGTAAAACATCCCAGTGCGCATCAACAGTAGATGTTAGATAGTCCATGTGGACCTCACTGAGATTTCCTGTAATGTGGCCCACGGGAACGGGACTAAATCAAAACAGTAGAAATAAATCAATTCAAACATAACTGAACAAACAATTTGGTGGAACATACATTATAGTTTAAAGCCTGTCCTGACCATCTAACACCAGTGACCATAAGGCAGAGCGGGAGACGTTTGAAAGTAAGACAGCTGCCTGGAGCTGAATCATTATTGGATATTGTCCAATATTTCAGAGTGTATTGGTGATCTGACTGTCAGCGCTGGTTTCCACAGATCAGTGTCATTAACTATAACCAGCAGACCTTAAAACTCTTGTTGCCAATGAACACATATTTCTGATCCGTTGCTCGGGTTCAATGCAGAGAGCAGAGGGCAAACTGTTCAGTAAAGAGAATCCTCCACCAACCTTCCTTGTTTACAGCCAACAGTCAAATTAGCAGTTGATTCCTATAAAAATGACTATCAGTTGAAGAAAGTAATGAAAAGGACATAGTTTCCATTGGACTGGTAGCAGTGAATCGGCAACTGTTCACATGTTACATGAAGGATACAAGGTGCGTTACCAGACACTGAACAAGAGGATTATACTGAAAACAATTAATAACCGGGTCTAAAGGACAAGGGCAGTAAATACAATTAAATATGCTTTACAGAATTATTTGCTGAAATAATGACTTACCAGGAACACCAACAGCAGCGAGGAGCGGATAGTAAATTCTTTGTACATCATAAATTGCCCACAGAATCCGAAGCTCAGTTGGAACATACCAGAACATTCTTTCATTATCTGTGAGATCCAATGATCACTGTTTGCACTGGAGGCAAAGCTGCATCAAACATTCTGATGTGACGCCTTGAAAACAGTCCCTATTTATATCTTGGGGGAACTCTCCAGTGAGACAATTAAACGACACACTGACTGACATTAATTACAGTCACTGAACAAACAGGTTAGATTAATCCCTTAAAACCATCACTCTATATTGTCAATTATAGGTAAACAAGTATTTTACTGACATGAAGTGATGGTACCGATAATTCTAAATATTACTTCAAAAAAAATCGTGAAAGAAGAAAATATGAATCCCGCAGTCTTGCAGTACTGATGTGAAGAGAGAGCAGCTTCACTGACATGGTTCAGATTATTTCTGCAATAAGAATTCAGTCTGCAATATCAGAATTTTTCAAATCAGTTTCTGGGTTGGACTTAACAAAAGTGCGAAAGACAAAAAGGAAGGATAGAAGCAGATCAAGTCATGGTCAGTATGGATAAATGGGGGCTGATAATACCATGGTCAGTAATGATACATTGGGCCTGTTAATACAATGGCCAGTAAGTATAAATCGGGGCTGATAATACAATGGTCAGTAATGATACATGGGGTCGATATTACAATGGTCAGTAAGGGTTCATGGTGTCTGATAAGGTAATGGTCAGTCAGGATAAATGGGGCTGATAAAACAATGGTAGGAACGGATAAATGAGCGATGATAATACAATGGTCATTAACGATACACGGTGTCTGATAATACAATTGTCAGTATGGATACAGGAGAATGATAATACAATGGTCAGCCAGTATACATGGGGCTGTTTATTCAATGGTCAGAAAGGATGCGGGTGGATGATAATGCAATGGTCTTCAAGGATATATGGCTCTGATAATAGAATAGTGAGTAAGGATACAAGAGGATGATAATACAATGGTAACTAAGGATGCCAAAGGATGATAATGCAATGGTCAGTACGGATACATGGGGGCTGATAATACAATGGTCAGTAAGGATATATGGTTGATGATAATAAATTGTCAGTAAGGATATATGGGGGCTGATAATACAATGGTTAGTAAGGGTACATGGGGGCTGATAATACAATGGTCAGAAAGGAAATATGGGGGATGATAATAAAATGGTCAGTAAGGATATATGGGAGTTGATAATACAATGGTCAGTAAGGATACATGGGGATGATATTACAATGGTCAGTAAGGGTTCATGGTGTCTGATAAGGTAATGGTCAGTCAGGATAAATGGGGCTGATAATACAATGGTGGTTACGGATAAATGAGCGATGATAATACAATGGTCATTAATGATACACGGGGTCTGATAATACGATTGTCAGTATGGATACAGGAGAATGATAATACAATGGTCAGTTAGTATACATGGGGCTGATTATACAATGGTTAGAACGGATGCAGGTGGATGATAATACAATGGTCTTCAAGGATACATGGCTCTGATAATACAATGGTGAGTAAGGATACAAGAGGATGAAAATACAATGGTAACTAATGATACCGGAGGTTGATAATACAATGGTCAGTTAGGATACATGGGGGCTCATAATACAATGGCCAGTAAGGATACATGGAGGCTGATAATACAATGGCCAGTAAGGATACATGGGGGCTGATAATCCAATGGCCAGTAAGGATACATGGGTGCTCATAATACAATCGCCAGTAAGGATACATGGGGGCTGATAATACAATGGTCAGTAAGGATACATAAGGGCTGATAATGCAATGGTGATTATGGATATATGGGGTCTGATAATACAATGGTCAGTAAGGATACATGGGGGCTGATAATACAATGGTGATTAAGGATATATGGGGTCGGATAATACAATGGTCAGTAAGGATACATGGGGGATCATAATACAATGGTCAGTAAGGATACATAAGTGCTGATAATACAATGGTCAGAGAGGGTACATGGGGTCTGATAATACAATGGTCAGTCACGATACATCAGTCCTGATAATACAATGGTCAGAGAGGATACATGGGTGCTGATAATACAATGGTCAGTCACGATACATAAGTGCTGATAATACAATGGTCAGTAAGGATACACGGCAGCTGGTAAAACAATGAGTAAAAGGGCAGTCAAAGGAAGCGTGGGACTGATCTGGGACAAAAAGGGAGATCTTCTTGTGGAGGCAGTGGGCATGGCTGAGGTACTAAACGAATGCTTCGCATCAGTCTTCGAGAGAGAAGAGGATGCTGCCACTGTCGCAGTAAAGGAGGAGGTAGTAGCGATATCAGATAGGGCAAAAATAGGTAAAGAGGAGGTACTTGAAAGGTTGGCAGCTCTCAAAATAGAAATATCAACCGATCCAAACTAGATCCATCCTATGTGACTGAGAGAAGTAAGGGTGGAAATTGCAGAGGCTCTGGCCACAATCTTCCAATCCTCCTGAGATACGGGGCAATGCCAGATTATTGGAGGAACGCAATTGCTATACCCATGTTAATAAAGGGGCGAGTGATAAACCCGGCAATTACAGGCCAATCAGCCTAATGTCAGTGGTGGGGAAACTTTAAGAGACAATAATCCTGGACAAAATTAATTTGCACTTGGAAAAGTATGGGCTAATAAGTGAATGTCAGCACGGATTTGTCAACGGAAAATCACGTTTCACTAACTTGATTGAGTAATTTGATGAAGTAATGGAGAGGGTCGATAAGGGCAGTGTGGTAGATTTTGTGTATATGGACTTTCAAAAGGCTTTTCATGAAGTACCACCTAATGGAAAAAAAAAATAGCATATGAGATTAAAGGGACAGTGGCATTGTGGATACAATATTGGCTTAGGGTCAGAAAGCAGAGAGCAGTGGTGAACGGTTGTTTTACAGACAGGAGGGAAGCATACAGTGGTGTTCCCCAGGGGTTGGTGTTGGGACCATTGCTCTATGAGATCCAAATTAAATGGCCTGGACTTCGGTATACAGGGTATAATTTCAAAGCTTGCGCATAATACGTAACTCAGGAATGCAATAAGCAATGTGGAGGATAGTAACAGACTTCAGGAGAACATTGACAGAATGGTAAAATGGGCAGACACATGGCAGATAAAATGTAATGCATAGAATGTGAAGTGATCCATTTTGTTCGGAAGAATGAGGAGAGGTAATATATTCTAAATGGTACAATTTTAAAGTGGGTACCGGAACAGAGAGAACGGGGAGATTATGTACACAAATCTTTGACGATGGCAGGACAAGTTGTGAAGGCTGTTGAAAAAGCATATGGGATCCTGGGTTTTATTAATAGAGGCATAGAGTACAAAAGCAAAGAAGTTAAGCTGAACCTTTATAAAACACTGGTTAGGCCTCAGCTGGACAATTGTGTTCAATTCTGTGCACCACACAGGAGGAAGGAGGTGAAGGCCTGAGAGAGGGTGCAGAAGAGATTTACTAAAATGGTACCAGGGATGAGGGACTTCAGTTATGTGGAAAGACTGAAGAAGCTGGGATTGTTCTCCTTCGAGCCGAGAAGGTTAAGAGGAGATTTGATAGAGGTATTCAAAATCATGAACAATTTTGATAGAATAAACAAGGAGAAACAGTTTCCATTGGCAGATGGGTAGGTAACGAGACGGCACAGATTTAAGGTGATTGGCAAAAGAGCCAGAGGCGACATGAAGAAACATTGTTTCAATGCAGATATTTGTAATGATGTGGAATGCACGGCCTGAAAGGATGGTGAAAGCAGGTTGAATAGTAACTCTCATAAAGGGAATTGGATAAATACTGGAAAAGCAAAAAAATAGAGGCTCGAGAGGCTGAATGGCCTCCTCATGTTCCGATGTTCCGAAGATAACTCCACTTACCCCTGATGCCTGTAATAGCCATATTATCATTGTTTAATGTTAAAACCAATAGAGAACCACAGTTATTTTCCAACAATGGTAACTTATTTTAACCCTGGTGAATGGTTTTCCTCTTGAACGAACGATTGTCTTTGAAATGTGACACACACTGACCGCCCATTATTCTCCCATCATTGGTCACCGCCCACCAGCCGCCCTCCTGTGTCCACGAAGATGAGCCTGACGAACAGATTAATCCCATTTTAAATGACCTTCCTGCACATTTACCAGGAATACAAGTGTCTGCCCCCTTCCACAAAGAGGCGCGAGGCATTGTCTGTGACTCCGTGCAGTGGCCTCGATGAGACGTTTAAACCAAAGGTAAGGAAGTCTGAAACTGCAGATAAGTCCTTGTGACTGTGTTGCCTGGATTTCCGTCGCATTCACCAAACACCTGGGATAGGGTAAAGATACATTGATCACCTGTTCCTCTATTACCCGGAAATTCTTGAGGCTAAGATCCTGCCCAAGTTTGGCTGCTCCCTGGGGTGCTCCTTTGCTCTGTCGCTCTATCCTTGACCATCCGTTGCCATCCTTTGCCCTTTCTCCCCCAATCTCCTCTCTTCCACTGTTTAAGTTCCCCTGGCTCCAATAGTGGGTGCATTTTAGCCCTAACTACAAGTTCAAGCTGCAAGTTTAAAGTTACCTGGGCCCACTGCCCATCCCCCGACCATGCCTGCTCTTTGTTTTCATCACTGAGCGCTCGATCTTTGCTCAAATTTGGATTCCAAATTCCTGGCCTTCTCTGCTGTCAAGACGACGCTTCTCCACTGGACGACACTGCAAGACTCAACTGCTGTGACTCTGATCTGCTATTCAGTTGCTTGAGTTTTGAGGTAACCTTGTCTAGCCCACAGCCCAACCCCCACCACTGCTGTCATCTGCTGAGCTGATGACTGTCCCATTGGTCCGACTGGTTTTTCAGCTTTATTTTACTGAAGTGAGAATTCCTGGCCAGAAATTCACTCTCCTGGGCCGTAGTCCATCTCTCCACCGCTTCTGGATCTTACAATGACCTCCAACTTCGACACCGTTTTTCTGCCCCGCGATCGATTCTGCACACATCCGGGCTCTTCATTCTAACGGAAATAGCTCCAGCAGTGCCTTCTCTGATTCTTTGAATAGCTTCTGGATTCTCTCTCCCTCCACACCTGTCTCCGAACCAGGACATCAGTTCGTTGATGCTCCAAGCTGACTCCACCCTATCTACGTCATCTTTATCCCACCACTGGATCACTGACGATAACCTTGTTCTCCCTCCTATTGTCTTCTCTCTATTTCCTGTTCATTACCAGGACATTTCTATCCCAATCTTGCTCTGTAACCGCGCCTATGTAACTTGAATTTCCCTGTGTCCATTCACGTGTGTGTTTTTGCTGTCGCTCCAGACCCGAGCCCATCGCTTCTATTTCCCCTTTTTTCTTCTTTTCTCTTTACCCCTCCTCGGCCCCTCCCTCCTGTCGTCATGTCTCCTTTCATTTCTCCCCTCTCGGGTACTCTGCCCCCCAATCCCTGCCCCAACCCTTCAGCACTCCTGCACCTTCCTACTCTCCTACCGCCGTCCCAGGCTTGACTCCCTCTTAGATAATACTACAGCTTCTCTCTGTGCCTCTCTATTCATCCTCCGCAAGGCCCATCGAGGCACTCGTCACTGCCTCCTCACGAGCAGCAACCACAACAGCCTCATCCTACTCTCTCACCGATCTTACCGCCCAGTGCGCCCACTGGGGGCTATTCTTACCAATCTCCTTCCTGTCCCACTCACCCCTCCATGACCCTGTGTATTCTGCCAGCGGATCAGCTAAAACCGCCGCTCTCCACATCTCCCTCCAGAATGTCCGTTCACTTGAGTTTATTGCAGATGATTGCATCGACATCATGGCCTTGACAGAAACCTGGTTTATCGGTGATGACACCTTCCCCCTTAATGAAGCCTCCCGCCTGGTTATATCTTCCACCACTTGCCCTGCCCTGACTGTCGCGGTGGCGGTGTGGCCCCCACCACCAAATCACAGCTTCGTCTGACCCCCTCCTCCTCTGGCACCTTCTCCTCCTTTGAGCATCTCAGCCTGTTCCGCTCCTCTCACCTCCTTTAAAATCCTCGTTCTCTACCGCCCACCCAAACACCACGCCTAGTTTCTCACCAAGATATCTTCACTGCTTTCCTCGCTCAACCTCTGCACCGAGCGACTTCTCATTCTTGATGATTTCAATGTCCATCTCAAATCATCATGCTCTCTCTCCTTTGAGTTCACTGCCCTCCTATCCTCCCATAATCTCTCCCTCTGTACATATTCCCCATCCCATATTCACGGCCAGCCCCTCGACCTTACCATCTCATGTGATCTATCCAGTCCCATCGTGTCAATCACGGATAAGGCCATCTCTGAACACTTCCTTCTATCCCTTTCCATCCACATCGCCCTTCCTCCTCCCTACCCCACGTCCTTCGGTGTTCTTCCCTGGAACAAACTTTCCCCCAAATCACTTACAACGGCACTTTCAAATTCCCAACTGTCTGGACTTTGCCGTCCCATTCACCTCGAAATTTCTGTAACTGCATATCTGCTCAATCACACCCTCACCTCCATCTTTGATGTCCTTGTCCCCAATAAAAGCATTATTCTCTCTCACCCGGTTCGCTCCCCCTGGTACGGCCCCTGTCTCCACTCCTTTAAGTCCAGGGGACGCAGACTTGAACGTTTATGGTGGATAACTGGTTTAGCCATTCATCGCCAGGTCTGGCTGGACCACATAAAGCACTATCGGGTCCTGCTCTCCTCTACCAAAACTGCTCACTATTCTAAGCTCATCCTGGAATGCAAAGATAACCCCCGGCTTCTCTTCTCCACTACAAACCGTCTTCTTAAACCCCCCTCCGCCTCCTTCACCCTCACATCTAACAACAAGGGCGAGAACTTTTGACACGGATTTGGTCACTAAGATTGAGACCATCTGTTCAGCTGCCTCTGTCGCTTCCCTCCTTTCCCTTGCCCACCAAGCCAAACTTCCCCTCAGGTTCCTCCTGGACTAGCCCTGAATTCGCATCTTTCTCTTCTTTCTCTCTTATCTCTCCACATGACCTCTCCGAAATCCTCATGTTCATGAGATCCATTTCCTTCTCCCTCGAGCCTATTCCCATGTTAGCTAATATTGTTAATGGTTCCCTCTCATCAGCTTTTGTCCCCACCTTCAAATCTGCCATCATCAAACCCCTCCTCCTAAACCCACCCTTGACCCCTCTGGCCATGAAAACTCCCGCCCCATCTCCAAAGTCCATTTCCTCTCCAAAGTCCTTGAACATGTTGTTGCCTCCCAGTCGGTGAGCGGTGGTAAAGAGCGAGACCAGAGCGGGGATAAAAACAGCGCGGAGAGAGCGAGAGTTCAGTCGGTGAGCGGCGGGAGAGAGCGAGACCAGAGCGGGGATACAAACAGCGCGGAGAGAGCGAGAGTTCAGTCGGTGAGCGGCGGGAGAGATCGAGACCAGAGCGGGGATATAAACAGCGCGGAGAGAGCGAGAGTTCAGTCGGTGAGCGGCGGGAAAGAGCGAGACCAGAGCGGGGATATAAACAGTGCGGAGAGAGCGAGAGTTCAGTCGGTGAGCGGCGGGAAAGAGCGAGACCAGAGCGGGGATATAAACAGCGCGGAGAGAGTGAGAGTTCAGTCGGTGAGCGGCGGGAAAGAGCGAGACCAGAGCGGGGATATAAACAGCGCGGAGAGAGTGAGACCAGAGCGGGGATATAAACAGCGCGGAGAGAGTGAGACCAGAGCGGGGATATAAACAGCGCGGAGAGAGTGAGACCAGAGCGGGGATAGAAACAGCGCGGAGAGAGTGAGACCAGAGCGGGGATAGAAACAGCGCGGAGAGAGTGAGACCAGAGCGGGGATATAAACAGCGCGGAGAGAGTGAGACCAGAGCGGGGATATAAACAGCGCGGAGAGAGTGAGACCAGAGCGGGGATAGAAACAGCGCGGAGAGAGCGAGACCAGAGCGGGGATATAAACAGCGCGTAGAGAGTGAGACCAGAGCGGGTATATAAACAGCCCGTAGAGAGTGAGACCAGAGCGGGGATATAAACAGCGCGGAGAGAGTGAGACCAGAGCGGGGATATAAACAGCGCGGAGAGAGTGAGACCAGAGCGGGGATATAAACAGCGCGGAGAGAGTGAGACCAGAGCGGGGATATAAACAGCGCGGAGAGAGTGAGACCAGAGCGGGGATATAAACAGCGCGGAGAGAGTGAGACCAGAGCGGGGATATAAACAG
This sequence comes from Heptranchias perlo, assembly GCF_035084215.1. Classification (NCBI taxonomy): domain Eukaryota; kingdom Metazoa; phylum Chordata; class Chondrichthyes; order Hexanchiformes; family Hexanchidae; genus Heptranchias; species Heptranchias perlo. The sequence goes on along the minus strand of NW_027139581.1, from coordinate 4,662,160 downwards.
CGCGGAGAGAGTGAGACCAGAGCGGGGATAGAAACAGCGCGGAGAGAGTGAGACCAGAGCGGGGATAGAAACAGCGCGGAGAGAGTGAGACCAGAGCGGGGATAGAAACAGCGCGGAGAGAGTGAGACCAGAGCGGGGATATAAACAGCGCGGAGAGAGTGAGACCAGAGCGGGGATAGAAACAGCGCGGAGAGAGTGAGACCAGAGCGGGTATATAAACAGCGCGGAGAGAGTGAGACCAGAGCGGTGATATAAACAGCGCGGAGAGAGTGAGACCAGAGCGGGGATATAAACAGCGCGGAGAGAGCGAGACCAGAGCGGGAATATAAACAGCGCGGAGAGAGTGAGACCAGAGCGGGGATATAAACAGCGCGGAGAGAGTGAGACCAGAGCGGGGATATAAACAGCGCGGAGAGAGTGAGACCAGAGCGGGGATATAAACAGCGCGGAGAGAGTGAGACCAGAGCGGGGATATAAACAGCGCGGAGAGAGCGAGACCAGAGCGGGGATATAAACAGCGCGGAGAGAGTGAGACCAGAGCGTAGATATAAACAGCGCGGAGAGAGCGAGACCAGAGCGGGGATATAAACAGCGCTGAGAGAGCGAGACCAGAGCGGGGATATAAACAGCGCGGAGAGAGCGAGACCAGAGCGGAGATATAAACAGCGCGGAGAGAGTGAGACCAGAGCGGGGATATAAACAGCGCGGAGAGAGCGAGACCAGAGCGGGGATATAAACAGCGCGGAGAGAGTGAGACCGGAGCGGGGAAAAAAACAGCGCGGAGAGAGTGAGACCAGAGCGGGGACATAAACAGCGCGGAGAGAGTGAGACCAGAGCGGGGATATAAACAGCGCGGAGAGAGCGAGACCAGAGCGGGGATATAAACAGCGCGGAGAGAGTGAGACCAGAGCGGGGATATAAACAGCGCGGAGAGAGTGAGACCAGAGCGGGGATATAAACAGCGCGGAGAGAGTGAGACCAGAGCGGGGATAGAAACAGCGCGGAGAGAGTGAGACCAGAGCGGGGATAGAAACAGCGCGGAGAGATTGAGACCAGAGCGGGGATATAAACAGCGCGGAGAGAGTGAGACCAGAGCGGGGATAGAAACAGCGCGGAGAGAGTGAGACCAGAGCGGGGATAGAAACAGCGCGGAGAGATTGAGACAAGAGCGGGGATATAAACAGCGCGGAGAGAGTGAGACCAGAGCGGGGATAGAAACAGCGCGGAGAGAGCGAGACCAGAGCGGGGATATAAACAGCGCGTAGAGAGTGAGACCAGAGCGGGGATATAAACAGCGCGTAGAGAGTGAGACCAGAGCGGGGATATAAACAGCGCGGAGAGAGTGAGACCAGAGCGGGGATATAAAAAGCGCGGAGAGAGTGAGACCAGAGCGGGGATATAAACAGCGCGGAGAGAGTGAGACCAGAGCGGGGATATAAACAGCGCGGAGAGAGTGAGACCAGAGCGGGGATATAAACAGCGTGGAGAGAGTGAGACCAGAGCGGGGATATAAACAGCGCGGAGAGAGTGAGACCAGAGCGGGGATAGAAACAGCGCGGAGAGAGTGAGACCAGAGCGGGAATAGAAACAGCGCGGAGAGAGTGAGACCAGAGCGGGGATAGAAACAGCGCGGAGAGAGTGAGACCAGAGCGGGGATATAAACAGCGCGGAGAGAGTGAGACCAGAGCGGGGATAGAAACAGCGCGGAGAGAGCGAGACCAGAGCTGGGATATAAACAGCGCGTAGAGAGTGAGACCAGAGCGGGGATATAAACAGCGCGTAGAGAGTGAGACCAGAGCGGGGATATAAACAGCGCGGAGAGAGTGAGACCAGAGCGGGGATATAAACAGCGCGGAGAGAGTGAGACCAGAGCGGGGATATAAACAGCGCGGAGAGAGTGAGACCAGAGCGGGGATATAAACAGCGCGGAGAGAGTGAGACCAGAGCGGGGATATAAACAGCGCGGAGAGAGTGAGACCAGAGCGGGGATATAAACAGCGCGGAGAGAGCGAGACCAGAGCGGGGATATAAACAGCGCGGAGAGAGTGAGACCAGAGCGGAGATATAAACAGCGCGGAGAGAGTGAGACCAGAGCGGGGATATAAACAGCGCGTAGAGAGCGAGACCAGAGCGGGGATATAAACAGCGCGGAGAGAGTGAGACCAGAGCGGAGATATAAACAGCGCGGAGAGAGTGAGACCAGAGCGGGGATATAAACAGCGCGGAGAGAGCGAGACCAGAGCGGGGATATAAACAGCGCGGAGAGAGTGAGACCGGAGCGGGGAAAAAAACAGCGCGGAGAGAGTGAGACCAGAGCGGGGATATAAACAGCGTGGAGAGAGTGAGACCAGAGCGGGGATATAAACAGCGCGGAGAGAGCGAGACCAGAGCGGGGATATAAACAGCGCGGAGAGAGTGAGACCAGAGCGGGGATATAAACAGTGCGGAGAGAGTGAGACCAGAGCGGGGATAGAAACAGCGCGGAGAGAGTGAGACCAGAGCGGGGATATAAACAGCGCGGAGAGAGTGAGACCAGAGCGGGGATAGAAACAGCGCGGAGAGAGTGAGACCAGAGCGGGGATAGAAACAGCGCGGAGAGAGTGAGACCAGAGCGGGGATATAAACAGCGCGGAGAGAGTGAGACCAGAGCGGGGATATAAACAGCGCGGAGAGAGTGAGACCAGAGCGGGGATATAAACAGCGCGGAGAGAGTGAGACCAGAGCGGGGATATAAACAGCGCGGAGAGAGTGAGACCAGAGCGGAGATATAAACAGCGCGGAGAGAGTGAGACCAGAGTGGGGATATAAACAGCGCGGAGAGAGTGAGACCAGAGCGGGGATATAAACAGCGCAGAGAGAGTGAGACCAGAGCGGGGATATAAACAGCACGGAGAGAGTGAGACCAGAGCGGGGATATAAACAGCGCGGAGAGAGCGAGACCAGAGCGGGGATATAAACAGCGCGGAGAGAGTGAGACCAGAGCGGGGATATAAACAGCGCGGAGAGAGTGAGACCAGAGCGGGGATATAAACAGCACGGAGAGAGTGAGACCAGAGCGGGGATATAAACAGCGCGGAGAGAGTGAGACCAGAGCGGGGATAGAAACAGCGCGGAGAGAGTGAGACCAGAGCGGGGATATAAACAGCGCGGAGATAGTGAGACCAGAGCGGGGATATAAACAGCACGGAGAGAGTGAGACCAGAGCGGGGATATAAACAGCGCGGAGAGAGTGAGACCAGAGCGGGGATATAAACAGCGCGGAGAGAGTGAGACCAGAGCTCACTCTGAGAGCGAGACTCTGAGACCAGCGGCAGTTCGGGGTGACGTCACCAGTCAGAAAGTGACGCGGCACAGGGGAGGCAGCTGATTGGTGAGTAGGTTCAGGTGAGTATTTCTACCATTTTACTGTAAGTAAAGTAATAAGAAAGGGAAGATCTGCAGGTTTTATAGCAGATAGTGTTTTTTTTTAGTGAACCTAGGTCCCTAGTATAGTTAACATTTTCTAATTTCAACGTAATTTAAAAGGGGTAACTCAGCTAAGGCAAGTCATGGCAGCAGACCTCGCACCCGTGATATGCTCCTCCTGCAAGATGTGGGAAGTCATGGACACTACCAGTGTCCCTGCCGACCATGTGTGCGGGAAGTGTGTCCACCTGCAGCTACTGACCGATCGTATCTCGGAGCTGGAGCTGCGGGTGGACTCACTGTGGAGCATCCGCGATGCAGAGAAACTCGTGGATAGCACGTTTTGCGAGTTGGTCACACCGCAGGTAAAGGGTATACAGGCAGGAAGTGAATGGGTGACCACCAGGAAGAGTCAGAGGTGCAGGCAGGTAGTGCAGGGGTCCCCTGTGGCCATCCCCCTCTCAAACAGACATGCCACTTTGGATGCTGTTGGGGGGGATGACTTATCAGGGGAAGGCAGCAGCAGCCAACTTCCTGGCAGCACGGGTAGCTCTGCTGCACAGGCTGGGAGGAAAAAGAGTGAAAGAGCTATAGTGATAGGGGACTCAATTGTAAGGGGAATAGACAGGCGTTTCTGCGGCCGCAACCGAGACTCCAGGATGGTGTGTTGCTTCCCTGGTGCAAGGATCAAGGACGTCTCGGAGCGGCTACAGAACATTTTGGAGGGGGAGGGCGAACAGCCAGCTGTCGTGGTGCACATAGGCACCAACGATATAGGTAAAAAAGGGGATGAGGTCCTAAAAGCAGAATATAGGGAGTTAGGAGGTAAATTAAAAAATAGGACCTCAAAGGTAGTAATCTCAGGATTTCTGCCAGTGCCACGTGCTAGTCAGAGTAGAAATAGGAGGATATTCCAAATGAATACGTGGCTAGAGGAATGGTGCAAGGGGGAGGGATTCAAATTCCTGGGACACTGGAAACGGTTCTGGGGGAGGTGGCACCAGTACAAACTGGACGGTCTGCACCTGGGCAGGGCCGGGACCGCTGTCCTAGGAGGAGTGTTTGCTAGTGCTGTTGGGGAGGGTTTAAACTAAAGTGGCAGGGGGTTGGGAACCTGAGCAGGGAGAGAGAGGAAAGCGTAACAGGAAGGGACAGAAGGTATGGAGTAATAGGTAAAGTGTTAAAAAAGGAAAAAGCAGGAACTAAGCGTCACAAAACAGATTTGAAAGTTCTTTATCTGAATGCACGTAGCATTCGTAACAAAATGGACGAGTTAACGGCACAAATAACTATGTATGGGTATGATCATGTGGCCATTACAGAAACATGGGTGCAGGGTGACAACAACTGGGAATTAAATATGCCAGGGTATTTAACAATCAGGAAGGACAGGCAGGAAGGAAGGGGAGGTGGGGTGGCTATGTTAATAAAGTAAGGAATCACTGTAATACAGATAAATGATATTGGGACAAAGCATCAAGATAATGAAACAGTTTGGGTAGAGATAAGGAATAATAAGGGGAAAAAACATTCGTGGGCGTAGTATATAGGCCTCCTAATAGTTGCAACTCTGCTGGAAGAAGTATTAATCAGGAAATAGTCGGGGCATGTATCAAGGGAACCGTTATAATTATGGGGGATTTTAACTGTCATTTTAACTGGACAAATCAAATTGGGCAGAGCAGCCTTGAGGAAGAGTTCATTGAGTGCATCAGGGATGGATTTCTTGAGCAGCATGTAACTGATCCTACAAGGGGGCAGGCAACCTTGGACCTGGTCCTGTGTAATGAGTCAGGATTAATTAATAATGTCCGAGTTAAGGATCCCCTTGGAACGAGCGACCACAACATGGTTGAATTCCATATCCAATTAGAGGATGAGAAGGTTGATTCTCAAACAAGCGTACTGAGCTTGAATAAAGGAGACTATGATGGTATGAGAGCGGAATTGATTAAAGTGGACTGGGAAAATAGATTAAAGGGTAAGACGGTACATGAGCAGTGGTGTTCATTTAGGGAGTTATTTTACAACTTTCAAAATAAATATATTCCACTGAGGAAAAAAGGGTGTAAAAGAAATGACAGCCATCCGTGGCTAAGTAAAGAAATCAAGGATAGTATCCGACTAAAAACAAGGACATATAAGGTAGCCAAACTTAGTGGGAGGATAGAAGATTGGGAAGTCTTCAAAAGACAGCAAAAAGTAACTAAAGGATTGATTCAGAAAGGGAAGTTAGATTATGAAAAGAAATTAGCAGAAAATATAAAAACAGATAGCAAGAGTTTCTATAGTTATATAAAAAGAAAAAGGGTGGCTAAGGCAAACGTAGGTCCCTTAGAGGATGAGACCGGGAAATTAATGGTGGGAAACATGGAGATGGCAAAAATGCTGAACAAATATTTTGTTTCAGTCTTTACGGTAGAGGACACTAAGAATATCCCAACACTGGACAAACAGGGAGCTCTGGGGGGGAGGAGCTAAATACGATTAAAATCACTCAGGAGATGGTACTCAGTAAAATAATGGGACTCAAAGCGGATAAATCCCCTGGACCTGATGGCTTACATCCTAGGGTCTTGAGGGAAGTGGCAGTAGGGATGGTGGTTGCTTTGGTGATAGTTTTCCAAAATTCCCTGGACTCAGGAGAGGTCCCGGCAGATTGGAAAACTGCGAATGTAACACCTTTATTTAAAAAGGGTAGTAGGCAGAAGGCTGGAAATTATAGGCCAGTTAGCTTAACATCTGTGGTGGGTAAAATTTTGGAGTCTATTATTAAGGAGACAGTAACGAAACATTTAGATCAGCATAATTTAATAGGACAAAGTCAGCATGGCTTTATGAAGGGGAAGTCATGTCTGACAAATTTGCTTGAGTTCTTTGAGGATATAACTTACAGGGTGGATAAAGGGGAACCAGTGGACGTAGTGTATTTAGACTTCCAGAAGGCATTCGACAAGGTGCCACATAAAAGATTATTACTTAAGAAAAAAAATCACGGGATTGGGGGTAATATTCTGGCATGGGTGGAAGATTGGTTATCTAACAGGAAGCAGAGAGTTGGGATAAATGGTTCATTCTCGGACTGGCAACCAGTAACCAGTGGTGTTCCACAGGTGTCGGTGCTGGGTCCCCAACTCTTTACAATCTATATTAACGATTTGGAGGAGGGGACCGAGTACAACATATCACAATTTGCAGATGATACAAAGATGGGAGGGAAAGTAGAGAGTGAGGAGGACATAAAAAACCTGCAAGGGGATATGGACAGGCTGGGTGAGTGGGCGGAGATTTGGCAGATGCAATACAATATTGGAAAATGTGAGGTTATGCACTTTGGCAGGAAAAATCAGAGAGCAAGTTATTTTCTTAATGGCGAGAGACTGGAAAGTACTGCAGTACAAAGGGATCTGGGGGTCCTAGTGCAAGAAAATCAAAAAGTTGGTATGCAGGTGCAGCAGGTGATCAAGAAAGCCAACGGAATGTTGGCTTTTATTGCTAGGTGGATAGAATATAAAAACAGGGAGGTATTGCTGCAGTTAGATAAGGTATTGGTGAGACCGCACCTGGAATACTGCAGACAGTTTTGTGTCCATACTTAAGAAAAGACATACTTGCTCTCGAGGCAGTACAAAGAAGGTTCACTCGGTTAATCCCGGGGATGAGGGGGCGGACATATGAGGAGAGGTTGAGTAGATTGGGACTCTACTCATTGGAGTTCAGAAGAATGAGAGGCGATCTTATTGAAACATATAAGATTGTGAAGGGTCTTGATCGGGTGGATCCAGTAAGGATGTTCCCAAAGATGGGTGAAACGAGAACGAGGGGTCATAATCTTAGAATAACGCCTGCTCTTTCAAAACTGAGATGAGGAGAAACTTCTTCACTCAGAGGGTGGTAGGTCTGTGGAATTTGCTGCCCTAGGAAGCTGTGGAAGCTACATCATTAGATAAATTTAAAACAGAAATAGACAGTTTTCTGGAAGTAAAGGGAATTCGGGGTTATGGGGAGCGGGCAGGAAATTGGACATGAAGCTGAGTTCGGATCAGTCAATGCTCTGCAGGGGGCGGAGCGGGCCTAGGGGCTGAGTGGCCGGGTCCTGCTCCGACTTCTTGTGTTCTTCAGATTTGTGGTTGGGATCAGATCAACCATGATCTTATTGAATGGCGGAGCAGGCTCGAGGGGCCGATTGGCCTACTCCTGCTCGTATTTCTGATGTTCTTATGTTCTTATGAAACAGATTGGAACACATTGAGCCTGTGTCCTGTTTCAAAACCGACTCCCAGGAAAACGGCTCCGGTAGAATTGTTAAATGGTCAAAGTTTTTCCTGCGATTTTGACCTCCTCCCTGAGATGGCGAGACACGGGGACGTGGGGCGATTAAAAGGCTTCGGAGAAATCATTTCCAATTGGATATTGTCCATCGTGGTGATATATCCCCCCTCAGCCAGGGATTCAGTTCCCCGACGGGGAGGGAGCGTTTTTAAGACTACAACTTCAAATTTTACTTCTTTGCCTCGCTTCTTCTTCAAAAACGACAGAGAAAAATAGAACAGAAAAAGAATGAAACAGGTGATTGTCACTTTCAGGATATTATTGAGCGGAGACTGTTTGGGGACTGAATTCTTGGGGCCCGTCTGTTGCAGAGCACAAATGTGTTCCGATCTGTTTCCTTCTTTGACCCTGTGATTCTCAGATCTGCGGGTATTAGAGAGAGGGAGGGCGGGGGGAGACAAACGCACAGAGACAGAGCGACAGAGAGAGAGCCGGAGACAGAGAGAGAGACGGAGACAGAGAGAGAGACACACAAAGACTGATCCTGAGACACACATTGAAACAGAGAGGGAGAGAGAGAGAGATTGAACGATTATGCCTCTTTGTGTAATGTGCCTGAGTGCATGTGTACATATAAATGCCGGTGTGTGTAATGTGCCTGTGTGTATGTTTATTGCTGATGTTCCTTTGAGAGTGAGGTGCGAGCTTGAGGAAGCTTCCCACTCTCCTTTGTGCGCAAAGCTTTCCAATAAACTTGAACTTTCGTCTGGTTTTGCTCCAAAAATTCGAGTCTAAAAATGTTTATATATATATATACATATATATGCCTGTGTGTGTAATGTGTCTCAATGTGTGTGTGTGTGTGTGTGTGTGTGTGTGTCTGTGTGTGTGTGTGTGTGTGTGTATGTGTCTCACTTTTTCTAAGCTTTTCTGAGTGGTTCTCTCTTTCTCTGTCTTTCTCTCTCTGTCACTCCCTCCCGCTCTCCCCACATCACGTTATTCTGAACCTTGACGAACAGAGAGATGGAAATGTGAGAGGTCAGTCTTCTTTCAACAGTGGCCCGTGGAAACCAGGGTTCAATTTCCCCACCGGGAGGTTACATTTTTATTGCCTTTAAAAGCTTCGCTTTCATTCCTCTTGCAATATATCTCCAAGTGGAGGTTTACCAGAAAGATCCCACATACAACAATGAAATGGATGGCCAGTTAATCTGCGTTTTGGTTTTGTTAGTTGAGGGAGGAAGGATAATTTCCTTAATAATGGATTCTAGCATTTTCATTTTAGACACACACATACACAGCCATGTACACACGCAGACACTGATACATAGACAGATACTAACACACACACACACACACACACACACACACACAGGTACACTCACTGACAGACAGACACACGTGTAGATTGAACCGCAGAGATGAAAGGTCATCAAATAAATGGTTAGAATAGATTCACTGAAATTTGAAGCATGTTTAACGCCATCTGTGGTGAGTGTCCTTTACTGACCCACACCAGTTCTTCGTTAGTGTACTGGTGAGTATCACCGCTTATCACGCAAGTGACCGGGGGTTCAATATTCCAACGGGGAGTTTGCACTTTCGCTGCCTTCAAAAGTTTCACGTTGATTTCTCTTGCAATTTATCTCTAATATTTGATGCGGAAAATACACTGAAAGGCTATCACGGACCACGAGGCACCGGACACAACAAAGGCAAACCAAGCCCAGACGACAATGCAAAGTCCTCCTCACAAACATCTTGGGACTTGTAACAAAATTGGGAGAGCTGTCCCAAGCAATAGCCTGACACAGCCATACTCACAGAATCATACCTTGCGGCCAACGTCCCAGACTCTTCCATCATCATCCCTGGTTGTGTCCACTCCCACCGGCAGGACAGACCCACCAGAGGTGGCGGTACAGTGATATGCAGTCAGGAGGGAGCGCTCAACATTGACTCCGGACCCCATGAAATCTCATGGCATCAGGTCAAACATGGGCAAGGAAACCTCCTGCTGATTACCACCTACCGCCCTCCTTCAGCTGATGAATCAGTCCTCCTCCATGTTGAGCAGCACTTAGAGGAATCACTGACGGTAGCAGGGGCACTGTGGGTGGGGAACATCCATGTTCATCACCAAGAGTGGCTCGGGAGCACCACGAAGTTAAACGAATTGTAATGAACTAAATGGTTGAAATAGAGTCACTGAAAAATGGAGCTCATCTTACGCCATCCGTGGTGATGTCCTTCGACTCACGGCAGTTCCTCGTTCGTATAGTCTGTCTGGAGGGAGAACGGGGAGCCCCAACTTTAACTGCTTTTAAAAGACAGAGAAACACTCTGAATTGCGTTGTAAAAGTGAGACACACACAAGCAGACACCCACACACTCGTGCAGATTGAAACGGAGAGATGAAAGGTTTGAAAAGAAAGCTCTGAACCGTAGTCGGCAGGATTCGAACATACGCGGGGAGAATCCAATGGATTTCGGGACGACAACTTGACCTGTTCGAAATGCTGCTCACATTAAAATTACAAAGATCTATCGCTCTGTAACAGACGAGCATTAAGAATCAGGATGCCTGTGTGTGTAATGTACCTGTATTTGTGTGTCTCACTTTTTCGAAGCTTTTCTGAGTGAGTCTACGTTCCTCTGCCTTTCTTCGCTCTGTCACTCTCTCCCGCGCTCCCCACATCACTTTATTCTGGACCTTGATGAACAAAGATATGGAAATGTGAAAGGTAAGTATTCTTTCAACAGTGCCCCGTGGAAAGTTAAGCAAATTGTCATCAAATAAATGGTTAAAATAGATTCACTGAAACCTGAAGCGTGTCTGACGCCATCTGTGGTGAGTGTCCTTAATTAGCCCAAGCCAGTTCCTCGTTAGTATGGTGGTGAATATCCCCGCCTGTTATGCAAGAGACCGGGGCTTAATTCCCCGACGAAATATATCAAATCTTATTGCCTTTAAAAGCTTCACTTTCATTTCTCTTGCAATTTATCTTCAACATTGGATGCGTGAAAAAACACTGATAAACTAACTCGGACAATCCCACTTTCCACAATATAATTTCACTGACATTCCAGTGATTTTAAACCTTCCTCTCTGCGTCACCTTGATGACAGAACCACAATAATGTGAAAGAAATGAAAGAAACAGTCGCGTTCTTTTATTTTATTCGTTCATGGGATGTGAGCGTCGCTGGAGAGACCAGCATTTATTGCCCATCCCTAATTGCACTTGAGAAGGTGTTGGTGAGCCCCCTTCTTGAACCGCTGCAGTCCGTGTGGTGAAGGTTCTCCCACAGTGCTGTTAGGAAGGGAGTTCCAGGATTTTGACCCAGCTATGATGAAGGAACGGCGATATATTTCCAAGTCGGGATGGTGTGTGACTTGGAGGGGAACGTGCAGGTGGTGTTGTTCCCATGCGCCTGATCCCCTTGTCCTTCTGGGTGGTAGAGGTCGCGGGTTTGGGAGGTGCTGTCGAAGATGCCTTGGCGAGTTGCTGCAGTGCATCCTGTGGATGGTACACACTGCAGCCACTGTGCGCCGGTGGTGGAGGGAGTGAATGTTTAGGGTGGTGGATGGACCTGAAGAACTTCTGCAGCAGTGTCCTGGGGCTGAGATGATTGGCCTTTGGCAACCACTAACCATCTTCCTTTGTGCTCGGTATGTCTTCAGCCACTGGAGAGTTTTCACCCTGATTCCCATTGACTTCAATTTTACGAGGGCTCCTTGGTGCTACACTCGGTCAAATGCTGACTTGATGTCAAGGGCAGTCACTCTCACCCCACCTCTGGAATTCAGCTCTTTTGTCCACGTTTGGAAAAAGGCTGTAATGAGGTCTGGAGCCGAGTGGTCCTGGCGTAACCCAAACTGAGCATTGGTGAGCAGGTGCCGCTTGATTGCACTGTCGACGACACCTTCCATCACTTTGTTGATGATTGAGAGTGGACTGATGGGGCGGTAATTGGCCGGATTGGTTGTGTCCTGCTTTTTATGGACAGCACATACCTGGGCAATTTTCCACATTGTCGGGTAGATGCCAGTGTTGTACCTGTGCTGGAACAGTTTGGCTGGAGGCGCCGCTAGTTCTGGAGCACAAGTCTTCAGCACTGGAGCCGGGATGTTGTCGGGGCCCGTAGCTTTTGTTGTATCCACTGCACTCAGCTGTGAGACACACACGCACAGACACATTACACACACGCAGCCATGTACAAACCGACACTGATACACAGATAGATAACCACACGTACAGTTACACACACTGACAGACAGACACACACGTGTAGGTTGAAACGCAAATATGGAAGGTTTGAAAAGAAAGCTGTGAACCGTTGTCGGCAGGATTCGAAGCTGCGGGGAGGCCCCAATAGATTTCTGGTCCATTGCCTTCAGCACAACGACTTAACCTCAACTAAAACCTGCTCACGTAAAATGGCAACGACCCATCGCTCTGCAACACACAGGCACCAAGGTTCACGAGGCCTGTGTGTGTAATGTGTATGTTTGTCTCACTTTTTCTAAGCTTTTCTGAGTGGGACTCCGTTTATCTGCCTTTCTCGCTCTCTGTCACTCTTTCCCGCGCTCTCCACATCACTTTATTCTGGACCTTGACTAACAAAGAGATGGAAATGTGAAAGGTAAGTTTTCTTTCAACAGTGGCCCGTGGAAAGTTTGTGTGCAACGGGTCTGAGGGTCACTTCCACGCTTTTCTGAGTGTCTCACAGTCTTTCTTTCTCCCTGTCATTTTGTCCCCAGCTCCCCACATCATTTTACTCTGCACCTTGATTAACAAAGTGATGGAATTGTGAAATGTAAGACCTCTTTCAACAGAGACCCGTGGAAAGTTAAACAAACTATCATCGAATAAATAGTTTAAAAAGATTCACTGGAACATAAAGCATGTCTCAGACCACCTGTGGTGAGAGGACATTCACTTCGTGCATCAGTTCTCCGTTAGTGGGAGCACGCGGGAGACCAAGGTTCAGTTGTGCCATGAAAAGTTTCATTTTTATTTTTCTATCCATTTATCTACAATATTGGATGCAGAAAATCTACTGAGAAAAGTTTCCCACCTTCCCGAAATTAATTGCACTGATATTCCAGCGAATCTCAGATCTCTCTTCTCTGCTCCACTCTGGCCTTTGCTTCTGAAGATTGTGGGTTCAAGCCCCCCCCCCCCCCTCACCAGAGAACTGAGCAGAGCAGAGGTTCCCAAAGCGGAAACCGGACAAGGTCATCAAGGGGTCTGAGAAGAGGGAGGCCGGTGAAACTCACAAAACAGGAGATGCCTGCAATACCAATCGTCTCCAGTGGCGGCGCTGCAGCTCTCCCCTCGACTCTCTCAGGTTGATTCAATCACTGTTGCCCACAACAAAAATTTGCATTGATCCAGAGACTTTAACGCAACAAAACGCCCCAAGGCGCTTCACAGCAGCGTAATTGGATAAAACATTGACGCAGAGCCGAAAGACTGGTCTAGTTATCAGCCGTCGCTCAGTGGGCGGCACTCACGGGAGACAGCACACAATCTGTTGAAAGAAGGCATGTCTTTCTCATATTCCATCTCTTTGTTAGTCAAAGTCCAGAATGAAAAGATGTGGGGGGCGGGGGAAAAAGTGACAGAGAGACACTCTGAAAAGCGTTGAAGAAGTGAGACACACGCACAGAGACACAATACACACACACTGACACAGCAGACACTGATACACAGACAAATACTCACACACACAGGTACACACACTGACAGACAGACACACACGTGTTGGTTGAAACGCAGACGTGCAAGGTTTGAAAAGAAAGTTCTGAACCATAGTCGGCAAGACTCGAACCTGCCCGGGGAGACCCCAGTGAATTTTTTATCCATCGCTCGAAACAACCCCCGCCACGACTGTTTGAGTTCAGCTAAATGCTGCCCACTTAAAATTGCAACGATCCATCGCTCTGCAACAGACGGGCACAAAGAACGACCATGCCTCTGTGTGTAATGTGTGTGTGTCTCACTTTTTCTAAGCTTTTCAGTGAGAGTGTCCGTTTCTCTGTCTTTCTCACAATAGTTCAACATTCAGTTTGCCTTCTGGATTACCTGCTGCACCTGTGTGTTGACTTTTTGTGTTTCGTGTACGAGGACACCCAGATCCCTCTGCACCGTAGCATTTTGTTGTATTTCTCTATTCAAACAATATTTTGTTTTTTATTTTTCCTCCCAAAGTGGATGAATTCACATTTTCCCACATAATATTCCATCTGCCAAATTTTTGCCCATTCGCTTAACCTGTCAATATCCCTTTGCAGATTCTTTGTGTCACCCTCGCAACTTGTTTTTCCACTTATTTTCGTATCATCAGCAAATTTGGCCACAATACACTCTGAAATATATTGTAAATAGTTGACGCCCCAGCTCTGATCCCTGTGGGACCCCACTAGTTATAGATTGCCATTTTGAAAATGACCCTTTTATCCCGACTCTTTGTTTTCTGTTCGCCAATCCTCAATCCATGAGCTCTTATCTTGTGCTTGTTATTCTCTGCGAGGTTAAGGCCAGAAGCAGTGGCTGCAGCGTGGCAGGAAGCGGCAGAAGGCACGGGTGGGTGCAAGCGTGGAGAATAACAAGCAGCAGGGATATCACCTTTTATGTGGCATCTCATCGAATGCCTTTTGTAAATCCAAATATACTGCATCCATTGGTTCCCCTTCATCCACCCTGCTCGTATTGGTTGAAACGCAGAGATAAAAATCTAAACCGTAGTCGGCAGGATTCGAACCTGCGCGGGAAAACCCCAGTGGATTTCTAGTCCATCGCTTTAACCACTCGGCCACGACTACTTTTTTAAAATCCAATGCTGCTCACTTAAAATCGCAATAATCCAGAGCTCTGCTGCACAGAGCCACAGAACTGGTATCGGGATCAACCGTCGCTCAGGGCGTCGGATGTTCATGCCAGTCACTCGTTTGCATGGTGGTGGGTATCCCTGCCTATTACACGGTCGACCTGGCTTCAAATACACCTGGACGATGAACTTCTCCGACCTTTAAAGTTTTCATTTATCTCCAACATTGGACGTGTGAAAAAACACATATAAAATAACTCAGTCAATCCCACTTTCCACAGAATAATTTCACTGATACTTCAGCGATTTTAATTCTCACTCCCCGCGTCACCTCGATGTCAGAACCACCATAATGAGCAAGAAATGAAAGGCAGAGTCGCGTTGTGAACAGACCCGGGCTAATTCAGCATCCCGACGGGGTGATGGAGGCAGATTCAATCATGACTTTCAAAACGGAACAGGATAAGTACTTAAAAGGAAAAAAATTGCAGCGCTACGGGGATAGGGACTCGCTGGATTGGTCTTGCAAAGAGCCGGCACGGACTCGATGGGCGGAAATACCTCCTTTCGTGGTGTGAACTTTCTGTGATTCTGTGATGCAAATGGAAAGTCAATGAGCTGTATCAAAATTCAACAGAGTAATACATACCAGGAGTGGGGTTCGAACCCACGCGGGTATAAACCCATTGGATCTTAAGTCCAACGCCTTAACCTCTCGGCCATCCTGGTCAATTCGCAAATTTGTTCTATGTGTAATGTACCTGACTGTCACTTCTTCTACGCTTTTCTTTGTCATGAAATGAATGGTTGGAACAGATTCACTGAAATTTGAAGCGTGTCTCACGCCATTTGTGGGGAGTGTCCATCACCCGCTCACGCCAGTTCCTCGTTAGTGCAGTGCTGAGTATCCCCGTCTGTCAAGCGGTTGATCCAGGTTAAATTCTCCTGTGTCGAGGTTCCAGTGCTGATGCCTTTAAAAGCTTCACTTTCATTGATCTTGCAATTTATCTCCACTATTTGATGTGGAAAATACACTGAAAGTCGAACTCGGACCATCCCACTTTCCACAATTTAATTTCACTGATATTCCAGCGATTTTAAAACCTGCTCTCTGCCTCATCCTTCACCTCGTTGTCAGAACCCCAATAATTTGCAAGTAATGAATACGTCGAATCGAGCTGTGAGGAGACCCGGGCTAATCCAGCAACCCGAAACAGAGAGATAGAGAGAGAAATAGAAAGAAAGGGAAACAGAAAGCGAGACACAGGAAGAGAGACGGAGCCTGAGAGAGGCCCTGATCAGGGCGCAGAGGAGGTTTATCAGAAAGATCCCGCATACAACAGTGAAATGAATGGCCAGTTAATTTGCATTTTGGTGGTGTGAGTTGAAGGAGGAAGTTTAGCTCATTGTCATCAAATAAATGTTTAAAATAGATTCACTGAAATTTGAAGGCTGTCTAACGCCATCTATGGTGCGTGTCCATCACCAGACGACACCAGCTCCTCGTTCGTATAGTGGTGAGCATCCTTGCCTGTTATTCGTTGCACCCGCGGTTCAATTTCCCGACCGGTAGTGGAAATTTTGCTGCCTTTAAAAGCTTAATTTTCCGTCCTGTGCCAGTTCCTCGTTAGTGTCGTGGTGAGGGACAGGGAGAGACAGAGAGAGAAAGGCATCGGAAAGGGCGAAGAGGAGGTTCACCAGAAAGATCTCACAAACAGCAATGAAATGGATGGTCAGTTCATCGGCTTTTTGGTGGTGTTGATTATCGTCCAGGTTTCGAAATTTGCGGACAGCAAGTTCCAACAAACAGCAATGACAGAGGAAAAGGTGCAGAAGGCCGATCGAACAGGCGTGTCAATGAGCTGTATCAAAATGCAATGCCAATAACAATTATCAGAAGTGGGGTTTGAAACCACGCGGGTATAAACCCATGGGATGTTGAACCTAATACCTTAAGCACGCGGCCATCCTACTCGCTGCGTTTATACGGTGGTGAGTGTCCCCGAGTGGTTCAGGCGATGGACTAAAAATCTATTTGGATCTCTCCGCGCAGGTTCGGATCCTGCCGACTGGGGATCCCATTATCTGCATTTCAACATGCAGCAAACTTCTTGTGGAATTACTCATTCTTGAGTGAATTAAAAATGCCCGGCTTTTAACACCTCGAGTTTTATGCTCACTGGAATTGATCTGCAAGATTTCACAAAATCTACAACAGAAATAGAACAAAAATGTGCCAAATTATCGATCGTCTGTCTCTCTCTGTCTGTTTGAGTCACTCTCTGTGCGCATGTCCGTGTGTGTGTGGGCCTCACATTTTCTCCGTTTTTCTGAATGGGTCTCTGTCTCTTTCTTTCTCTCCCTCACTCTCTCCCGCGTTCCTCACATAATTTTACTTTGAACATGATCCAACAAAGAGATGGAAAAGTGGTCGCTCAGTTTTCTTTCACCATTGGCCCGTGGAAAGTTAAATAAAGTGTCATGAAGCACCAGGCCGAGTGGTTAAGGACTTAAGATCCAATAGGTTTACACCCGGGTGAACCCCACTCCCGGTAGCTCTTTAATTTAATCCCGTTACACTTTCATACTGCTCGGTTCCACTCGTTTTACATCTGCATTATGTAATTGTTATTTTGTCATTGCTGTTTGTGGGATCTTGCTGTGCGCATTTTGAAAACCTGGACGACAATCCTCCCTCAATCAACACCACCAAAAAAGAGATTAACTGGCCATCCTTCTCATTGCTGTATGTGGGATATTTGTTGTCAGAACCACAATAACAAGCAACAATTGAAACTCTTTACTTTAATCCTGTTACACTTTCATACTGCTCAGTTCCACTCGTTTCCCATCTGTATTATGTACCTGTTACTTTGTAATTGCGGTTTGTGGGACTTTGCTTTGCGCATGGCTGGAAACCTGGACGATAATCTTTCCTCAAACAATACCACCAAAAAACAGATTAATTCTTGGTTTCTGACAACGAGGTGAAGGGTGAGGCAGAGAGCAGCTTTTAAAATCGCTGGAATATCAGTGAAATTAAATTGTGGAAAGTGGGATGGTCCGAGTTTGTTTTTCAGTGTATTTTTCGCATTCAATATTGCAGATAAATTGCAAGAGAAATGAAAGTGAATCTGTTGAAGGCAGCAAAAGCGTAACCGACTCGTCGGGGAATTGAATCCTGGTCTCCAGTGTGGATTTTTCTCTCTGAATGCACAGATTTCAATGATGATAATGTGACAGGAACATTCTCTCCAACTCGAATTAAATATAAGACACTTGGAAATCCATGAACACACATTGATAGCCTTATGGTCGCACTGGGTCTGGATATGGAATGGCCGGTTCAAATCACTGGAGAATGACAAGAATCCCATTGTTTTAATTCTGTTTGGGAATCAAATCACTTTAAATTTCTAAAATAAAGTATCGAGCAATATAAGAACATAAGAACATAAAATAGGAGCAGGAGAAGGCCACTCGGCCCCTCGAGCCTGCACCGCCATTCAATAAGATCATGGCTGATCTTCGACCTCAACTCCACTTCCCTCCCGATCCCAATATCCCTTGATTCCCCGAGAGTCCAAAAAATTATCGATCTCAGTCTTGAATATATTGAATGACTCAGCATCCACAGCCTTCTGGGGTTGAGAATTCCTCATTCACAACCCTCTGCGTGAAGAAATTCCTCCTCATCTCAGTCTTGAATGGCCGACCCCTTACCCTGAGACTATGCCCCCTGGTTCTCGACTGTCCAGCCAGAGAAATCAGCCTCTCGGCATCTACCCTGTCAAGCACCCTCATAATCTTATATGTTCCAATGAAATCACCTCATATTCTTCTAAACTCCAGAAAGTATAGTCCCATTCTACTCAATCTCTCTTCATAGGACAAACCTCTCACCCCAGGAATTAATTTAGTGAACCTTCGTTGCACCGCCTCAAAGGCAAGTATATCCTTCCCGAGATAAGGAGACCAAAACTCTGTGCAGTATTCCAGGTGAGGTCTCACCAATGCCCTATACAACTGTAATAAGACTTCCTTACTGTTGTACTCCAACCCCCTTGCAATAAACGCCAACATGCCGTTTGCCTTCCTCATTGCTTGCTGCACCTGCATAATCACTTTTTTGTGTTTCTTGTACGAGGACACCCAATTCTCCCTGAACACCAAATTTTACTAATTTCTCAACATATAAAAATATTCTGCTTTTCTATTTTTCCTACCGAAGTGAATAACCTCACATTTCCCCACATTTTACTCCACCTGCTGCCTTCTTGCCCATTCACTTAGCCTGTCTATGTCCCTTTGCAGACTCTTTGTGTCCTCCTCTCAGCTTACTTTCCCACCTAGCTTTGTATCAGCAGCAAACTTGGATACATTACACTCGGTCCGTGCATCTAAGTCATTAATATAGATTGTAAATAACTGAGGCCCAAGCTCCGATCCTTGCGGCACCCCACTCGTTACAGCCTGCCAACCTGAAAATGACCCATTTATCCTTATACTCTTTACTGTCCATCAACCAATCCTCTATCCGTGCTAATGGATTACCCAAACTCCATGAACCGAATGTCTTTTGAAAATCCAAATATACGACATCCATTGGTTCCCCTTCAACTATCCTGCTAGTTGCATCCTCAAAAAACTCTAATAAATTTGTCAAACACGATTTCCCTTTCATTAAACCATGTTGACTCTGCCGAATCATATTATGATGTTCCAAGTGCCCTGTTACCACTTCCTTAATAATGGATTCCAGCATTTTCCAGACGGCAGAGGTCAGGCTAATTGACGTGCAGCTCCCTGTTTTCTCTCCCCATCCCTTCTTGAATAGCGGGATAACATTTGCTATCTTCCAATCACTGGGACAATTCCAGAATCTAGAGAATTTGGGAAGATCATAACCGATGCATCCACTATCTCTGCAGCCACCTCTTTTAGAACTCTCGGATGTCGGTCATCAGGTTCAGGGGATTTGTCGGCTTTTAGTCCCATTAGTTTGTCCAGTACTTTTTCTCTAGCGATATGAATTGTATTAAGTTCCTTCCTCTCATTTACCCCTGGTTCCCCATTATTTCTGTTCTGCTTTTTGTGTCTTCCACTGTGAAAACAGAGAAACAAATATTTGATTAACGTATCTGCCACTTCCTGATTACCTATGAAAATTTCTCCTGTCTCAGCCTGTAAGGGACCAACGTTTACTTTTGCTGCTCTCTTCCTTTTTACATCGAAACATAGAAACAAAGAAAATAGGAGCAGGAGTAGACCATTCGGCCCTTCGAGCCTGCTCTCCCATTCAATATGATTGTGGCTGATTCTTTATCTCAATACCATATTCCCGCTCTCTCACCATACCCCTTGACGACTTCTGTGTCGAGAAATCTATCAATGTCCTACTTAAATACACTGGGTCGAGAATTCCATTGGTTCACCATCCTCTGAGTGAAGAAATGTCTACTCATCTCAGTCCTAAATGTCCTGCTCCGTTTCCCAGCCTGTGACCGCTCGTTCTGGACCCCCCCGCAGGGGAAACATCCTCCTTGCATCCAGCCTGTCTCGCCCTGTCAGAGTTTTATACGTTTCAATGAGATCCCCTCTTATTCTTCTAAACTCGAGTGAATACAGGCTTAGTCGACCCAATATCTCCTCATACGACAGTGCTGCTATCCCAAGAATCAGTCTGGTGTAATTTCGCTGCACTCCCTCCATGGCAAGTATATCCTTTCTTAGGTAAGGAGGCCAAAACTGCACACAAACAGGTGTGGTCTCACCAAGGCCCTGTATAACTGCAGTGAGACATCTTTTCTCCTGTACTCAAATCCACTTGCAATGAAGGCCAACATACCATTCGCCTTCCTAACTGCTTGCTGCACCTGCATGCTTGCTTTCAGTGATTGGTGTACAAGGACACCCAGGTCCTTTTGTACATCAACGTTTCCCAATCTATCACAAGTTAAATAATACTCTGCCTTTCTGTTTTTCCATCCGAAGTGGATAACTTCACATTTATCCACGTTATACTGCACCTGCCATGTATTTGCCCACTCCATCAACTTGTCTAAATCGCCTTGAAGCCTCTTTGCATCATCCTCACAACTCACCATCCCACCTAGTTTTGTATCATCAGCAAACTTGGAAATATTACATTTGGTTGCCTCATCCAAATAAGGGGGGCAAAGAACGGATCCCCGCGGTACCCCACTAGTTACCACCTGCAACCCCGAAAAAGACCCATTTATTCCTACTCTCTGTTTCCTATCTGTTAACCAATTTTCAATCCATGCCAGTATGATACCCCCAATCCCTTGTGCTTTAAGTTTGCACACGAACCTCTTATGTGGGAGTTTCTCAAAGGCCTTCTGAAAATCATAATACACCACATCCATTGGTTTCCCCCTTATCTATCCTACCAGTTACACCCTCAAAAACCTCCAGTCGGTTTGTCAAACAAGATTTCCCTTTCGTAAATCTATGTTGACTTTGTCTAATCCCATTGATACTTTCGAAGTGTCCTGTTATCATATCCTTTAGAATAGACTCGAAGTGAGACACACACACAGACACAATACACACACACTGACACAGCAGACACTGATACACATATGGACTCTCACACACACCGATACACACACTGACAAACAGACACACACGTGTAGGTTGAAACGCAAATGTGAGGGGTCTGAAAAGAAAGTTCTGAAACATAGTCGGCAGGAATTCGAATCTGCCCGGGGAGACCCCAGTGAATTTTTTATCCATCGCCCTTAACAACCCCCGCCACGACTGCTTGAGCTAAGCTCAATGTTGCTCACTTAAAATTGCCACGATCCATCGCTCTGCAACAGACGGGCACCAAGAACGACCATGTCTCTGTGTGTAATGTGTGTGTGTCTCACTTTTTCTAAGCTTTTCTGTGTGAGTGTCCGTTTCTCTGTCTTTCTCTCAATAGTCCAATGTTCCGTTTGTCTTCTGGATTACCTGCTGCACCTGTATGTTGACTTTTTTGCGTTTCATGTACGAGGACACCCAGATCGCTCTGTACCGCAGCATTTTTTAGTATTTCTCCATTCAAATAATATTTTGCTTTTATATTTTTCCTTCCAAAGTGGGTGAATTCACATTTTCTAACATTATATTCCATCTGACAAATATTTGCCCATTCGCTTAACCTGTCAATATCCCTTTGCAGATACTTTGTGTCATGCTCGCAACTTGTTTTTCCACCTATCTTCGTATCATCAGCAAATTTGGCCACAATACACTCAGTACCTTCATCCAATTCATTGATATATAATGTAAATAGTTGAGACCCCAGCACTGATCCCTGGGGCACCCACCAGTTACAGATTGCCATTTTGAAAATGTCCCTTTTATCCCGACTCTTTGTTTTCTGTTAGGCAGCCAATCCTCAATCGATGAGCTCTTATCTTGTGCCTGTTATTCTCTGCGAGGTAAAGGCCAGAAGCAGTGGCTGCAGCGTGGCAGGAAGCGGCAGAAGGCACGGGTGGGTGCAAGCATGGAGAATAACAAGCAGCAGGGATACCACCTTTTATGTGGCACCTTATCGAATGCCTTTTGGAAATCCAAATATACTGCATCCATTGGTTCCCCTTTATCCACCCTGCTCGTTACCACCTCAAAAACTTGAATAAAATTGTCAGACACGATTTCCCATTCATAAAACCATGTTGACTATTCTAGATTGTATTATGAGTCCGCGAATGTCCTGCTCCTACTTCTTAATAATGGATTCTTACATTTTCATTTCACACACACTCGGATGGGTTGAAACGCAGAGATGAAAGGTATGAAAAGAAAAATCTGAGCCGTAGTCGGCAGGATTCGAACCTGCGTGGGGGAGACCCCAATGGATTTCTAGTCCATCGCCTTAACCACTCGGCCACGACTACTTGCTCCACTTGCGATGCTGCTCACTTAAAATCGCAATAATCCAGCGCTCTGCAACACAGAGCCACAGAACTTGAACAGGTGTCAGCCGTCGCTCAGGTGGATCGGGTGCTCAGGCGAGTCACTCGTTAGTATCGTGATGAATAACACAACCTATCAGACAATTAAACCTCGATTCAAATCCACGTGGAACAATGAATTTCTACTGCCTTCAAAACCTTCGTTTTCATTTATCTCCAACATTGGATGTGTGAAAAAACACTAATAAACTAACTCGGACAATCCCACTTTCCACAGTATAATTTCACTGATATTTCAGCGATTTTAAATCTTGCTCTCTGCGTCACCTCGATGTCAGAACCACAATAATGAGCAAGAAATGAAAGGCAGAGTTGTGAGCAGACCCGGGCTAATTCAGCACCCCGAGGGGGTGATGGAGGTAGATTCAATCATGGCTTTCAAAACGGAACGGGAGAAGGACTTGAAAGGAAAAAAATGCAGGGCTCCGGGGATACGGAGAGGGAGTGGGACGAGCTGGATTAGTCTTGCATCGAGCCGGCACGGACTTGATGTGCCGAAAGGCCTCCTTCCGTGCTGTGACCTTTCCACGATTCTGTGATGCAAATGGAAGGAGAGTCAATGAGCAGCAAAAAAATGTAACGGAAATAACAACTACCAGGAGTGGGGTTCGAACCCACGCGGGTATAAACCCATTGGATCTTAAGTCCAACGCCTTAACCACTCGGCCATCCTGGTTCGTCCACAGTTGAGTTTTATGTGTAATATACTTGAGTGTCACTTCTACTACGCTTTTCTTTGTCATCAAATAAATGCTGACAACAGATTCACTGAAATTCGAAGAATGTCCAACGCAACCTGTGGTGAATGTTCATCACCAGACGACACCAGCTCCTCGTTAGTATCGTGGTGAGTATCCTCGCCTGTTATTCGGGCACCCGTTAGTGTCGTGTTGAGGGACAGAGAGAGTCAGGCATCGGAAAGGGCGCAGAGGAGGTTTATCAGAAAGATCTCACATGCAGCAATGAAAAGGATGGCCAGTTCATCTGCTTTTTGGTGGTGTTGATTATCGTCCAGGTTTCGAAATTTGAGGAAAGCAGGTTCCCACAAACAGCAATGACAGAGTGACAGGTGCATGAGGCAGATGGAACAAGAGTGTCAATGAGCAGCATCAAAATGTAACAGAAATAGGATTCGAGACATCCCAATGACAGAATCAGATGGATTTTGAATCCAATGCCTTGACCACGCGGCCATTCTAACCGTTGAGTTGACTGAATGGTGAGTGTCGCCGAGGGGTTCAGACGATGGACTGGAAATCCATTGGGATCTCTCCGCGCAGGTTCGGATCTTGCCGACTGCGGATCCCATTATCTGCGTTTCAACATGCAGCAAACTTCTTGTGGAATTACTCATTCTTTCGTGAATTAAAAATGCACGGCTTTTAACACCTCGAGTTGTATGCTCATTGGAATTGATCTGCATGGTTTCACGGAATCTACGATTGAAATAGAACAAAAATGTGCCAAATGACCGATTATCTGTCTCTCTCTGCATGTTTGAGTCACCCGATGTGTACATTTCCGTGTGTGTGTGTGTGCGCACGCACCTCACACTTTCTCCGTTTTTCTGAATGGGTTTCTGTCTCTTTCTTTCTCTCCCACACTCTCTCCCGCGTTCCTCACATAATTCGACTCTGGACATGATCCAACAAAGAGATGGAAAAGTGGTCGCTCAGTCTTCTTTCACCAGTGGCCCTGGAAAGTTAAATAAAGTGTCATTAAGCACCAGACCGAGTGGTTAAGGACTTAGATCCAATTATGTGACACCAGGTTGAACCCCACTCCCGGTAGCTCTTTAATGTAATCCCGTTACACTTTCATACTGCTCAGGTCCACTCGTTTTCCATCGGCATTATGAACCTGTTACTTTGTCATTGCGGTTTGTGGGACCTTGTTGTGCGCATGCTTCGAAACCTGGATGATAATCCTCCCTCAATCAAGACCACCAAAAAACAGATTAACTGTTGGTTCTGACATCGAGGTGAAGGGTGAGGCAGAGAGCAGCTTTTAAAATCGCTGAAATATCAGTGAAATTAAATTGTGGAAAGTGGGATGGTCCGAGTTTGTCTTTCAGTGTATTTTCCGCATCCAATATTGCAGATAAATTACAGGAGAAATGAAAGTGAATCTGTTAAAGACAACAAAAGTGTAACCCTCCCAGCCGGGGAATTGAATGCTGGTGTCCCGCGTGGATTTTTCTCTCTCTGAGTACACAGATTTCAATGTTGAAAACGTGACAGGAACATTCTCTCCAACACGAATTAAATATAAGACACTTGGAAATCCATGAACAGACATTGATAGCCTCATGGTAGCACTGGGTCTGGATATGGAATGGCCGGTTCAAATCACTGGAGAATGACAAGAATCCCATTGTTTTAATTCTGTTTGGGAATCAAATCACTTCTTTAAATTTTTTAAATATAGCATCGAGCATTATAGGAACGTAAGAACATAAAATAGGAGCAGGAGTAGGCCATACGGCCCCTCGATCCTGCACCACCATTCAATAAGATCATGGCTGATCTTCGATCACAACTCCACTTCCGAGCCCCATATCCCTTGATTCCCCGAGAGTCCAAAAAATTATCGATCTCAGCCTTGAATATATTGAATGACTCAGCATCCACAGCCCTCTGCGATAGAGAATTCCAAAGATTGACAACCCTCTGCGTGAAGAAATTCCTCCTCATCTCAGTCTTAAATGGCCGACCCCTTACCCTGAGACTATGCCCCCGAGTTCTCGACTCTCCAGCCAGAGAAATCAGCCTCTCGGCATCTACCCTGTCAAGCACCCTCATAATCTTATATGTTCCAATGAAATCACCTCTCATTCTTCTAAACTCCAGGAAGTATAGTCACATTCTATTCAACCTCTCTTCACAGGACAAACCTCTCACCCCAGGAATTAATCTAGTGAACCTTCGTTACACCGCCTCTGAGGCAAGTATATCCTTCCTTAGATAAGGAGACCAGAACTCTGCGCAATACTCCAGGTGAGGTCTCACCAATGCCATATACAACTGTGGTAAGACTTCCTTACTGTTGTACTCCAACCCCCTTGCAATAAACGCCAACATGCCATTTGCCTTCCTCATTGCTTGCTGCACCTGCATAATCACTTTTTGTGTTTCTTGTGCGAGGACAC
The DNA here is from genome assembly GCF_035084215.1 of Heptranchias perlo. NCBI lineage: Eukaryota > Metazoa > Chordata > Chondrichthyes > Hexanchiformes > Hexanchidae > Heptranchias > Heptranchias perlo. The sequence continues at coordinate 4,636,511 of NW_027139581.1, read as the reverse complement.
CCAATTCTCCCTGAACACCAAATTTTACTAATTTCTCACCACATAAAAATATTCTGCTTTTCTATTCTTCATACCGAATTGTAAAACCTCACAATTCCCCACATTATACTCCACCTGGCACCTTCTTACCCATTCACTTAGCCTGTCTATATCCCTTTGCAGACTCTTTGTGTCCTCCTCACAGCTTACTTTCACACCTAGCTTTGTATCATCAGCAAACTTGGATACATTACACTCGGTCCGTTCATCTAAGTCATTGATATAGATTGTAAATAGCTGAGGCCCAAGCACCGATCCTTGCGGTACCCCATTCCTTACAGCCTGCCAACCTGAAAATGACCCATTTATCCGTACTCTATTTTCTGTCCGTTAACCAATCCTCTATCCGTGCTGATGGATTATCCCAACTCCATGAACGCTTACATTGTGCAACAAATTTTGATGTGGCATCTTATCGAATGTCTTTTGAAAATCCAAATATAGGACATCCATTGGTTCCCCGTTATCGATCCTGCGAGTTGCATCCTCAAAAAACTCTAATAAATTTGTCAAACACGATTCCCCTTTCATAAAACCATGTTGACTCTGCCTAATCATATTATGATGTTCTAAGTGCCCTGTTACCACTTCCTTAATAATGGATTCCAGCATTTTCCCAACGGCAGAGGTCAGGCTAATTGCTGTGCGGTTCCTTGTTTTCTCTCCCCTCCCTTCTTGAATAGCGGGATAATATATGCTATCTTCCAATCCACTGGGACCATTCCAGAATCTAGAGAATTTGGGAAGATCATAACCGATGCATCCACCATCTCTGCAGCCACCTCTTTGAGAACCCACGGATGTTGGCCATCGGGTTCAGGGGATTTGTCGGCTTTTAGTCCCATGAGTTTGTCCAGTACTTTTTATCCAGTGATATTAATTGTATTAAGTTCCTTCCTCTCATTTACCCACTGGTTCCCCATTATTCCTGTTGTGCTTTTTGTGTCTTCCGCTCTGAAAACAGAGAAAAAAATATTTGTTTAACGGATCTGCCACTTTCTGATTACCTATTTTAATTTCTCCTGTCTCAGCCTATAAGGGACCAACGTTTACTTTTGCTACTCTCTTCCTTTTTACATCGAAACATGGAAACAAAGAAAATAGGAGGAGAAGTAGACCATTCGGCCCTTCGAGCCTGCTCTCCCATTCAATATGATTGTGGCTGATTCTTTATCTCAATACCATATTCCCGCTCTCTCCCCATACCCCTTGATGCCTTCTGTGTCTAGAAATCTATCAATGTCCTTCTTAAATATACTCAGTGACATGGTCTCCACAGCCTTCTGGGTCGAGAATTCCATTGGTTCACCGCCCTTTGAGTGAAGAAATTTCTCCTCATCTCAGTCCGAAATGTCCTGCTCCGTTTCCGAGCCTGTGACCCCTCGTTCTGGACTCCCCAGCCAGGGCAAACATCCTCCTTGCATCCAGCCTGTCTAGCCCTGTCAGAGTTTTATACGTTTCAATGAGATCCCCTCTTATTCTTCTAAACTCTAGTGAATACAGGCTTAGTCGACGCAATATCTCCTCATACGACAACGCTGCTGGACCAAGAATCAATCTGGTGAAACTTCGCTGCACTCCCTCCATGCCAAGTATATCCTTTCTTAGGTACGGAGGCCAAAACTGCACACAAACAGGTGTGGTCTCACCAAGGCCCTGAAAACTGCAGTGAGACATCTTTTCTCCTGTACTCAAATCCACTTTTAATGAAGCCCAACATACCATTCGCCTTCCGAACTGCTTGCTGCACCTGCATGCTTGCTTTCAGTGATTGGTGTCCAAGGACACCCAGGTCCTTATTTATATCAACGTTTCCCAATCTATCACAAATTAAATAATACTCTGCCTTTCTGTTTTTCCATCCGAAGTGGATAACTTCACATTTATCCACGTTATACTGCATCTGCCATGTATTTGCCCACTCCATCAACTTGTCCAAATCGCCTTGAAGCCTCTTTGCATCATCCTCACAACTCACCACCCCACCCAGTTTGGTATCATCATCAAACTTGGAAATATTACATTTGGTTGCCTCATCCACATAAGGGGGGCAAAGAACGGACCCCCGCGGTACCCCACTAGATACCACCTGCAACCCCGAAAAAGACCCATTTATTCCTACTCTCTGTTTCCTATCTGTTAACCAATTTTCAATCCATGCCAGTATGTTACCCCCAATCCCTTGTGCTTTAAGTTTGCACACGAACCTCTTATGTGGGAGTTTCTCAAAGGCCTTCTGAAAATCATAATGCACCACATCCATTGGTTTCCCCCTTATCTATCCGACCAGTTATACCCTCAAAAACCTCCAGTAGTTTTGTCAAACAAGATTTCCCTTTCATAAATCCATGTTGACTTTGTCTAATCCCATTGATACTTTCGAAGTGTCCTGTTATCATATACTTAAAAATAGACTCGAGCATTTTCCCTACTACTGATGTTAGGCTAACCGGTCTGTTCTTCCCTGTTTTCTCTCTCCCCCCGCCCCCACTCTTCTAAATAGTGTGATTACCTTTGCCACCCTCCAATCTGCAGGGATTTCTCCAAAATCTATGCAATTTATGAAGATGACAACCAATGCATCCACTATTTCCATAGCTAACTATTTTAATACTCTGGGATGCAGATTATCAGGCCGTGGGGATTTATCGGCTTTCATCCCATTAATTTCTCCAGCACTATTCTTTTACAAACACTAATTTCCTTTAACACCTCCTTTTCACTAGACCCTTGGTTCCCGAGCATATCTGGGAAGATGTTTGTGTCCTCTTCCGTGAAGACAGAACCAAAGTATTTGTTTAATTGCTCTGCCATTTCCTTGTTCCCCATTATAAATTCTCCCGTTTCTGACTGTAAGGCACCTGCATTTGTCTTCACTAATCTTTTTCATTTAACATACTTGTCGAAGCTTTAACAGTCTGCTTTTTTGTTCCTTGCAAGTTTGCTCTCATGCTCTATTTTCCCCTTTTAATCTTTTTTGCTGAATTATAAACTGATCCCAATCCTCAGTCTTGCTACATTTTCTGGCAACTTTATATGACTCCACTTTGGATCTAAAATTATGCTTAATTTCTTTTGTTAGCCATGGTTGGGCCGCTTTTCCTTTTGTGTTTTTGCGCCAGAAAAGAATGTATAATTGATGCAGTTCATGCATTCATTCCTTAAATGTTAACCATTGCCTATCCACCATCATGGTAATCCCCAATCTATCACAGCCAACTCACTCCTCATTCTTCGTAGTTTCCTTTGTTTAGATTTGTGACCCTAGTTTCGATTGGACAATTTCACTTTCCATCTTAATGAAGAATTCTATCATGTTATGGCCATCCTTTCCAAAAGGACCACGCAAACAAGATCATTAATTAAACCCTTCTCATTGCACAATATCCAATTCGGGATAGCCTGTTCCCGAGTTGTCTCCTCAACGTACTGGTCTAAAAAAACATCTCAGACTCACTCCAGGAATTCATCCTCCACAGTATTATTGCTAATTTGGTTTGGCCAAGTCAAGATGTAGATTAAAGTCACCCATGATTACTGCAGTACCCTTGTTACATGCATCTCTAATTTCCTGTTTGATGCCGTTCCCGACATGACCACTACTGGTATTGATTCATGTTATCATGAAGAATCTTTTTTGTTTTTATTTTATTCCGTTTACCTTATTTTATGGAAACTGTACAGTTGGCGGATGAAAATAAAATCAGCAATCATTTTGAGAGAATTGTTGTAACCTGGAGTTCAGGGTACATGAGCTGATGCCTGATTGCTGGACGCTTAACTTTAATATTTTGATTGGTAAAAAATGGTCCTTGCCTGGGCACAGTTTACACTCCAGAGATTTGAGCAGAAAATCTAGGCTGACACTCCAGTGCAGTACTGAGGGAGCGCTGCACTGTTGGAGATGCCGTCTTTCGGATGATGCATTAAACTGAGGACCTCACAGGTGGATGTAAAAGATCCCATGGTACTATTCGAAGAAGAGCAGTGGAGTTCTCCCCGATGTCCTGGCCAATATTTATCACTCAACCAACATATAAACAGATTATCTCATCATGTTCTTCATTACTGTTTGTGGGAGCTTGCTGTGCTCAAATTGGCTGCCTGCATTACAACCGTGAGTACAGTTAAAAGTATTTCATTGATTGCAAAGCGCTTTGGGACAACGTGACAATGTAAAAGGCGCTATAGACATGCAAGACTTTCTATCTTTCTCATTCTGCATGGGGTCATTTGACTGAGATAATCTGATACACCCCACTACCCATGATTCCTCTCTTACTTTGTGCTTTTTGCATACATAAATATTGATTTTTAAAATTTATATATAAGTGTATATATCCCACGTCTATTTTTCTGATTGGATGAATTTTGATGAAGAAGATTCTCCACGCCCGAAACGATAACATTTGTTCTTTCAGATTTAGAGCATTTTGCTTTTTGTTACAGTGCTGTGGGACTCTGTCCAGTTTACTGACACAGGAGAAGGGGTAAGAGTACAGGCTGATTTAATACAGAATACAGCAGGTCAGTGGGAAAGTTACACACTGTACAGAGCAGCTGATAAAACTCCTGCTGTAAATAAAGGGCAGGGTCAGTTACACAAGACTGAGTGACTTTATTGTGCAGCCTCCAGGCATCATCTTTACAACTGTCAAAATTAAACCCAAAATCTGTTCCCCAGAACAGACATGAACTGGCTCGCCTGCTTCATCTGCTGCTGTTCTGCTTCTGCACTCACCCACTCCAAGCTGATTACAATGAGTTGTTTTATGATTATTTCGTGCTCTCTGTGTGTTAATCACATTCCTGTCTCTACCTTGCTGGTTTTTTTTCATCTGTCTGTCTTTCACTGGTTCTGTCTCTCTGTCAATATATTTATCTTTCTCAGTCGTCTTTCTGGCATTTTTCTGTCTTGTTACTTCATCCTCTTTTAATTTCTGTCTCTGTATCACTGTTCCATTTCTATATGTTTTCTCTGTCACCCTTTGCTTCTCTCGTTATATCTCTAGGTTTCTGTCTTCCATCTTTATCTCTTCTTTCCATTTGCCTCGCTGTCCCTCTCGCTCGTTCTCTCCCCACTCTCTCTGTCTATCTCTGTCTTTTTTGCCTTCTCACACCCTTTTCAAATCTTTCTCTCTCTTTCGCTCTGCCTTTCACTCTCTCTGTTCTGTCTCTCCTTTTCTTTATTTCTCTCTTCACTTTCTCCATCTCTTTCTTTTTTATGAATTCACAATCAACTTTAATTTCGTTGTAGGCAGACTACGTAAATGCATCATTAATTCTTGCACATTAGTCCAACATTATCTTTTATGCAAATGAAGAAAAAATAACAGTACAATTGGATGTTTGGATATCAACATAAAAGCACCCATTTCTTCTGTTCAGATACATGTATAGGAATTCATTTACACATATGTCTACATAGCTGTCTCCGCTGTTCAGAAGTAATTCATTGTGTAAAGTGTTTTGAGATGTGTTAATTTAAAGGGCACTGTACAAATTCCGTTTTAATGAATTACATTGTCCATTTGTAGACCAGAAAATATCCGCCTCTTGCTTTTGTTGTCTCACTTTGTCTCTTTTGCTGTCTGTCTCTCTCCTGCACTGATTCTTTCTGTTTCTCCAGTTCTCCTTGCTTCACTTCTTTTGTCTCTATCGCCCTGTTTCAATCTCTCTTTGTAATTTTCCCTGTGTGCCTCTCACTTTCTGTCCACTTTCCTTCTGCACCTCTGAGTTTCTTTCACCATTTGTCGACCTGTTTCTCTCAACTTTCTCTCGCTGGTAAACTCCCTCTCTTTCCCTTAATCTGTGTTAATCATTTCCTGTCTCTGTTTTCTGATGGAAAGATGCTCCTTTCCTGTTTGTGCTTTTTCTCCCTGGATTTCTTTCTGATTATATTTTTCTCCTTCCATGTTTTTTCCATCTCTCTTGTCTTTTCTATTTATCTTCCTGTTCCCTCTCTGTTTCTGCCCTTTATTCTTTCTCCCTCGCTCCCTCTTTTCTGTTTATTTCTTTTTCTTTCTGATTGTCTCGAGCTGTTTCTCCATCTAAATCTCTTACTGTGTTTCTTTCCGTCTTTCTCTAACTTGTTAACTGTCCTTTTCTCTCTGCCCCTTTCTGCTCTTCAATCACTTTCAATTTATTTTTCTCTACGTCTTCCTTTCTTTCACTTTCTTCACGATTTCATTCTCAATTATCTGCTTTTCTCTCTGTTTATGGCTCTAACGGTCTCTCATTTCCCCTTTCTATCTGCCTCTATCTGAAAGGTTATCTCTATGTGTAACCCTGTCTCTTCCTCTCCATGTATCTATCTATCTATCTATCTATCTATCTATCTATCTATCTATCTATCTATCTATCTATCTATCTATCTATCTATCTATCTATCCATCCATCTGTTTGTTGGTTTGTCTGTCTGTCTATCTCTGTCATTTTATCTCTCCATTTATATGGAGTGCAGCTATTCCGATCAGGCCCACAGCACCTACTTTCATTGACAGGTTTGCCCATTTTGCAGGGCGGCCATTTAGTTGAAGTCCAGCTGAGCTCTTTAGTGCCGCCTGTTTGAGCAACAATTCATGTGTTGTCTGCAGAGCGAATCACGCCTCAATAGGTCAGATTATCAATATGATGTAATATCAGAATCAGATTTCAGATTATGTCAGCTAATATAAAATCTACTTTCCATCCGGTGGGTAGTGCAGGGGGTGGAGTATGAAATGGCTAGAAATAGTTCTAGTGCTTGAAACCCTTCAGCTCTTTCTATGATTTCACTAATTTAACAATTAGATTGAGTGGGTATTTCACCGCGTTCTTCAGCTCCTCTCTGAATTTAGCCTGGGTCAGGACATAAATACACGTGTTTGTGCAGGAACTGAGAAGCTGCAGCATTCCTGATGTGGCTTCTGTGATATAACGAGGGTCAGTGAATGAATTAAAATACCGAATGTCTGTAATTCGCCGATAAATGTTATTTGCAACCTGGGTCACCCATAATAGGATAAAACTGCCCGATATACTGAAGAGTAAAATGATGGATTTCTTTCGGTTCTCCATCTCTGGATCCTTGTGATTCTCTCCATTACTGCGGCCCCGGAGTCCCCTGCGGACTCGACTGGCTGCTAAAATACGTCTGACCGTCAGAACATTGAGCAGCAAAATCAATAAGAAGGGGGCACAAGGGGTTAAAATGAGGTGAACGAACTCAAATGCGGCCCACACTGGGGAAGTGCGGAAGTTCAGTTTAAAGACACAATACCGGGGAACATTATCAATTATAAGGTAAGTTTCATTTCTAAAGTACCAGGGAACACTCTCGAAACAGCCCAACACACTCACTGTTCCTATAACTACAGCCGCCATTTTCTCGGTGCAATATTTTGTTTTAAGATTCTCACAAGAAATGACCACAAATCGATCAAAGGTGAAAGCGACTGTGAACCAGACAGAAACAACCGTGGCTGCAGAACCCAAGAACATAATGGGACGACACACGGGAGTAATGAACAAGAATGAATTGGGAAAATAACTTAGACCAACCCGTGTCAATATCAGATCAGTGATAACGACCAGGAGATCGGCCACTGCCATTCCCAACAGGTAGCGACTGATACATTTGGAGAGACCGCAGTTTCCTCGGGACAGGATCACAATCGCCACCAAGTTAACTGTAAGAGAGAGAAAAGGAAGCAGAGAAATTACTGATCAGACCTGGAGCCAAAACAGTAATATGACAGGATCTGGGGTTAAATTTCCAGCTTTGTTGCTGCATCGAACGGTGGAAACTGAGTCATTCACCTGGACAGCGCTTTCGGGCAGAGAAATGTTTATAAACTCAATTATCAATAATGAATTGTGAAATCGATAAAGAAAGTGAATAAATGAGCATTGGATCCACTGGAAGGGCCGAGTGAGAGCGCAGTGCCGGTGGGGAAGGGAGAAGGAGTTTTACCGAGCAGGAATCCAACGGGTTAAAGCCGAATTTGGGCTCCAGACTGACGGGAAAGAGAGCGAAGGCCGGAAAGGTGAGGGGACAGGGGGAGGTGCAGCTGGTTTGTTTCCCTGGGTTAAGAGAACCGACAGAGGCTGACACAAAACGGGGAAAGGCCGAAAGCGGTGGCCGTGAGTTTGAGGCTTCGGATCGGATTGGAAGAGGCAGCTGGAGACCGAGGCAATGAGTGAGATTGGGAGGGAGACAAGGAAAAGGACATGTCGGAGCAGGAGGGGAGTTAGGAACAGATTGTTTGGGAAAGCGGATAAACTGAAGCAATGGATGAGGAGACAGAGGATTCAATGTGGTGGTTGGAGAGGCTGGGATTCACAGGGAGAGACTGCAGCAGAGTGTGAGAGGAAATCTAATCTATCGGTCCCACTAACACAATCCAACTAATAAATTGAACGGTTCACTTCAGTGGTTATTGTTGTCAGGGAACAGCTCTTTGGGTATAAAATGTGTTCATTAAATTTACTTTGCACATTCAATTAAAACTAAATTAAAATATATGAATTAAATCAACCTCGTTCTTCAGTGAATTCTGCTGATTCTGAGTTTTTGAATACAGTATCCTAATAATTCATTAGGATCAAGAAATCACTAATTCTATTCTTTAAATACATTTGAATCATGTTTATTTATTCAGTCAGTGAATAAGGAAAAGTAACAATCACCAAAACAGACTGAGGACCTGAAAACGATAAACACACCCAGCGAGAGTGCAATAAAACTCTCACAATCTGACAACTTCCTATTAACATCTTCAAGTCACATTTCCTCTTCCTAATTGTACTGGAAGTTTCAACAGTTCATTCCGATGAATGATTCACCGCATGGCCGCTTTATCTCTGTCTCTCTCCCATTCTCTCTCCCATTATCTCTCTTTCTCTCTCTCTTCTCACGTTCTTTCTCTCCCTGCCTCTCGTTTTCCGTCTCCGTCATTGTCTCTATCGCTTCTCTATCTATTATTCTGCCATCTCTACTCTTTCTCAATGCCCCTTTTCACATCCGATTCAATCCTGACATCCTGTCCCTTTATTCTGTTAACCAGTCCCGTGTTCCACCGATCCTATTCTCAGTGTCAGTTTGTTAAATTGTGAATCATCTGTGGAATATTTTCATGTTACTACAGATCATCTAAGTCTCCACCTGTTCGCCTGCACTGTTTGCTTCATCTGCAAATCATGGAAGAAACAGAATCAAATGTCTCTTCCAGACAGACCTCACAATAATTGAAATTCCTTCTCCTGTAATTATAAAGTACACCATTAGATGGAGCTGTTGTTCAATTCACAAAACGCCAACATCACAGCTGCTGCAAAGAATCGACAGATAAATAGAAGGGCTCAGGATTCCAATGGATACAGTGCAAACTGATTTATCATACCCTCAAAACATTACATTTTACAATGAACTCATCCACCGTGACACAGAGAAGGAGATGTGAAAGATTCAGCAGCAAACTCAGTTCAATAGCCAGAACTTTGGAGCTGCGCCAGACACACACAAATGTTTCATAAGAGTGAGAAACAATAAATACATTGAAATCCCAGTTAAACTGAAGCATGTTATTGGGGAGGGAGGACATTGCGCTGCCACCTTGTAACACTGAGACCGTGAGCTGTCTCATTATCAATCACTGAAAACACATTTTTGAAAAAAATCTGCAGGACACGTTCGTTCCACAACATGAAACTGTTCCGAGCTCCTGATGGTCTGATACCAGCTCTTAGCCCAGACACCTGATTCCAATACATTTAGTACAGAGAATAATTCAGTGACAATGCCAGGGTTGGACATAAAAAGTTCATTACAGATATAATGGAATTGCTACAAGACCGAATGTTTGCTATTGAGGAGATGCCATTATTGAACAGTGACAAGGTCAGGGTTGGATACACAAAAATCATTCCTGCTCAGTCCTGTAACTGAAAGAGCAGAGACTCCATCAGTCAACTGGTGGAACAGAACAGGCGACTGTGTGAGACATTCAGGGAGCAAACATATTTTGCCAAGTACAGCAGCACAGTTAACACCGATTTACACCATTAACAGCTGAGATAACAGGTTACCCGGCACTCCAATTACTGCAAGGGCAGGATAGTAAATATCTTCTATCTGATAAATTATTGGATATTCCATTTCTGTGAGAAGCAGTCACTTCCGTTGTTCTGGAAACCAGAAGTCCGGCAGGTGCTCTGAGCTGATACATTCCAATGAACCCTGATTTATACAGGGGATAAGACTCCACTGACACGGTTATACTCGTGATCATTGCTATTAGTTACAGTCACTTAAAAAAACACATTATATCTGCAGCTTTGACTCCGATATAAATAATGCGGTGGATTTAACACAAACATCTCAAAGTCCAGGACATTATCTTAATGAGACCTCTCTCAGGAATAAAGTTAAAATCTGTGCTCATACAGGACTGATCCAACAATAATGAGCGGCTTCTTTGACAGTTTTCATATAATTGTATTGTCCATGTTCACTCTTAGCGATTCATTTATAATTTATACCGATTTATCCGCAGTGCACATTAAATCCAGGGTCTCAACCAGACCCGTTTCACTCTTTTCCTGCAGTTTCCCAGTTATAATATGAATTCTGAGTCTCTAACACGAGGAGATTTAAAGGGCAGGTTGAGGATTGCAGCCTAGAAATGGCCGCGGGTGATATTAGGGGACGGAGACTGAAAGTGCCCCATTGAGATTCCTCACTTATCGTAACTTTGACGTCGTATTCGACCCCGTGCTGAGCTTCTGACCCCATATCCTCTTAATCACAAAGACCGCCTACTTCCGGGTCCGGAATAACTCCCGTTCCACTCGCCCTGCCAATCTGCTACTAAAACCCTTACCATGCCTATCTACCCTCTCTGGCCTTTGTTCTCCTCTCCGGCATCTCCAAAAATTTAACTCATCCAAAACTCTGCTGTCTGTAACCTTTCCCTCACTAACTCCTTCACCAATCATCCAAGCCCTTACTGAGCTGCATTGGCTTCCAGTCTCCGAAGTATTTATTTTTTTCTTTCTTAGAAACTTAAATACATAAGAGCCTCACCCCTCCGTATCTCTGCAACCGCCCCCAGCTTTCCAGCCCCTCTCTCTTCTCCTCCACCCCTGGCTGCTTGTGTATCCACAGTCTCTTTGGCCTACTATTGGCAGCTTATTCTTAAGCCACAGCCACGCCCCAGAATGTGCTCCCTCACTCCCCCCATCTCCATTACTCCCTTTCAGGTGTCAGCTGTGATTCAGTGGTTGGCACTCTTGCCTCTGAGTTAGAAGTTGAGAAGGTTGTGGGTTCATAGACCCACTCCAGAGACTTAAACACAATATCTTCATTTCAGTGCTGTACTGAGGTAATGCTGCACTGTCAGAGGTGCTGTCCTTCAGATGAGACGTTAAACCGAGGGCCAGTCTGTCACCTCAAGTCGATGTACAAAATCCCATGGCACTATTCGAAGAAGAGCAGAGAAGTTCTCCCCGCTGGCCTGGCCAATATTTATGCCTCAACCAACATCACTAAAACCAGATGATCTATTCAATTTCACATTGCTCTTTGTGGGATCTTGCTGTGTGCAGTATGTCGGCTGTGTTTCTCACATTGAAGCAGTATTTCTTTGGTTGCAAAGCACTTTGGGACATACTGAGATTGTGAAATGCGCTGTATAAATGCAACTTTCTTGAATTCTTTCTATCCATCTCTTGCTCCAAGCTTTTGTCCCCCGACGAATATCTTCTACTTTGGCTGGGGTCCATTTTTGTCTGATTATATCTCTGTGAAGCACCTTTAATTTTTATCCATGTTAAAGGCGCTTTATCAATCCAGGTAGTTATTGTTAAACTTTAACATCCTCCTCTGTCTTCATCCCACCATTGATGGCCATTCCTTCACACAACTAAAACCAACCTGATCCCCTCCGTCTCTCGTTTTACACCCCCCTTAAACCCTCCTTGCCGAAGGATTTCATCATACCTCCTGATTCCGTTTGTGCCTTTTACTTCCAGCCCCTGTGAATCCCCTTGGGAATGTTTATTACATTAAAGGCGGTCTGTGAATGCAAGTTGTTGTTGATTTCCATTGGAATGTGTTCATTAGTTGTCCACTGTGTGAGTAAAAGTAATTTCTGTGCTCATATTCTTGTACCAGAAAGAGATTTCTATAATAGGCGGATTTGATGAGATACATTAACATCGGCAACTACTCGGAGAAATCTTTTTGTTAGAACAACATAAGTTGGTTTGTCCACAGACAGCGCATTGAAATAGGTTTGTCGCACTGTGAGGCAACATTTAGGGAGTCTGCTATCTCAGATGAGACCAGCTACAGTGACTAAGATGAGGATTTATTAGTTATTTGTCTTTTTTCTCTTTGGTTATAACTCATTTTACTGCACCCTGGCTGATGACTAGGATGAAGCGGTTTGGGGCTGTGTCACTTTTTGCCATCGAATCTGCGATATCACTGCTCCATGGGGCTGATTGAGAAAGACCCCGTATGTTCTGACATTGTGGTGTCTTGGTATGAAATTAGATTGTTGTTTTTGGTATGGAAGGGAGAGAGAATTCCACTGGGTACTTGCAGACCAGTGGTTCTAACCTTATTTGTGGAGAAACTCTTAGAATCCAGCATTGGATCTGAAACTGTGGAGCAGGTAGCATTGCTCGGGTTAATCAAGGAATGTCCATGTGTCAAACCCCACCAAGTCCCACGGTTTGAAGAGATGATTTGGACTTAGGCCGACGGAGGACAATCTCTAATTCCGGTGAGAAACAAAACCAAGGATTGGCAAAATATAGGGAAGACTATAACAACATTAAAGAACGATGCAGGCAGCTTGGCTGGATTGAGCAGACACGAGGCAGCTGTATTTTAATGTAAAGTGAACGATATTGGAAGCAAATCAATGAATTTGTGTACACAGTTAATGAAAAGACGCCGAATGATGTTGAATAAAAGTGAGAATTAAGTACTCAAATGTATAATTCCATGGAATTGTAACGGCAGCTTCATAAATCATAAACAAATGCAAACAGCATTTTGAATTTTATAAGTAGGGTCACACGGTACAAATATAAAGAAGCAATGACAAATTTGTACAAAACATGGGTTAGCCCACATTTCCAGAGTCTCGTGTGCAGCTTTGTGCATCCCATTATAGAATCTACATTAAAGCCACAGAGAGCACAGTGTAGATTCACTCTAATGAAGCCCAGGAAGGGAAACTGTATTCGGGATAGATATTGGAACGATTTCCACAGAAACTGGGAAGACTGGGGGGGGGGGACAACGTAAAGGGGAAGGAGGATGAAGAATTACTAAAATGTGTACAGGAGAACTTTCTGAATCAGTATGTTTCGAGCCCAGAGAGGAAGAAAGAAGTGCTGGATCCAGTTCTATGGAATAAAGCAGGGTAAGTGGAATGTGTTTCATTGGGAGAACATCTGGGTAATAGTGATCATAATAAAATTAGGATTAAAGTAGTTACGGAAAGGGACAAATGAAAATCAGCGGTCAAAACACCCAATGGGAAGAGAGACAAGGTCAGTAGTTTGAGAAGCGATCGAGCACAGGTGAAAATTGTTGTTGAAACAAGCTGTTGTGGGGGTTGGGTCGACGCTATTCGACCCCACTTGTGCTGCTTGCCATACCTCTAACTTTAATCACTCATGAGCATAGGAACAGGAGGAGGCCATTCAGACCTCCAGCTTGTTCCGCCATTCTATTAGATGGTGGCTGATCTGGACCTCAACTTCATTTACTCGCCTTTGTTCCGTCTCCTTTGATCCCCTCACCCAACAAAAATATTATCAATCTCAGTCTTCAAAGCTTCAATTGACTCCCAGCATCCACAGCCTTCTGGGGGAGACGGTTCCAGATTTCAACTGCACTGTGTGTGAAGAACTGCTTTCTGACATCTCCATTGAACAGTTTAGTTATAATTTTAAGATTAGCCCCCTTGATCTGGATTCCCCCACCAGAGGAAATAGTTTCTCCGTATCTACCCTATCTAATCCCCCTATCATTTTAAACGCCTCAATCAGATCTCCCCACAACCTTCTAAACTAAAGGGAATACAAGCAAATTTTATGCAACCTGTCCTTATAATGTAGCGATTTAAGGCCCTGTATCATTCTGGTGAATCTGCGCTGCTCCCCCTCCAAGGCCAATATATCCTTCCTGAGGTTCGGTGCCCAGAACTGAAGACAGTCTCCTGATGGGGTCTGACCAGAGCTCCAAACAATTGAAGCATAATTTCCACTCTCTGTATTCCAGCCCCCTTGAGATAAAGGCCAACAGCCCAATGGGCTTTTCATTAATTTTGGTGATTTGTGTACTTGAACCCCTAAATCTCTCTGCTCATCCACGGTTCCTAATCTCTCCCCATTAAGAAAATATTCTCCTTTGTTTTTCTCTGACCCAAAGTGGATGGTCTCACACTTGCCCACATTAAACATAAATTCTGCCCCAGTTTTGCTCACTCACTTAGTCTGTCTGTTTCCCTGGTTTCTAGTTTCTGAACAGGATCAGATTCTGTTTTCAGTACAAAGCAGTAGGTAATAAAACCTCCCCTTTTATTTGGTCTGGGGATCGAGGGATATGGAGCTAAGGCGGGGAAATGGAGTGAGATACAGATCGGCTACGATCGAATGAAGTGGCGTTGAAAGGCTCGAGATGTTGAATGGCCTCTTTCTTTTCCTGTGTAATAAGTTGAAGGGGCTGAATGGACTCCTCCTGTTCCTGTGTAATGGGCTCGAGGCGCTCACTGGACTCCTCCTGTTCCTGTGTCACAGGCTCGAGGGGATTAATGGGCATCCTCCTGTTCCAATGTAACAGGGAGGGGATCTGACGAGGCTTCCTACTGTTCCTGTGTTACGGATTCGAGGGGCTGAATCATGGAATCACAAAAAGTTATAGCATGGAAGGAGGCCATTCGGCCCATCGTGCCCGTGCCGGCCTAAAAAGAGTTATCCAGCTTAACCCCAATTCCCAGCACTTGGTCTATAGCCGTGTAGGTTACGGCACTTCAAGTGCAAATCGAAGTACTTTTTCAATGAGTTTAGGATTTATGCCTCTCCCCCCCTTTCAGGCATTGAGTTCCAGACCCCACCAACCTCTGGGTGAAAAAGATTCTTCTCAGCTCCCCTCTAATCCTTCTACCAATCACTTGAAATCTATGCCCCCTGGTCAAGTACACTTCCGCTAAGGGAAATAGATCCTCCCTGTCCACTCTATCTCGTCCAGTCATAATTTATACACCTCAATTAAATCTCCCCTCAGCCTCCTTTGTTCCAAAGAAAACAACCCCAGCCTATCCAATCTTTCGTCATTGCTAAAATTCTCCAGAAGTGGCAACATCCTCGGAAATCTCCTCTGTGCTCTTTCGAGTGCAATCACGTCGTTCCTGTAACATGGTGGGCAGAACTGTCCGCAGCACTCAAGCTGTGGCCTGACCAATGTTTTATACAGTTCTGGCATAAACTCCCTGTTCTTCTATTCTATGCCTTGGCTAATAAAGGAAAGTATTCCATATGCCTTTTTAACCACCTAATCTACCTATCCTGCTACCTTCAGGGGTCTGTGGTCATGCACTCCAAGGTCCCTTTGTTCCCCTAATCCTCTCAGTATCCTCCCATTTATTGTGTACTCCCTTGCCTTCTCTGTCCCGAAATGCATTACCTCACACTTCTGTAGATTGAATTCCATTTGACATTTTCACCCCATCTGACCAGTCCGTTGATATCTTCCTGCAGTCGACAGCTTTTCTCCTCACTATCAACCACACGGTCAATTTTTATATCATCTGCAAACTTCTTGATCAAGACTTTCATGTAGAAAAACGACCCAAGGCGCTTCGCAGATGCATAATCAGGTATAAATGGACACTGAACTACAGAATGAGGTATTACGAGGATCGGCTGAAAGCTTGGACGAAGAGGTAGGTTCCAAGAAGGGTCCTGAAGGAGGTGGAGCGGTTTAGGGAGGGAATTCCAGAGCTTGGGGCCTAGACGGCTGGAGGCACGGCCGCCAATGGTTGGAAGAAAAGTGTGGGGGTGGATAAGACGCCAGAATTGGAGGAGCGCAGAGATCTCGGAGGGTTGTAGGGCTGGAGGAGGTTACAGAGATAGGGAGGAGTGAGGCCATGGAGAGTTTTAAAGACGAGGATGAGAATTTTAAATTGGAGGCGTTGGGGGATTGGAAACCAATGTAGGACAGCGAGGACAATGGTGATGGGTGAGCGGGACTTCCTCTGTGTGTTCCAAAGCAGACATGCTCATTGTGATTTTTAAATGTTTTTTGTTTACTTACATGGTTAAACAGACATGTAATAATCAAGATCGCTGATTTACAGTTTGCATGTTAATATGCACAGAATCATCAAATTTGAGCCGAAGACTATCACTAACAATGTCATTGCACCACATTTCGAATGCGAACCGCCGGTGTCACTTGGCACGATGAAGTTGCACTCTCTTGCCAGCGAAGGCACTGCAGTGCCACTGCTGGTGGGAGGGTGTAATTGCAGCGTGACAAGTTTGCAGAGGCGGTTCCCATTTCAAAAGAGGCGTTTTGCTTTTAAGAACATAGAAATTCCAAAAGGAAAGAAAGACCATGGTCCATCTAGTTGACCTTCCACCGTCCTGGGTAGTCGCATGATATAATGATAATGGAGTTGTTGACTAATCATGACAATCAATCTCTATCAATTAATCGACATCAGACCCAGGCATGAGGGGAGGGAAACCCCAGTGCTGGAAAGCTTTAGGAACCAAAGGTCCAAAGTCATCTGTTCCTCCCAACCATGTTACACTTACCACATGTCATGTCCCATATTACTCTTATACTGGATCCTATATTTACTGAAAGAAATCGATCCAACTTACAGTTGAATGAATCGATACCAACTGTTTCCACTGTCTCCCTTAGGGGAATCTGTTCTACACATTGGCCACTCGCTCACTGAAATATTGTTTCCGCAGATTAGTTTTGAATTTATCCCCTTCAAGTGCAGACCGTGTCCTCTGTTCCTACTGTTTTGGACAAGGTGGAATAGCTTGCCATTGGAATTTAAAATTAGGGTTGAACGAGGTTAGTACTCCTTGTGCCATTATCCTCTGACATCTAACCCCTCTTCACCCGACCACCCCTTACGAGCAACGCCACGAGAGGTCGACCAGTCTGTAATAAAGATACAGTCGGACTGGTTCACTCGCTGTACATCAGTGGGCCAGTTGACATATTGGAACGTGAGATTAACCAGGGTGTTCTCCAGCTCACTTGTAAGCAGCACCAGTGGAGATCCTTAATCCCAATAATATACCGTTATTTAATGCTGCTGCCACTCTTTAACAGCCGCATATATTCGACATCAACAACAACTTGCATTTATATAGCTCCTTTAATGTAGTAAAACGTCCCAAGGTGCTTCACAGGAGCGATCATCAAACAAACATTGACACCGAGCAACATAAGGAGATATTAGGACACGTGACCAAACGTTTGGTCAAAGAGGGAGTTTGTTTGCATCGTCTTAAAGGAGGCGAGAGAGGTCGAGAGGCGGAGAGATTTAGAGAGGAAATTCCAGAACTTAGAGCCTCGGCAGCTGAAGGCACGGCCGCCAATGGTGATACTGGAAAAGTGAGCAGTTTTAGCAGAGGGGATCAGGACCCGATAGTGCTTTATGTGGTCCAGCCAGATCTGGCGATGAATGGCTAAACCAGTTGTCCAGCATCGACTTTCCAGTCTGCGTCCCCTGGACTTAAGGGAGCGGAGAGAGAATAATGGTTTTAATGGGGACAAGGGCATGAAAGGTGGAGGTGAGGTTGTGACTGAGCAGATCAGTCGCCACAGAAATATCGTGGTGAATGGAGGGGCAAAGGCTAGTCAGTTGTGAATATGAAATTGCCTTTATAAGTGATTTGGTGGAGAGTTTGTTCCAGGGACGAACACAGAAAGAAGTGCAGTTGGGAGGGGGTGTGGCGATACGGTTGGAGAGGGATACAACTTCGTGGTCAGAGATGGCCTTATCCTTGATTGACACGATAGGAGTAGAGAGGTCACGTGAGATGGCAAGGTCGAGGCGGTGGCTCTGAATATGAATGGGGAATTCAAGTGGAGGGAGAGCGACCGGATGGTAAAGGATTGGTTAGCTAACAGGAAACAGAGAGCAGGCATAAATGGGTCATTTTCAGCTGAGCAAGTTGTAGGAAGTCGAGTGCCACAGCGATCAGTGCTTGGGTCTCAAATATTTACAATCTATATCAATGACTTGGATGAAGGGACCGAATGTGTAGTTGCTAAATTTGCTTATGACACAAAGGTAGGTAGGAAAGTAAGTTGTTATGGGGACATAAGGCGTCTACAAAGGGATATAAATCGGTTAAATAGGTTGAGTGGGCAATAATTTGGCAGATGGTGTATAATGTGGGAAAATGTGAACTTGTCCACTTTGGCAAGAGGAATAGAAAAGCAGGACATTATTTAAATGGAGAGAGATTGCAGAACTCTGAGGTACAGAGGGATCTAGGTGTCCTAGTACATGAATCACAAAAACTTCGTATGCAGGTACAGCAAGTGATTTGGAAGGCAAATGGAATGTTGTCATTTATTGCAAGGGGAATGGAATGTAAAAGTGGAGATGTTTTGCGACAGTTGCTCAGGCATTGGTGAGACGACATCTAGAATACTGTGTGCAGTTTTGTTCTCCTTATTTAAGAAAGGACATAATTACTTGGGAGGCGGTTCAGAGGAGGTTCACTCGACTGATTCCTGGATTGAGGGGGTTAACTTATGAGGAAAGGTTGGACACGTTGGGCTGGTATACACTGGAGTTTAGAAGACTGAGAGGTGATCTTATTGAAACATATCAGATCATGAGGGGACGAGAATGGGCAGCTGCAGAGAGGATGTTTCCCCTTGTGGGAGAGACTAGAGAGACAAGGGCCACAGTTTAAAAAACCAGGGGTCTCCCATTTTAGACGGAGATGAGGAGAATATTTTTCTCTCAGAGGGTCGTGAGTCTGTGGAACTCCCTTCCCCAGAGAGCGGTGGAGGCAGGGTCATTGAATATTTTTAAGGCTGAGTTAGATAGAATCCTGATTAACAAGGGAGTCAAATGTAATAGCAGGTAGACGGGCAAATTGGGTTGAGGTCATAATCAGATCAGCCATGATCTTATCAAATGGCAGAGCAGGCTCGAGGGGCCGAATGGCCTCATACGAGTGAGGAATATGCCGCGCCATGAGGTTACAGATTGTGCTGCGATACAATTCTGCTGCTGCTGCTGAAGTCCCACAACACCCCCTGGATACCCAGTTCATATGTTCAGATGAGAGATTAAGGGAGGACAGGAGGGCAGTGAACTCAGAGGACAGAAAGAATGATGAGTTGAGATGGAGATTGAAATCACCGAGGATAAGAATTCGCTCGGTGCAGAGGTTGAGGGAGGGAAGCAGTGAAGATATCTCGGTGAGAAACGTGGCGTGGGATTTGGGTGGCTGTGGAGAACGAGGATTTTATCGGAGAGGTGAGAGGAGCGGAACAACGTGAGATGCTCAAAGGAGGAGAAGGTGCCTGAGGAGTACGGGGTCAGACATTGGTGTGATTTGGTGATAAGATGCACACCGCCACCGCGGCGGTCTGGGCGGGTGAAGTGACAGATATAACCAGGCGTCAGGCTCAATTAAGGGGGAAGGTATCATCACCCGTCAGCCAGGTTTCTGTCAAGGCCATGATATCGATGCAATCATCCACAGTAAGATCATGCATCGCAAGGGCTTTGATCACAAGTGAACGGACATTCTGGAGGGAGAAGCGGAGAGGGGCGGTGATAGCTGATCCGCTGGGAGAATCCACAGTGTCAGCGCTGGGAGGGGTGAGTGGGACAGGAAGGTTAGCCCGCAGCGGAGACGTTGGGTTGGAAGGTCGGTGAGAGAGTCGGAAGGGGCAGTTGGGGTTGCTGCTCATAAGGAGGGAGCGACGAGTGTCTCAATGGGCCCTTCAGAGGATGTCAAGAGAGGCACAGAGGGAAGCTGTGGGATTATCTAAGAGGGAGTCAAGCCTGGGATGGCGGTAGGAGAGTAGCAAGGTGGAGGAGTGCTGAAGGGTTGGGATAGGGATTGGGGGGCAGAGTACCCGAGAGGGCAGAAATGAAAGGAGGCATGACGACAGGAGGGAGGGGCCTAGGAGGGGTAAAGAGAAAAGAAGAAAAAAGGGGAAATAGAAGCGATGGGCTCGGGTCTGGAGCGGCAGCAAAAACACACACGTGAGTGGACACAGGGAAACTCAGGTTACATAGGCGCGGTTACAGAGCAAGATTGGGATAGAAATGTCCTGGTGATAAACAGGGAATCGAGAGAAGACAATAGGAGGGAGAACAAAGTTACAGTAAGAAGTCCCGTGGTGGGATAAAGATGACGTAGATAGGGTGGAGTCAGCTTGGAGCATCAACGAACTGATGTCCCGGTTCGGAGATAGGTGTGGAGGGAAAGAGAATCCAGAAGCTATTTGAAGGATCAGAGAAGGCACTGCTGGAGGCATTTCCGTGAGAATGAAGAGCCCGGATGTGTGCAGAATCGATGGCGGGGCAGAAAAACGGTGGCGAAGTTGGAGGTCATTGTAAGATCCAGAAGCGGTGGAGAGATGGACTACGGCCCAGGAGAGTGGATTGTGGCCAGGAATTCTCACTTCAGTAAAATAAAACTGAAAAACCCGTGGGACCAATGGGACAGTCATCAGCTCAGCAGGTAACAGCAGTGGTGGGGGTTGGGCTGTGGGCGAGACAAAGTTACCTTAAAACTTAAGCAACTGAACAGCAGATCAGAGTCACAGCAGCTGAGTCTTGCAGTGTAGTCCAGTGGAGCAGCGTCGTCTTGACGGCAGAGAAGGCCAGGAATTTGGAATCCAAATTTGAGCAAAGATCCAGCGCTCACTGATAAAAACAAAGAGCAGGCATGGTCGGGGGGTGGGCAGTGGGCCCAGGTAACTTTAAACTTGCAGCTTGAACGTATAGTTCGGGCTAAAATGCACCCACTATTGGAGCCAGGGGAACTTAAACAGTGGAAGAGGGGAGATTGAGGAGAAATTCCAAAGGATGGCAACGGATGGCCAAGGATAGAGTTACCGATTAAAGGAGCTCCCCAGGGAGCAGCCAAACCTGGGCAGGATCTCAGCATCAAGAATGTCCGGGTAATAGAGGAATAGGTGATCAATGCATCTTTACCCTACCCCCGGTGTTTGGCGAATGGTCCAGAAATGCAGACACCACAGTCACAAGGATTTATCTGCAGTTTCAGACTTGCATCCCTTTGGTTTAAACATCTCATCGAGGCTGCTGCACGGAGTCACCTGACAATGCCTCGCGCCTCTTTGTGGAAGGGGGCAGACACTTGTATTCCTGGTAAATATGGAGGAAGATCATTTAAAATGGAATTAATCTGTCCGTCAGGCTCATCTTCGTGGACACAGGAGGGCGGCTGGTGGGCGGTGACCAATGATGGGAGAATAATGGGCGGTCAGTGTGTGTCCCATTTCAAAGACAATCGTTCGTTCAAGAGGGAAACCATTCACCAGGGTTAAAATAAGTTTCCATTGTTGGAAAATAACTGTGGTTCTATCTGGGTTTTAGCATTAAACAATGATAATATGGCTATTACAGGCTTCATGGGTAAGTGGAGTTAGCTTCTGAACATAGGAACATGAGGAGGCCATTCAGCCCCTCGAGCCTGTCATTTTTTTTCTTTTCCAGTATTTATCCAATTCACTTTTGAGAGTTACTATTCAATCTGCTTTCACCATCCTTTCAGGCCGTGCATTCCACATTATGACAAATATCTGCATTGAAACAATGTTTCTTCATGTCGCCTCTGGCTCTTTTGCCAATCACCTTAAATCTGTGCCCTCTCGTTACCGACTCATCTGCCAATGGAAACAGTTTCTCCTTATTTACTCTATCAAAAGTGTTCATGATTTTGAACACCTCTATCAAATCTCCTCTTAACCTTCTAGGCTCTAAGTAGAATAATCCCGGCTTCTCCAGTCTTTCCACATAACTGAAGTCCCTCATCCGTGGTACCATTTTAGTAAATCTCTTCTGCACCCTCTCTAAGGCCTTCATATCCTTCCTCCTGTGTGGTGCACAGAATTGAACACAATTATCCAGCTGAGGCCAAACCAGTGTTTTATAAATGTTCAGCTTAACTTCTTTGCTTTTGTACTCTATGCCTCTGTTAATAAAGCCCAGGATCCGATATGCTTTTTCAACAGCCTTCTCAACTTGTCCTGCCATCGTCAAAGATTTGTGTACATAATCCCCCAGGTCTCTCTGTTCCTGTACCCCCTTTAAAATTGTACCATTTAGATTATATTACCTCTCCTCATTCTTCCTAACAAAATGGATCACTTCACATTCTCTGCATTAAATTTCATCTGCAATGTGTCTGCCCATTTTATCAGTCTGTCCATGTCCTCCTGAAGTCTGTTACTATCCTCCACATTGCTTATTGCATTCCTGAGTTACGTATCATCTGTAGTCTTTGAAATTATACCCTGTGTACCCAAGTCCAGTCCATTTAATGTAGATCTCATGGAGCAATGGTCCTAACACCAACCCCTGGGGAACACCACTGTATGCTTCCCTCCGGTCTGTAAAACAACCGTTCACCACTACTCTCTGCTTTCTGACCCGAAGCCAATATTGTATCCACATTGCCACTGTCCCTTTAATCCCATATGCTTCAATTTTGTCCATTAAGTGGTACTTCATGAAAAGTCTTTTGAAAGTCCGTATACACAACATCTACCACACTGCCCTTATCAACCCTCTCCATTACTTCATCAAATAACTCAATCAAGTTAGTCAAACGCGATGTTCCGTTGACAAATGCGTGCTGACATTCACTTTTTAGCCTATTCTTTTCCAAGTGCAAATTAATTTTGTCCAGGATTAATGTCTCTAAAAGTTTCCCCACCACTGACATTAGGCTGATTGGCCTGCAATTGCCGGGTTTATCCCTCTCCCCTTTATTGAACAGGGGTATAGCAATTGCGTTCCTCCAATAATCTGGCATTGCCCCGTATCTAAGGAGGATTGGAAGATTGTGGCCAGAGCCTCTGCAATTTCTACCCTTACTTCCCTCAGTCACATCGGATGGATTTGGTTCGGATCGGGTGATATTTCTATTTTGAGAGCTGCCAACCTTTCAAGTACCTCCTCTTTACCTATTTTTGCCCTATCTGATATCGCTACTACCTCCTCCTTTACTGCGACAGTGGCAGCATCCTCTTCTCTCTTGAAGACTGATGCAAAGGATTCATTTAGTACCTCAGCCATGACCACTGCCTCCACAAGAAGATCTCCTTTTTTGTTCCAAATCATCCGACGCTTCCTTTGACAGCCCTTTTACTCATTGTTTTATCAGCCGCCGTGTGTCCTTACTGACCATTGTATTATCAGACCTCATATATCCTTACTGACCATTGTATTATCAGCCCCCATGTATCCTTACTGACCATTGTATTATCAGCCCCCATGTATCCTTACTGACCATTGTATTAACAGCCCACGTGTATCCGTCCTGACCACTTGATTATCAGACCCCATATATCCTTACTGACAAGTGTATTATCAGCACCAATGTATCCATAGTGATCACTGAATTATCAGCCCCCATTTATCCGTACTTACCATTGTATCATCAGCACCATTTACCCTTATTGACCATTATCTTATCAGGCAAATTTAAATGTGAGATAGATAGCTTTTTGGCAACCAAATGTATTAAGCGATATGGGCCAAAAGCAGATATATGGAGTTAGATCACAGATCAGCCATGATCTTTTCAAATGGCGGAGCAGGCACGAGGGGCTGAATGGCCTACTCCTGTTCCTATGTTCCTATGACACCACGTACCCTTATTTTGCATTGTATTATCAGCACCCGTGAACCCACACAGACCGTTGTATTATCAGTCCCCAGGTATCCTACCGGTCACTGTATTATCAGCCCCCATGTAGCATTGCTGACCATTGTATTATCAGCCCCATTTGAATTTAATGACCATTGCATTATCAGCCCCATTTGAACTTAATGACCATTGCATTATCAGCCCCATGTATCAACATTGGCCATTGTATGATTAGCTCCATATATCCTTAATGTAGATTGTTTTATCAGACCCCATGTATCCTTACTGACCATCATATTTTCAGCCCCACCTATCCTTACTGACCATTGCATTATCACCCCCAGATATCCTTCCTGATCATTGTATTATTAGCCCCATCTATCCTTAATGACCATTGAATTATCTGCCCCATGTATCTTTACCGACCATTGCATTATCAACCACAGATATCCTTCCTGATCATTGTATTATCAGCCCCATATATCCTTAATGGCCATTGAATTACCTGCCCCATGTATCCTGACTGGCCATTGCATTATCAGCCCCCATGTATCCTTACTGACCATTGTATTATCATCCTTCAGTATCCTTAGTTACCATTGTATTGTCATCCTCTTGTATCCTTACTCACCATTATATTATCAGAGCCATGTATCCTTGAATACCATTGCATTATCATCCACCTGCGTCCTTTCTGACCATTGGAAAATCAGACCCATTTATACAAACTGACCATTGTATTATCATCCACCTGTATCCATACTCACAATTGTATTATAAGACCCCGTGTATCCTTAATGACCATTGTATTGTCATCGCTCATTTATCGGTACCGTCCATTGTATTTATCAGCCCCATTTATCCTGACTGACCATTGCATTATCAGCCCCCGTATGTCTTTACTGGCCATTGTATTATCAGCCCCCATGTATCCTTACTGACCATTGTATTATCAGCCCTAATGTATTCATAACAACCGTTGTATTATCAGTCCCCTATATTCTTTCTGACCATTGTAATATCATCCCCTATGTATCCTTACTGACCATTTTATTATCAGCCCCAAAATATCCTTACTGACCATTACTTGATCTGCTTCTATCCATCCTTTTTGTCTTTCGCACTTTTGTTAAGTCCAACCCAGAAACTGAATTGAAAAATTTTGAAATTGCAGGTAGAATTCTTATCACAGAAATAATTTGAACCATGTCAGTGAAGCTGCTCTCTCTTCACATCAGTACTGTAAGACTGCGGGATTCATATTTTCTTCCTTCACGATTTTTTTTGAAGTAATATTTCGAATTATCGGTACCATCACTTCATGTCAGTAAAATACTTGTTTACCTATAATTGACAATATAGAGTGATGGTGTTAAGGGATTAATCTAACCTGTTTGTTCAGTGACTGTAATTAATGCCAGTCAGTGTGTCGTTTAATTGTCTCACTGGAGAGTTCCCCCAAGATATAAATAGGGACTGTTTTCAAGGCGTCACATCAGAGTGTTTGATGCAGCTTTGCCTCCAGGTCAAACAGTGATCATTGGATTTCACAGATAATGAAAGAATGTTCTGGTATGTTCCAACTGAGCTTCGGATTCTGTGGGCACTCTATGATGCACAAAGAATTTACTATCCGCTCCTCGCTGCTGTTGGTGTTCCTGGTAAGTCATTATTTCAGCAATTAATTCTGTAAACCACGATGAGCTATATTTACTGTCCTTATTCTTTAGACCCCGTGATCAATTGTATTCAGTGTAATCCTCTTGTTCAGTGTCTGGTAATGCGCCTTGTTTCCTTCATGTAACATGTGAACAGTTGCCGATTCCTTGCTCCCAGTCCAATGAACAGTCTGTCCTTTTCATTACTTTTCATTACTTTCTTCAACTGATAGTCACTTTTATAGGATTCAACTGCTAATTTGACTGTTGGCTGTGAACAAGCAAGATTGTTGGAGGATTCTCTTTATTGAACAGTTTGCCCTCTGCTCTCTGCACTGAACCCAAGTATCGGATCAGAAATATGTTTTCATAGGTAACAGGAGTTTTAAGGTCTGCTGGTTATAGTTAATAACACTGATCTGTGGAAACCAGCGCTGACAGTCAGATCACCAATACACTCTGAAATATTGGACAATATCCAATAATGATTCAGCTCCAGGCAGCTGTCTTACTTTCAACCGTCTCTCGCTCTGCCTTATGGTCATTGGTGGTGGATGGTCAGGACAGGCTTTAAACTATAATACATTTTCCAGTAAATTGTTTATTCAGTTATGTTTGAGTAGATTTATTTCCACTGTTCTGATTTAGTCCAGTTCCCGTGGGCCACGTGACAGGAGATCTCAGTGAGATCCACATGGACTATCTAACATCTACTGTTGAAGCGCATTGGGATGTTTCACTATGTTAAAGGCGCTATATAAATGCAAATTGTTGTTGTTATTTATTCAGTTATGTTTGAATTGATTTATTTCCTTTTGTTTTGATTTAATCCCATTCCTTCAAATCACTTTGAAATTCCCAACTGTTTCACCTTTGACCCTCCATTGGTCACGATAATTCTGCAGCTACTGATCTGCTCAATCTCACCCTCACCTCCACCTTTGATACCCTTGACCCCAGTAAACCCTTTACTCTCTCTCACCCTGTTCGTTTTTTTGGCACGACTTCCATCGTTGCTCCTTAAAGTCCAAGGGATGCAGATTTAAACAGTTATGGCGCACATCTGGATAAGGCATTAATCGCCAGATCTCGCTGGACCTCAGCAAGCACTATCGGGACCTGCTCTCCTCTGTTAAAACTCCTCACTATTCAAGGATTACCCTGGAATGCGAACATGACCCCCGGCTTCTCGTCATTACAAACCGTCTTCTTAAACCCCTCTCCTCTGCCCCCTCCACCCTCACTTCCTTCAAGTGCGAGGAGCTCATGGATTTCTTTGTCACTAAGATTGAGACCATTCATTCAACTGCCTTTGCCGCTTCTCTCCCTTCCCCTCGTCCACAGAGCCAAACTTCCCGAAGGTCCCCGCCGCCCAGCCCGAGCCCTGAATCCACATTTTTCTCTAGTTTCTCTTCTATCTCCCCTCATGCCCTCTCCGAGCTCATCTTGACCATGAAACCAATCTGCTGCTCCCTCGGCCCTTTTCCCACTGAACTGCTGACCACCCAACTGCCCTTCCTGATCCCCATGCGGGCTGATATTGTAAACGATTTTCGGGCCTGGACGATAGTCAGTCAAAGATGTATGTTGTCGGTTCTTTAATCAAAGTCATTATTTAATGATGTACATAATTCTCACAAGCATCAAACAAATCAAACAATACATACAACCTTAAAACCAAGGATTTCAGCATCAAGGCAGAAGAGCGATCAGCTCTCTCTCTCTTGAAGTTTTCTTCTTTTGTTGTTGGACGTCTTTCCTCCAGGCGAAGCTTCTTAAGGTTCCTCCAACTGCATTAAAGAATCTGCCACGATGTCCCATCTTTATATAATTTTGCCATTTGGGGTGTGAGTAAAAGATAAGAGAAGTCCCATTTTAGCCACTCACACACTGTTGCATTAATGATGGACGGTTTGCTGGGCCAATCAAAACCATGTTACCCAAGGTGCAGCCTTTCCACCGTGTGAAACCACCGTGTGAAACCACCGTGTGAAAGCTCCAACAGTCTCTTCCCAGTGTGAAACCAGGTGTAAGTAACTTGAATTGTCTTTCCCAAGGATTTCTAACTCTCTCAGCATTGTTTTTCCAAGTTGTTATCTGTTGAGCTTCTTGTCAGTTGTTTTGAGAACCAAAAGCCTGTTCGAAGCTTCTCGATGCTTCTGCACATCGCTGCTTTCATTCTTTTCAGTTGTTGTTGAAAACCGAAGCTTCTCGAAGTTTCTGCACATTGCTGCCTTTGCAGTTTAAACTTACAATGTCCAAATGTAATATCTAAAGGGGCAAAGTTAACCCTTTCCTTCCCGGTTCTCTCTTGTCTGATTCTGTCACCTTCCTTTTCAAATCTGCCGTCATCACCCCATCCTCAAAAAAACCATCCATGACCCCTCTGTCCTTGCAAATTACCGCCCCCATCTCCAACCTCCCTTTCCTCTCCTGAAACTTGTTGTCACCTCCCAAATATATGCCTTCCTTGCCTGAAACTGCACCAGTAACCTCTCCAATCATATTCCCGCCCCTGCAACAGCGCGGAATCGGGCCGAATCAAAGTCACAGATCACATCCTATGTGACTGACCGTGGTAAACTATCCCTCTTCATCCTTTGACACGGGTGACCACACCATCCACCTCAAACGCCTCTCGTCCGTTGTCCAACAGGGTGGGACTGCCCTCGCCTGGTTCCATTCCTATCCATCCAGGCTTCTTCAGAGAATCTCCTCGATCGGCATATCTTCCCGCTCCCGCATCGTTATCTCTGGTGTCCCCCAACGAACAATCCTCCTATTTCACATCTGCAAGCTTCCGCTCGGCGACATCCTCCGATAGCACACTGTCAGATGCCACGTGTACACTCACACCCAGCAGCACATCAGCACCGCCTCTCCCGGCCCCTTCACTGCCTCTGATTTGTCAGACTGCTTGTCCGACGTCCAGTCCTGGATCAGCAGAAATTTCGTCCATTTAAACATTGCGAAGACTGAAGCCAATGTCTTCGGCCCCTATCACATATTCCATTCCCTCGCTATTGATTCCATCTCCCTCCCTGGTCACAGTCTGAGGCTGAACCGGACCAGTAGGCGTTCTATTTGACCCTGAGCTGAGCTTCTGACCCCATATTCTCTCCATCACCAAGATCACGGACTTCCACCTCCCGAACATCGCCTGTCTCTGCCGCAGCCTCAGCCCATCTTCCGCTGAAATCCTGATCCATGGTTTTGTTACCTCCAGACTCGACTATTCCAAAGCTCTTCTGACTGGCCTTCCACCCACCACCCTCCATAAACTGGAGCACATCCAAAACTCTTCTGCCTGTATCCGAACTCGCACCAAAGTCCCGTTCACCCATCACCCCTGTGCTTGCTGACCAACATTGGCTCCCGGTCCAGTAGGCGTTCTACTTCATCTCCGAACACAAGGTCACTGAGGCCATTGTAATTTCCAACTGCAGACCAACGACAGGCCCTGGATTGGAGCTGGGGCCTGCTGGTGGTTTTGGTTTCCTTCTACACCGGGGCGGTCCTTAACAACAAACCCTCTCCGCAGCAGAAAGTTATTTTACAAGGAAAGTACATAAGAACATAAGAAATAGGGGCAGGAGTTGACCATCCGGCCCCTCGAGCCTGCTCCGCCATTCAAGAAGATCATGGCTGATCTTCGACCTCAAATTCACTCGTAATTAGATTCTGTCCCTGGATTCAATAATAACGCTCAAGATTTCACCCTGAATTCGACCAGGCTGCTGCTTTTGCTCTCAGTCTGAAGCAGAATTCCCTGTTTTTCTCTTCCTTGCAGTGAACATAGTGACGATTGTGATTCTCTCTCGAGGAAGGTGCGGTCTCTCCAAATGTGTCACCCGTTACCTGGTGTCCATGGCAGCGGCGGATCTACTGGTCGTTATCATTGATCTGCTATTAAGACAGATTCCCATTCTTTATTCGGCTCAGTTTCAGTTCATGTGGGCCTTTAAAGTGTGTAATATTCACGCCGTTCTGCTTTACGCAGCCACAGACTGTTCTGTCTGGTTCACTGTCACTTTCACCTTTGATCGATTTGTGGCCATTTGTTGCCAGAAGCTGAAAACAAAATATTGCACCGAGAAAACGGCGGCTGTGATTCTGGGAACAGTGAGTGTGCTGTTCTGTGTGAAGAACACTTTCTGGTACTTCATGCTTGGAGGTGAATATTGGATTGGTAATTCTCCCAGGTTTTGTTTTGTATCAGATTATGTTATTTACTCGCAGGTGTGGACAATAATTGAATTCCTTCATTTTATTGTAACCCCATTTGTTCCATTTGTTCTGATTCTGCTGCTCAATGCTTCAACCGTCAGACACATTTTAGTGTCGAGCAGAGTCCGCAGGAGACTCCGGGCCCACAGCAGTGGGGAGAGTCCCAGTGACCCAGAGATGGAGAAGAGAAGGAAATCCATCATTTTACTGTTTGTGATATCGGCGAATTTTATCCTGTTATGGGCGGTGTTTCTGTTGTATTTTGTATGCAACCGATTGTATCTGTTAGACTTTATTCCTGTGTATCTACCTGAATTTTTACAAGAACTGGGATTTATGCTCCAGCTCCTGAGTTGCTGCACCAACACGTGTATTTATGCCGTGACCCAGACTAAATTCAGAGAGGAGTTGAAGAATGTGGTGAAATATCCCTTGACTGGAATTGTTAAATTCATTAAATAATGAGAAGACTTTCCATCATCACAAGGTGTTGGTCTGGTTTTCTGCCCAATCCTCTTATCTCTGTGATACAAAGACAGTGAGGCCGGTTTTCATCTTTCACCGCCCTGATTCAGTGACTAACAGGAACGGTAGATGTGGGGAAGTCCGCGGAGTTCAGTCCCGCTTGATTCCTGCTGGTTTTTAGCCCCGTTAAGTCCTCTGGTGCGGCCTGGGGTGGGTGTATGAAGCTCCCGTCCGCCAGGCTCTTGTTTCATGTGTTTAACCAAAGCGGGCGGGGCGAGGCACACATGCAGCCCATGGTGTGAGGACCAGAGAATCATCTTTTAATTACCATTTCACTTCTCTTTAGGAACAGAGGAACAGGAGGAGGCCATTCAGCCCCTCGAGCCTATTCCTCCATTCAATTAGATCATGGCTGATCTGTACCTTAACTCAATTTACCCCCTTGGTTTTGTAACCCTGAATACCCTCGCCCAACAAAAATCTATCAATCTCAGTTTTGTAATTTTCCATTGAACCCCGGCATCAACAGCTTTTGGGGGAGAGGGTTCCAGATTTCCACTCCCTTTGTGTGAAGAAATGCTTCCTGACATCACCCCTGAACCTCTCATTTTAAGATTATGCTCCCTTGTCATGGACTAGCCCACCAGAAGAAATAGTTTCTCTCCATCTCCCCTATCAAATCCTTTAATCATCTTAAACATCAATTAGATCACCCCTTAATCTTCTATATTCAAGGGAATACAAGCCTAGTCTATGCAACCTGTCCTCATCATTTAACCGTTTAACCCCGATAACAATCTGGTGAATCTGCGCTGCACCCCCTCCGAGGCCAAATATCCTTCCTGAGATGCGGTGCCCAGAACTGAACGCAGTCTCCAGCTGGGGTCTGACCAGAGCTCTGTACAACTGGAACATAACTTCCACCCTTTTGTATTCCAGCCTTTTGTGATCAGGCCCAACGTTCCATTCGTCTTTTCAATTAGTTTTTGTACCTGTCCATCAGCATTTAATGATTTCTGTACTTGGACCCCTAAATCTCGCGGCACTTCCACAGTTCCCAGATTTTCGCCATTTAGAAAATACCCTGATCTATCTGTCTTGGGACCAAAGCGGATGACCTCACACTTTCCCCCTTTGAACTCCATCTGTCACAGTTTTGCCCATTCACTTAATCTATCAATGTCCCTTTGCAACTATCTGCTCCCATCGACAATATTTATTGTGCTACCGAACTTGATGTCGTCAGTAAACTAAGATATACGGCTGTGTATTCCTTCATCCAAGTCATTTATAAATACAGTGAAAAGCCGCGGTCCCAGTACAGTTCACTGGGGACACCACTAGTCACATCCTGCTGATTGGAGTACAGACTCATTAAACCTACTCCCTGTCTCCTAACTCCGAACCAATTCCCTGTCCAAGCCAATAGATTGCCTCCAATCCCATGCACTCTCGATTTTATTAACAGACTCTTATGTGGAACCTTATCGAACGTCTTCTGAAAGTCCATATAAATAACATCCAGAGACACGCCATTGCCGACCACATTAATGACCTCCTCAAAAAATTTAACGACGGGTTCATTCGACATGACTTAACCTTTACAAATCCATGCTGCTCTCTCTGATCAGCTCCAATTTCTCCAGATGCTCAGTCACTCTGTCCCTAATAACAGATTCCACCAACTCCCCCACAATTGATGACAGACGAATGATTTTATGATTTCCTGCTTCATCTCTACTGAATTGAAAACTATTTGAACAATGCGTTGATATACAGGGAATAAAGTGGTGATGTACCGGGTATAAAATGGTGATGTACAGGGTATAAAGTGCTGATGTACAGGGTATAAAGTGGTGATGTACAGAGTATAATGTCGTGATGTACAGGGTATAAAGTGGTGATGTACAGGGTATAAAGTAGTGATGTACAGGGTATAAAGTGGTGATGTACAGGGTATTAAGTGGTGATGGACAGGGTATCAAGTGGAGATGTACAGGGTATAAAGTGGTGATGTACAGGGGAGAAAGTGGTGATGGACACGGTATAAAGTGGTGATGTACAGGGTATAAAGTGGTGATGTACAGGGTGTAAAGTGGTGATATACAGAGTATAAAGTGGTGATGTACACGGTATAAAGTGGTGATGTACAGGGTATAAATTGGTGATGTACAAGATATAAAGTGGTGATGTACAGGGTATAAAGTGGTGATATACAGGGTATAAAGTGGTGATGCACAGGGTATAAATTCGTGATGTACAGGGTATAAAGTGGTGATGTAGAGGGTATAAAGCGGTGATGGACAGGGTATAAAGTGGTGATGTACAGGGGAGAAAGTGGTGATGGACTCGGTATAAAGTGGTGATGTACCGGGTATAAAGTGGTGATGTACAGGGGAGAAATTGGTGATGGACAGGGTATAAAGTGGTTATGTAGAGGGTATAAAGTGGTGATGTAGAGGGTATAAAGTGGTGATGTTCACGGTATAAAGTGGTGATGTACAGGGTATAAAGTGGTGATGTACAGGGTATAAAGTGGTGATATACAGGGTATAAAGAGGTGATGTACAGAGTATAAAGTGGTGATGTGCAGGGTATAAAGTGGTGATGTACAGGGGAGAAATTGGTGATGGACAGGGTATAAATTGGTCATGTGGAGGGGAGAAATTGGTGATGTACCGGGTATAAAGTGGTCATGTACAGGGGAGAAATTGGTGATGTACAGGGTATAAAGTGGTGATGTACAGGGGAGAAAGTGGTGATGTACAGGGTATAAAGTGGTGATGTATCCGGTATAAAGTGGTGATGTACATGGTATAAAGTGGTGATGTACAGGGTATAAAGTGGTGATGTATCCGGTATAATGTGGTGATGTACAGGGTACAAAGTGGTGATGTACCGGGTATAAAGTGATGATGTACCGGGTATAAAGTGGTGATGTACAGGGGAGAAATTGTTGATGGACAGGGTATTAAGTGGTGATGTGTAGGACATAAAGTGGTGATAAGATCATATGAGACAGGAGCAGGAGTAGGCCATTCGGCCCCTCGAGCCTGCTCCGCCATTCAATGAGATCATGGTGATCGGATTTTTCCCTTAACTCCACTTTCCCGCCCTTTCCCCATATCCTTTGACTCCCTGGCTGATCAAAAAATTGTCTAACTCAGCCTTGAATGTATTCAATGACTCAGCCTCCACAGCTTTTTGGGGTAAAGAATTCCAAAGATTCAAGACCCTCTGGGAGAAGAAATTCCTCCTCATTTCCATCTTAAACGGGCGAACCCTTATTCTGGGACGATGCGCCCCAGTTTTAGATTCCCCCATGAGGGGTAACATCCTCTCAGCATCGACCCTATTGAGTCCCTCAGAATCTTGTCTGTTCCAATAAGATCTCCTCTCATTCTTCCAATCTTCAATGAGTGTGGACCCAACCTGTTCAATCTTTCCTCAAAAGGCAACCCTTACATGCCCGGAATCAACCTAGTGAACCTTCTCTGAACTGCCTCAAATGCAGGTATGTCCTTCCTTAAATAAGGGCACCAGAACTGTACGCTGTGCCCCAGGTCTGGTCTCTCCAGCACCCTGTGAGGTTGTCGAATGACTTCCCTGCTTTTATACTCCATCCCACTAGAAATAAAGGCCAATATTCCATTTGCCTTCCGGATTACCTGCTGCACCTGTATGTTGACTTATTGTGTTTAATGTACGAGGACACCCAGATCCCTCTGTATGCAGCAATTTGTCGTATTTCTCCATTCAAATAATATTATGTTTTTTTTATTTTTCCTCCCAAAGTGGATGAATTCACATTTTCCCACCTTATATTCAATCTGCCTAATTTTTGCCCATTCACTTAACCCGTCAATATCCCTTGGCTGACACGTTGTGTCCTCATCCCAACTTGCTTTTCCACCTATCTTTGTATCATCAGCAAATTTGGACACAAGACACTCTGTTCCTTCATCCAAGTCATTGATAGATATTGTAAATAGTTGAGGCCCCAGCACTGATCCCTGCGGCACCCCACAAGTTACAGATTGCCATTTTGAA
The DNA here is from genome assembly GCF_035084215.1 of Heptranchias perlo. Lineage (NCBI taxonomy): Eukaryota > Metazoa > Chordata > Chondrichthyes > Hexanchiformes > Hexanchidae > Heptranchias > Heptranchias perlo. Next base: position 4,602,162 of record NW_027139581.1, on the reverse strand, counting down.
AATGACCCTTTTATCCCGACTCTTTGTTTTCTGTTAATTAGCCAATCTTCTATCCATGCCAGTATATTACCACCAACACCATGAGCTCTTATCTTGTGCAGTAACCTTTTTTGTGGCACCTTATCTAATGCTTTTTGGAAATCCAAATATACTGCATCCATTGGTTCCCCTTTATCTACTCTGCCCGTTACTTCCTCAAAGAACTCCAATAAATTTGTCACACATGACTTCCCCTTCATAAGACCGTGTTGACTCTCCTTGACTGTATTATGATTCTCCAAATGTCCTGCTACTACTTCCTTAATAATGGATTCTAGCATTTTCCCAAAAACAGATGTTAGGCTAACTGGTCTGTCGTTACCTGCTTTCTGTCTCACTCCCTTCTTGAATAGGGGTGTTACGTTTGCGGTTTTCCAATCCGTTGGGACCTTGCCAGAATCTAGTGAATTCTGGAAGATTACAAACAATTCATCCACGATCTCTGTATCCACTTCCTTTCAGACACTCGGATGAAAGCCATCAGGTCCAGGGGACTTGTCAGCATTTAGACCCATTCGTTTACCTCGCACTTTTTCTCCAGTGATAGTGATTGTTTGAGGTTCCTCCCTCCCCTTTGCCCCTTGATTTTCTATTATTATTGGTCGGTTATTAGTGTCTTCTATTGTGAAGACTGATACAAAATAAATGTTCAATTTCTGTGCCATTTCCTTGTTTTCCATTATTATTCTCCCAGTCTCATCCTCCAAGGAACCAATGTTTACTTTCGCTGCCCTCTTCCTTTTTTTTTACTTGCAGAAGCTTTTACTGTCAGTTTTTATATTTCTTGCTAGTTTATTCTCATCATTTATTTTCTCCCTCTGTATTATTATTTTCGTCATCCTTTGCTGGTTTTTAAATCTTTCCCAGTCTTTATGCTTATCAGTAATCTTTGCAATGTTGTATGCTTTTTCTTTCATCCTGATACCAACCTTTACTTCCTTAGTTAGCCATGGTTGGTTCATTCTTTTTGTGGAGTCTTTCCTCGCACAGGGACATATGTTGTTGCGAGTTATAAAATACCTCTTTCAATGTTTGCCACTGCTTATGCACCATCATACCATCTAATCTGTTCACCCAGTCGACTTCAGTCAGTTCCGCCCTCATTCCTTTGTAATTGCCCTTATTTAAGTTTAATACAGTAGTTTCAGACCCAAGATCCTCGCTCTCAAACTGGATGTGAAATTCTGTCATGTTATGATCACTGCTTCCCAAGGGTTCCTTTACTTTCAGATCATTAATTAATCCTGTATCGTTACCCATTACCAGATCCAAAATGGCCTGTTCCCTGGTTGGTTCCTCGACGTATTGATCTAAGAAACAGTCCATAATACACTCTACGAGCTCCTCCTCAGGGCTATTTTTTTTCCAATATGTTTTGTCCAATCTAAGTGAATGTTAAAATCGCTCATGATTATTGCATTACCTTTTTTTACAAGCCCCCCTTCTTTTCTGATTTATATTTTGCCCTACAGTGTAGCTACTGTTAGGGGCCTATATATTACTCCCACCAGTGATTTCTTTCCCTTGCTATTTCTTACCTCCACCCAAATTGATTCGACATCTTGATCTTCTGAGCCAAGATCATTTCTCACTATTATACCAATTTCATCCTTTATTAACAGAGCTACCCCACCACCTTTATCTTTTTTCCGATCCTTCCGAAATGTTAAATAACCCTGAATATTGAGCTCCCAAACTTGGTCACCTTGCAACCACGTCACTGTAACGGCCACGAGATCATACCCATTTGTTTCTATTTGTGCCGTCAATTCATCGATCTGATTACGAATGCTGCTCGCATTCAGATAAAGAACCTTTAATTTTGTCTTTTTACCATTCTTTCCTACCCCGGTCCCATTTGCTGCTGCACTCTTATGTTTGTACGCTCTGTCCCTTCCTGACACACTCTGTTTATCATTACCCCCATCACTTTCCTGTAATACTTCCTTGTCTTTTCTCTTTATCATTCTAAACTTCGCCCCACCTGCGTTCTCCGCCCGTCTATTTAGCTTAAAGCCTTCTCTACCGTGTAAGGGGTTTCTTTTTTACTGTTTCTCGGGCTTATAATAGGTCAGCCAGTTATGTTTCCCTGAGCTGCCCTGCCCGCAGTGCGGTTGCGAATCGCTTACACTTCCTGATTCTGAGCTGAGGACTTATCGAGTGGTAACAAAGACAGACAAACAGACCAGTGGATTGGTACAAGGAAAACCAATGTTTATTAATAAGAAAACTAAAACTACAAAGTAAATAGTATAATACAGAAGATGAAAAGAAATTGCAATGGATGTAATACAGTTTTACGTTAAACGGGTTGGAAGAAACGGACACATCGAGGGAAAATTCTAAAATCACAAGTTTAGCAATATCCCCTTTAACCCCCACCCTTATACTTATGCTAGGTTGTCTTGTGGCGGCCAGAAAATTAATGCTCACTGGTGAAAACAGATGAAAAGGCCTGGCCTCTGATGCTCTGCTGTTGCCGTCGACATGTAATTGCGAGGTTTACTGAATGGCCTTCCTTCTTAGTTGCTAGCAGACAGCAGGACCCCGAGCCAGGAGACGAAGAGAAAGAGAAAGAGAGAGATACTGGGCAGCCCCAGTTATACCCTCTTGGCAACAGGTTTTTTTTCATACCTCATCAGCTTCCTTCATTGTTTGATTTAAGCACGAAACGTAAGACAAAGGACACCATCTCTGGCCCATTTACATTAATGGCCAATTCCTGTATTTCTGAGTTCCATAACTGCTTTACCATTGTTCCGAATGTACCTTGATGGTTCACCTTTTGTCCTGCAATCACGTCATGCTCGAATTTTGATGTGTTGGCCGGCCATGTTGATAGCTTGCCTCAGGGCTAGAATGCAGCTGCATTGTTTAAAGAAACCTGTCTGAAACACGAAGCCTGCCGAGTTGTTGAGAATGCAATTTCAAATCTGCCGGTTCTCGGCCATGTGTCTGACTGCAGCCATTTTGAGAGACCTTGGATTTTTTAAAACAGTCACACCAGGGTTTCTTTAATAACTCCAATAAATCTTCGGGGTGGGGGGAACATGCAAAATTTTGCGAATCCCTTCAACCGCCCTAATTATTCGGTTTGCCAGAACACTGGTCCCAGCATGGTTCAGGTGAAGACCATCCCAACGGAACAGCTCCCTCTTTCCCCAGTACTGGTGACAGTGCCCCATGAATCGAAACCCACTTAGAGTCATAGAGTCATAGAGTTATACAGCACGGATAGAGGCCCTTCGGCCCATCGTGTCCGCGCCGGCCATCAGCCCTGTCTACTCTAATCCCATATTCCAGCATTTGTTTCGTAGCCTTGTATGCTATGGCATTTCAAGTGCTCATCCAAATGCTTCTTGAATGTTGTGAGGGTTCCTGCCTCCACAACCCTTTCAGACAGTGAGTTCCAGTGAGTTCTCCCACATCAATCATTGAGCCACGCATTCATCTCTCTGATCTGATTTACCCTGTGCCAATTTGCTCGTGGCTCAGGTCATAAACCGGAGATTATCACCTCTATGGTTCTGCTTTTTAATTTGGTCCCTCGCTGCTCAAATTCCCTCAGCAGAACCTCTTTCTTAGTCCTACCTATGTCGTTGGTACCGACGTGGACCACGACAACTGGATCCGCCCCCTCCCACTCCAAGTTTCTCTCCAGCCCTGAGGAGATGTCCTTAACCCTGGCACCGGGTAGGCAACACAGCCTTCGGGACTCTCGCTCTTGGCTGCAGAGAACAGTGTCTATCCCTCTAACTATACTGTCGCCTACGACAACCACATTCCATTTTACTCCTTCACTTGAATTGTCCCCTGAACCACGGTGCCGTGGCCAGTTTGCTCATCCTCCCTCCAGTCCCTGCACTCGTCCTGCAAGAACCTCGTATCTACTGGACAAGCAGAGGCTGAGGCTCCTGCAATGCTACCTCCTGGATCCCCGTACCCGGCTCACTCGCAGTCACACCCACCTGTCCCTGACCACGTGCCAATTCTACAGTATTAAGACTAAGGGGCGTGACTGCCTCCTGGATCAAAGTGTCCAGGTAACGTTCTCCATCCCTGATGCATCGCAATGTCTGCATCTCAGACTCCAGCTCCTCAACTCGGAGCCGAAGATCCTCGAGCTGCAGATACTTACCGCAGATGCAGTCGCCCTGGACAAAACTGTCCAGTAGCTCCAACATATTGCAGCTGCAACACATCTCCTGCCCTGTCATAACTATTTTATTTATTTAATTGATTACTACACTGCCTATCAAATTATTTTTAGGTTGAACCAAGTACTGGCCTTGTTTAATTTATTAAATTAAGTTTATTTTTTTTAAATGCAGTTTTATGCTGTAAGTTCCTGAGCCCACAGTCCTACGAAGGAAGAAAACAGAAGAGATAGTCACCACCAACCACCGACCTGTCTTACCTGGGACATCACACTGCAGTTTGGTTTTGTTGTTGCTGTGACTCGCTCTTGGTCCGCTCCGCTCCGCTATCATCTCCGCTCTCGGTCCGCCCCTCTCCGCTTTTGGTCCGCTCCTCTCCGCTCTCGGTCCGCTCCTCTCCGCTCTCGGTCCGCTCCTCTCGGCTCTCGATCCGCTCCTCCCAGCTCTCGGTCCGCTCCTCCCCGCTATCGGTCCGCTCCTCTCCGCTCTCGGTCCGCTCCTCTCCGCTCTGGGTCCGCTCCTCTCCGCTCTCGGTCCGCTCCTCTCCCCTCTCGGTCCGCTTCTCTCCGTTCTCGGTCCGCTCCACTCCGCTCTCGGTCCGCTCCTCTCCCCTCTCGGTCCGCTCTCGGTCCGCTCCTCTCCCCTCTCGGCACGCTCCTCTCTGCGCTCGGCACGCTCCTCTCTGCTCTCGGTCCGCCCCTCTCTGCTCTCGGTCTGCTCCCTTCGCTCTCGGTCCGCTCCTCTCCACCCTCGGTCCGCTCCTCTCCGCTGTCGGTACGCTCCTCTCCGCTCTCGGTACGCCCCTCTCCGCTGACTAATCAAATGCACCTCACCCCTTATTGCACTGAATCCCCTCACTCACCAAATTCCCAATTACAGACTCTGTCGAAACCAGACTCCATCGATAGCTGCTACTCCGTGCTCCATCACTCTAACTTGTGGTCAGGATTGAGGATTGGGGTTAGTGATTCTGGCTGATGGTCAGGATTGAGGATTGGGGTTCGTGGTTCGGGCTGGTTGTTAGTATTTATGTGGCTGGTCCAGTTAAGTTTCTGGTCAATGGTTTCCCCCAGGATGTTGATGGTGGGGGATTCGGCGATGGTAATGCCGTTGAATGTGAAGGGGAGGTGGTTAGACTCTCTCTTGTTCGAGATTGTCATTGTCTGGCACATGTCTGGCGCGAATATGACTTGCCCCTTATCAACCCAAACCTGGATATTGCCCAGGTCTTGCTGCATGCGGGCTCGGATTGCTTCATTTATCTGAGGGGTTGCGAATGGAACTGAACACTGTGCAATCATCAGCGAACATCCCCACTTCTGACCTTATGATGGAGGGAAGATCATTGGAATAAAGAAGGATAGGGGGATGATCCTGTCTCTTTCATTCTGGTTTACAGATGTGTTTTGTATTCAGCGTACTGTCTCTTTAAAAAGCAGGATGAACGTTACTGCCCCTTTTAAAAAGCCATGAGAAACATTACCGTGCTTTTAAAAAGCCAGTTGACTGTCACTGTCCCTTTAAAAAGCCTTATGAATGTTACCGTCTTTTTAAAAAGCCTGATGCATGTTACTGTCCCTTTAAAAAGCCTGATGAATGTTACCGACTTTTTAAAAAGCCTGTTGCATGTTACTGTCCCTTTAAAAATCCTGATGAATGTTACCGTCTTTTTAAAAAGCCTGATGCATGTTACTGTCCCTTCAAAAAGACTGATGAATGTTTTCCCACCTGTTTGCACTCACGACATTGTGTTCTTTTTATTTTTATTTATTAACTACACTGTGTTATTCACCCATTACTCCCCCCTCTCTGTCCTGAATTGATCCATTTGTTTGAAGCCACAACAGAAAGGTCCAGATTTCTCCTGGAGTTTGATTTCAATCAGGTTTTAAAATGTTGCAGAGTTTCAGCCAATGAGGGAGATCCGGGCTCAGCCCCGCCCACTCGGTGCCGCAAGACCCGCCCCTCACTCACTCCCATTGGTTGGAGGACCCGGACCCGCTCGGTCCTCCAGCCCCGCCACCGCTATTCCTATTGGCCGGGAGCTCCCGTCAATCACCCGGGCAGTGTGAGCTGAGCATGCGCTGCGGGCGGATGGCGACTGAGGGAGAGGCGGAGGGGAAAGAGCTGGAGAGAGCGGGTTAATAAAGGGCGGGGATTGCAGGGCCCAGAAACACCGAGTGTAGGGCCCAGGACCCGAGACAAAACAGGCGGCATTACCCCCCTCCATTATCCCCCCTCCATTATCCCCCCTCCATTCTCCCCCCTTTCCCCCCTTCGTGACCCGTCGGTTCAAGCGGAAACGCAGCAAGCGGCCCGTGGGCCCCGCGCATGCGCCAAACTGCAGGACTGTCAGGGAGCGTCTGTAAACGATGAGAAACGGTGACGGTAAAGGAGCGTCTGCAAATGAAGGAGAAAAAGTGATGGGGTCAGGGAGTGTCTGTAAATAAAGGAGAAATGGTGATGATCTGGGAATGTCTGCAATTGAAGGTGAAATCATGATGCATCAGGCAGCGTCTGTAAATGAAAGAAAAATAACAATGTGTCAAGGAGCATTTGTATCGAAGGACCAATCATGATGGGTCAGGGAGCGTCTTTAAATGATGGAGAAATCATGTTGGAGCAGGCAGCTTCCGGAAATGAAGGAGAAATCATGCGTCAGGGATCGTCTATAAACGAAGAGAAATGGAGACGAGTCAGGGGGTGTTAGAGAATCATACTTACCTATTTAACACGCAGGCTAAAAATCAACATAACAAAAATATAAAGACAAATCATCAGCAATATTATATCAGCGCTTTTCATCAGTTCACTTCAAGGCAGTTTGCAAAGCTCTGTTGCCAGTCTGATTAACCCTTTCCTTAAAGAGAGACAACTCCTGCTACTTCCCCCTCGACCATGTCCCCACCACTGAAGATCATCAATTCTCAGAACGTTACTGACCTCATCTCTTCAGGAGGAGAAACCAGTCATGACAGAACTTAACCCAACCAGAGGATTCACTCAGTCATGCCACCTGCTGATTCACCAGCGAGTTCACATGTTACCACAGGGGTTGGATTCTGCTGTTAATCACATCCAGGATTGAACAATGTTCATTCTGACAGTTGGGATTGGTTTCTGATGATAACCCCTATAACTGGGCTGGAGTTTAATATTCTGTATCAGTCTCAAATAAATCAGCTTTCTTTTAAATACAGTGTACCATTGTTTAAAAAGGGAGAAAGGGATAGACTGAGTAATTACAGGCCAGTCAGCCTAACCTCGGTGGTGGGCAAATGATTGCAAACAATTCTGAGGGACAATATTAATTGTTATTTAGAAAGTCACGGATTAATCAAGGACAGTCAGCATGGATTTGTTAAGGGAATGTCGTGTCTGACTAATTTGATTGACTCTTTTGAGGAGGTAACGAGGAGGGTCGATGAGGGCAACGCATTTGATGTAGTATCCATGGATTTTAGCAAGTCTTCTGACAAGGTCCCACATGGCAGACTGGTCAAAAAAGTAAAATCCCTTGGGATCAAAGGGAAAGTGGCTTGTCGGATCCAAAATTGGCTCAGTGGCAGGAAGCAAAGGGTGATGGTTGACGGATCTTTTTGCAACTGGAAGGCTGTTTCCAGTGGGGTTCCTCAAGGCTCAGTACGAGGTCCCTTGCTTTTTGTGGTATATATTAATGATTTGCACTTGAATGTGGAGGACTTGATCAAGAAGTTTGCAGACGATACATAAATTGGCCGTGTGGTTGGTAGTGAGGAGGAAAGCTGTAGACTGCAGGAAGATATCAATGGGCTGGACAGGTGGGCAGAAAAGTGGCAAATGGAATTCAATCCAGAGAAGTGTGAGGTAATGCAATTGGGGAGGGCAAACAAGGCAAGCATCTGTCCATGACGGTATTGGTAGGAGTGACCACCGCACAGTCCTTGTGGAGCCAAGTCCCGTCTTCACACTGAGGACACCATCCAACGTGTTGTGTGGCACTGCCATCGTGCTAAATGGGATAGATTCAGAACAGATCGAGCAGCTCAAAACTGGGCATCCATGAGGCGCTGTGAGCCATCAGCAGCAACAGAATTGTAATCCAACACAATCTGTAACCTCATGGCGCGGCATATTCCTCACTCGTATGCACATACGAATTAAGAGCAGGAATAGGCCATTCGGCCCCTCGAGCCTCCTCTGTCATTTGATAAGATCATGGCTGATCTGATTGTGACATCAACCCTACTTTCCCGTCTACCTTCTGTAACATTTGACTCCCTTCATAATCAGGAATCTATCTAACACAGCCTTTAAAATATTCAATGACCCTGCCTCCCCCGCTCTCTGCGGAAGGGAGTTCCACAGACTCACGACCTGCAGGGAAATAAATTCTCCTCATCTCCATCTTAAATGGGAGACCCCTTATTTTAAAACTGTGGCCCCTAGTTCTAGTCTCTCCCACAAGGGGAAACATCCTTTCAGCATCTATCCCTTCTCGTCCCCTCAGGATCTTATATGTTTCAATAAGATCACCTCTCATCCTTCTAATCTCCAAAGTATACAGGCCCAACTTGTCCAACCTTTCCTCATAAGATAACCCCCTCATCCCAGGAATCAGTCGAGTGAACCTTCTCTGAACCGCCTCCAAAGCAATTATGTCCTTTCTTAAATAAGGAGACCAAAACTGCACACAGTATTCTAGATGTGGTCTCACCAATGCCCTGAACAACTGTAGTAAAACATTTCCACTTTTATATTCCATTCCCCTTGTAGTAAATGACAACATTCCATTTGCCTTCTGAACCACTTCTTGTACCTGCATACCAAATTTCTGTGATTCATGTATTACGATGCCCAGATCCCTCTGTATTTCAGAGTTCTGCAATCTCCATCCATTTAAATAATATACTGCTTTTCTATTCCTCTTGCCAAAGTGGACAAGTTCACATTTTTCCACATTATACTCCATCTGCCAAATTTTTGCTCACTCACTTAACCTATCTATATCCCGATATAAACTCCATATGTCCTCTTCACAACTTACTTTCCTTCCTACCTTTGTCTCACAAGCAAATTTAGCAACAATACATTTGGTCCCTTCATCCAAGTCATTGATATAGATTGTAAATAGTTGAGGCCCAAGCACTGATCCCTGTGGCACTCCACTTGTTACATCTTGCCAACCTGAAAATGGCCCATTTATGCCTACTCTCTGTTTCCTGTTAGCTAACCAATCCTTTATCCATGCAAATATGTTACCCCCTACACCATGAGTTCTTATTTTGTGTAGTCACCTTTGATGTGGCACCTTGTCAAAAGCCTTCTGGATATCCAAGTACACCACATCCACAGGGTCCCCTTTATCCACGTTGCTTGTTACTTCCTCAAAGAACTCTAATAAATTAGTCAAACACGATTTACCTTTCACAAAGCCGTGTTGACTCTGCCTGATTGCATTGAGATTCTCTCAGTGCCCTGCTAGAACCTCCTTAATAATAGATTCTCGCATTTTCCCCATGACAGATGTTAAGCTAACTGGCCTGTAGTTTCCGGCTTTCTGTGTCCTTCCTTTCTTGAATAGAGAGGAGTATTTGCTATTTTCCAATCTGATGGGACCATTCCAGAACCTAGGGAATTTTGGAAAATTAATCCCAATGCACCTACTATCTCTGCAGCCACTTCTTTTAATACCCTCGGATAAAGTCCGTCAGGACCTGGGAACTTGTCAGCTTTTAGATCTAATATTTTTTTTAAAACCCTTTCCCTGGTGATTATAAATGTTTTAAGTTCCTCCCTCCCTTTCACCTCTTGATCCACAATTATTTCTGGCATGTTATTTGTATCCTCTACAGTGAAGACGGATGCAAAATATCTGTTCAATTCATCCACCATTTCCTTATTCTCCATTATTAATTCCCCAGACACTCTCTCCAGGACCAACACTCACTTCACTTACTCTTTTTAAATACCTGTAGAAACTCTTACTATCTGTTATTATATTTCTAGCGCGCTTTCTCTGGTACTCAAATCTCTCCCTCATTATTCTTTTAGTCATTCTTTGCTGTTTTTTATATTTTGACCAATCTTCTGACCTGTCACTAATCTTTGCGGAATTGTATGCTTTTTCTTTCAATTTGATACTATCTTTAACTTCCTTCGTTGGCCAAGGATGGTACGTCCTTCCCCTGGAGTCTTTCTTTCTCACTGGAATGTATCTTTGCTGAGTGTTATGAAATATCCCATTAAATGTCTGCCACTGCATCTCTACTGACATATCCCTTAACCTCAGTTCCCAGTTCACAAGTCAGGAGTGTGATGGAATACTCTCCACTTGCCTGGACGAGTGCAGCTCCAACAACACTCAAGAAGCTCGACACCATCCAGGACAAAGCAGCCCGCTTGATTGTCACCCCATCCACCACCCTAAACATTCACTCCCTTCACCACCGGCGCATTGTGGCTTCAGTGTGTACCATCCACAGAATGCACTGCAGCAACTCGCCAAGGCTTCTTCGACAGCACCTCCCAAACCCATGACCTCTACGACCTGGAAGGACAAGAGCAGCAGGCACATGGGAACAACACCAGCTGCACGTTCCCCTCCAAGTCACACACCATTCCGACTTGGAAATATATCGCTGTTCCTTCATCGTCGCTGCGTCAAAATCCTAGAACTCCCTTCCGAGCTGCACTGTAGGAGAACCTTCACCACATGGACTGCATGGTTCAAGAAGGCGGCTCACCACCACCTTCTCAAGGGCAGTTAGGGATGGGCAATAAATGCTGGCCCTCCAGCGACACCCACATCCCATGAACGAATGAAAAATACCTAACTCACACATACAAACAACACACATGCTACAAACGGTCAGAAATTACACACATACAAACAACACAGGCAGATTACACACAGACACAAACTGTAAACAAACAAACACAGACACAAACTACACACACAAATACGACACACAATACACAGACACATATTAGACACACAAACTACACATAGTACACACACACGACACACAGACACAAATTACGCACTCAAACTACACACAAACAACACACATTCGACACACAGAAGGAAATTACAAGCAAGCTACACACAGATACAACCAACTGAAGACAATTTACACACGCAGGCAGACATTTTCCGACTGCACCCTCTACACTGTGTAAAGAGATTCTAACCTTGGGACTGTACACGGGGATTCTAACCCTGGGACTGTACATGGGGATTCCAACCCTGGGACTGTACACGGGGATTCTAACCCTGGGACTGTACACGGGGATTCTAACACTGGGACTGTACATGGGGATCGTGGCAAATGGAATTCAATGCAGACAAATGTGAGGTCATCCACTTTGGATCAAGAAAGGATAGAACAGGGTACTTTCTAAATGGTAAAACGTTAAAAACAGTGGATCTCCAAAGGGACTTAGGGGTTCAGGTACATAGATCATTGAAGTGTCATGAACAGGTGCAGAAAATAATCAAGAAGGCTAATGGAATGCTGGCCTTTATATCTAAAGGACTAGAGTACAAGGGGGCAGAAGTTATGCTGCAGCTGGACAACACCCTGGTTAGACCACACCTGGAGCACTGTGAGCACTTCTGGGCACCGCACCTTCGGAAGGACATATTGGCCTTGGAGGGAGTGCAGCGTAGGTTTACTGGAATGATACCTTGAATTCAAGGGTTAAGTTACGAGGAGAGATTACATAAATTGGGGTTGTATTCTCTAGAGTTTCGAAGGTTAAGGGGTGATCTGATCGAAGTTTATATGATATTAAGGGGAACAGATAGGGTGGATAGAGAGAAACTCTTTCCGCTGGTTGGGGATTTTAGGAGTAGGGGGCACAGTCTAAAAATTAGAGCCAGACCTTTCAGGAGTGAGATTAGAAAACATTTCTGCACACAAAGGGTTGTAGAAGTTTGGAACTCTCTTCCGCAAACGGCAATTGATACGAGGTCAATTTCTAAATTTAAATCTGAGATAGATAGCTTTTTGGCAACCAAAGGTATTAAGGGATATGGGCCAAAGGCAGGTATATGGAGTTAGATCACAGATCAGCCATGATCTTATCAAATGGCGGAGCAGGCACAAGGGGCTGAATGGCCTACTCCTGTTCCTACGTTCCTGTCGGATTCTAACCCTGGGACTGTACATTGGGATTCTAACCCTGGGACTGTACATGGGGATTCTAACCCTGGGACTGTACACGGGGATTCTAACCCTGGGAGTGCAGATGGGTATTCTAACCCTGGGATTGTAGATGGGGATTCTAACCGTGGGAGTGTAGATGGGGATTCTAACCCTGGGAGTGCAGATGGGGATTCTAACTCTGGGACTGTACATGGGGATTCTTACCCTGGGAGTGTAGATGGGGATTCTAACCCTGGGAGTGCAGATGGGGATTCTAACTCTGGGACTGTACATGGGGATTCTAACCCTGGGAGTGTAGATGGGGATTCTAACCCTGGGAGTGCAGATGGGGATTCTAACTCTGGGACTGTACATGGGGATTCTTACCCTGGGAGTGTAGATGGGGATTCTAACCCTGGGAGTGCAGATGGGGATTCTAACTCTGGGACTGTACATGGGGATTCTAACCCTGGGAGTGTAGATGGGGATTCTAACCCTGGGAGTGCAGATGGGGATTCTAACTCTGGGACTGTACATGGGGATTCTAACCCTGGGAGTGCAGATGGGGATTCTAATCCTGGGAGTGCAGATGGGGATTCTAACACTGGCAGTGTAGATGGGGATTCTAACCCTGGGAGTGTAGATGGGGATTCTAACCCTGAGAGTGTAGATGGGGATTCTAACCCTGGGAGTGCAGATGGGTATTCTAACCCTGGGAGTGTAGATGGGGATTCTAACCCTGGGAGTGTAGATGGGGATTCTAACCCTGGGAGTGTAGATGGGTATTCAAACCCTGGCAGTGTAGATGGGGATTCTAACTCTGGGAGTGTAGATGAGGATTCTAACCCTGGGAGTGTAGATGGGGATTCTAACCCTGGGAGTGTAGATGGGGATTCTAACCCTGGGAGTGTAGATGGGGATTCTAACCCTGGGAGTGTAGATGGGGATTCTAACCCTGGGATTGTACACGGGGATTCTAACCCTGGGAGTGTAGATGGGGATTCTAACCCTGGGAGTGTAGATGGGGATTCTAACCCTGGGAGTGTCGATGGGGATTCTAACCCTGGGAGTGTAGATGGGGATTCTAACCCTGGGAGTGTAGATTGGGATTCTAACCCTGGGAGTGTAGATGGGGATTCTCACCCTGGGAGTGTCGATGGGGATTCTAACCCTGGGAGTGTAGATGGGGATTCTAACCCTGGCACTTTAAAATGGAAGCCGACCCTGGGGTTGTTACTTCAGAAATCTCTGGGAATCAGACTGTCACCCCAGCGCGTGTCAGCAGCTTGAGGGAAGGAGCTAAGAGAACGGTGAGAAACCCCTGTGTGCAGCGTGAGAACACATTAAATGAGTCAATGATTTTGTCTCCTGGTGACTGGAACCAGGTTGTGAACAGAGACCCTGAAACCCCGCCAACTGCCACAGGTAAGGAGGTGCACTGTAACTTTAACTATAAATATATACAGAAAGTGGAGTCACTGTCCCTTTAAATATTTGCACCACTCCAACAGGTAAGAAGTGGCACTGTACCTTTACTAATAAACATGCACAGAAAGGGGTTAAATGATGCAGGGAGGAGGGTCGTGTGGAGCATGATCACGGGCTTGGACCAGTTGGGTCGAATATCCTGTTTCTCTGCTGTAATCTCGAAGTAATTCTATGTAAAAGAAGGGAACCACTGTCCCTTTAAAGATCCGCCTCAGCCCCACGGTTGAGGAGAAGCACTGTGCGTTTAACTACCACAAAAACACAACCTGGAGTCGAAGACAGCACTTTAACTGCCAACGGCAGAGACAGTGCGCTCACTATCCCTTTAAGAATGGCGACAGTCTCCTGTTGCTGCCGGTTAATGGCGGCCCAGCGAGCCTGGCGCGGGGCGGAGACCGCTCCATGTTGCGGCCGAGCCCCGGGCTCCAATGTTCCGATCAAGTTCCATTTAATTTCGCTGATCCCCCGTTTCCCCCACCGTCCCCCAGGCCCCCGCCGATCACAGCAATCGCCAATAAAATGGTTTCAATGGTGGTCCGAGGTACCCAGAGTGCAGCGCGAGTGCGAATACGCCCTGTTCCCCAATACAGGAGACCAGCGCGCAGGCGCGAGAGTGACTTCTGTCCGGAGCCGCGGGTCCGGAGTCGGGAAAAGACACCGGGGGCTGGAAATTAATAAACCGGGCAAGCCCACGCCGCAGGGTTTATAGAGATAGAGTGCGGCCTCAGAGGCCACCCGACCGGGCGTGTTCACCCGGATTGAAGCCGTGAGCCTCATTCCCCGATAACAGGCGCGGGTCTCCGACCGCCATTTTTGTGGAGGAAGGTCGGGACTTTTGTCAGCAGAATTGCGCAGGCGCTGCCTTCCTGGTACAGGAACAAACAGTGGGAGGGGCTTCAGGGACCCCGTGACGAGAAACAAAGAGTGGGCGGGGCTTCAGGGTCCCAGTGACCAGGAACAAAGAGTGGGCGGGGCTTCAGGGTCCCAGTGAGTGGGGACAAAGAGTGGGCGGGGCTTCAGGGTCCCAGTGACCAGGAACAAAGAGTGGGCGGGGCTTCAGGGTCCCTGTGACTGTGTGCAAAGAGTGGGCGGGGCTTCAGGGTCCCAGTGACCAGGGACGAAGAGTGGGCGTGGCTTCAGGGTCCCAGTGACCAGGAAAAAAGAGTGGGCGGGGCTTCAGGGTCCCAGTGCCTCATTTATTTTATTCTCACTCTGCTCACAGGGGGTTTCTCACCATTTTCTCCTCTCCTCTCCTGAAGGTCCCGACTCCCACTGGGGTCACAGATCCATAGGCTGTGGTCAAGCTCCAAGACCAGTTAAGTGGCAACTCTTCACCCGTCAGTCGGGGCAGCGAGTGGCAGCAGGATACTTGACTGCAGAAGCATCACACATTGGTTGGGAGGGGATCACACTCACCTGTTACAGCCCTCACCCCTACAGTGGAGTAATTAACAGACTGGGTTCAGTGTTTAGAGATCCCGAGCCTGTTACCGATACCTTCCCTGGATACTGAGGTTAGGAGAAGGAATCTGGGAGGTATGGAGAGCTGGGACTTGTCCATGAGAGTAACTGAAGGTATGAGAACTGAAATAATCCAGAGTTAGAAAGGAGAAAGATCCAAAAATGGAACAGTGGGGAACAGGACGTCAAATAGTCTCCTCTTACCTTGGAGAACTCAAGGACTTGATACACTGTGTGTTTGATGCAAAGCTGATTTATTTCACATGCATCAAAATATTAAATTGCAGCGTGTTATCGATCCCTTCCCTGGATACCACGGCTACATGTTATTACCATCAGCAGAAACAATCCCCAACTGCAAAAATGAACATGGTTCAGTCCTGGATGTGATTAACAGCGGCAATAGCAGCAGAATCCATCCACTGCAGTCACTTGTGGACTCGCTGGTGTGACAGGAGGTGGGATGACTGAGTGAATCCCTTCCCACACACGGAGCAGGTGAACGGCCTCTCCCCAGTGTGAAGTCGCTGGTGTCTCAGCAGGTGGGATGACTGAGTGAATCCCTTCCCACACACGGAGCAGGTGAACGGCCTCTCCCCAGTGTGAAGTCGCTGGTGTCTCAGCAGGTGGGATGACTGAGTGAATCCCTTCCCACATGCGGAGCAGGTGAACGGCCTCTCCCCAGTGTGAGTACGTTGGTGTTTCAGCAGATGCTTAGTGCTTTTAAAGCTCTTCCCACAGTCAGAACATTTAAAGGGTCTCTTATTGGTGTGAACAAGTTGGTGTTTACTGAGGCTGGCTGAAAAACTGAATTTGCTTCCACACACGGAGCAGGTGAACGGCCTCTCCCCAGTATGAACTCGCTGGTGTCCCAACAGGTTGGAAGCCTGAGTGAATCCCTTCCCACACACAGAGCAGAGGTACGGCCTCTCTGCAGTGTGAACTCGCTGGTGTGTCAGTAGGTGGCAAGACTGAGTGAATCGCTTCTCACACACGGAGCAGGTGAACGGTCTCTCCCCAGTGTGAACTCGCTGGTGTGTCAACAGATCCTTTGTGTTTTTAAAGCTCTTCTCACACTCAGAACATTTAATCGGTCTCTTATCAATGTGAACAAATTTGTGTTCAATGAGGTGGGATGATTTAGTGAATCCCTTCCCACACACGGAGCAGATCAACGGCCTCTCCCCAGTGTGACTGCGTCGATGAGTTTCGAGCTGGGACGGGCAATTGAATCCCTTCCCACAGTCCCCACATTTCCACGGCCTCTCCCCTCTGTGAATGGTACTTTTTCCTTCCATACTCAAAGACCGATGATATTCAGGTCCTGATGAATCGAGTGTCTCTATCAGATCTTGACGTGATGTTTGATTTGAGTTTCTGGTCTGTTAATCCTCCCCTTCTAATGCCCTGTAAAAGGAATTTACAAAAGTCATCACTGTAAATACAGGATAGAAATTCAGAACAGACAATTCCAGTTTCAATGGAACATTCTTTCATCTCTTGTTCCCCCAAAGCTGTAAATCCCCGTCCCACACACTCTCCCTCCTCCCTCTGCCGAAATCCAAACCCATCGCACCATTTCTAAATTCCATACTCCATATCCAGTTTTCTCACACCCACGACTCCGGCTGAGTTCAGTCCGACACTCACAGGTTCCCCTCTCTCTACTCCCCTGCGCAGGTGAACGGCCTCTCCCCAGTGTGAGTACGTTGGTGTCTCAGGAGAGCATTCCTGCTTTTAAACCTCTTCTCACAGTCAGAACATTTAAAAGGTCTCTTATCAGTGTGAACAAGTTGGTGTTCAATGAGACTAGATGAACAAGTGAATCTCTTCGCACATACGGAGCAGGTGAACGGTCTCTCCCCGGTGTGAACTCGCTGGTGTTTCAGCCGGTCGGCTGAATGAGCGAATCCCTTCCCACACTCTGCGCAGGTGAACGGCCTCTCCCCGGTGTGAACTCGCTGGTGTTTCAGCCGGTCGGCTGAATGAGCGAATCCCTTCCCACACTCTGCGCAGGTGAACGGCCTCTCCCCGGTGTGAACTTCAAGGGTTAAGTTACGAGGAGAGATTACACAAATTGAAGTTGTATTCTCTCGAGTTTCGAAGGTTCAGGGGTGATCTGATCGCAGTTTATAAGATATTAAGGGGAACAGATAGGGTGGACAGAAAGAAACTGTTTCCACTGGTTGGGGATCCTGGGAGTAGGGGGCACAGTCTAAAAATTAGAGCCAGACCTTTCAGGAGTGAGATTAGAAAACATTTCTACACACAAAGGGTGGTAGAAGTTTGGAACTCTCTTCCGCAAATGGCAATTGATACTAGCTCAATTGCTAAATTTAAATCTGAGATAGATAGCTTTTTGGCAACCAAAGGTATTAAGGGATATGGGCCAAAGGCAGGTGTATGGAGTTAGATCACAGATCAACCATAATCTTATCAAATGGCGGAGCAGGCACGAGGGGCTGAATGGCCTACTCCTGTTCCTATGTTCCAATGACATGAGAACACATTTTTTTATGCAGTGAGTGGTCATGATCTGGAATGCACTCCCTGAAAGATCGGTGGAGGCAGATTCAACATAAACTTTCAAAGAGAATTGGATAAGTACTTGAAGGGAACAAATTTACAGTGCTATGGGGAAAGGCAAAGGGAGTGGGGCTAATTGGTTAGCTCTTTCAAAGAGCTAGCACAGGCACGATGGGCCGAATGGCTTCCTTCTGTGCTGCAAAATACTATGATATTACACTGTCCTATTAAACACTCCCAGGGCAGGAACATCAAAACTTTACTCTGTATCTAACCCGTGCTGCACCTGCCCCGGGAGTGTTTGAAGGGACAGTGTAGAGGGAGCTTTACTCTGTATCTAACCCGTGCTGTACCTGCCCTGGGAGTGTTTGAAGGGATATTGTAGAGGGAGCTTTACTCTGTATCTAACCCGTGCTGGACCTGCCCTGGGAGTGTTTGAAGGGATATTTTAGAGGGAGCTTTACTCTGTATCGAACCCGTGCTGGACCTGCCCTGGGAGTGTTTGAAGGGACAGTGCAGAGGGAGCTTTACTGTGTATCTAACCCGTGCTGTACCTGCCCTGGGAGTGTTTGAAGGGACAGTGTCGAGGGAGCTTTACTCTGTATCTAAACCCTGCTGTCCCTGTCCTGGGAGTGTTTGATGGGGCAGTGTAGAGGGAGCTTTACTCTGCATCTAACCCGTGATGTACCTGCCCTGGGAGTGTTTGATGGGACAGTGTGGAGGGAGCTTTACTCTGCATCTAACCCATGCTGCACCTGCCCCGGGAGTGTTTGATGGGACAGTCTAATATCATAGTATGTTGCAGCACAGATGGAAGCCATTCCGGGGAGAGACCGGTTCGATACTTCAAGTGTGGGAAGGGAGTCACTCAGTTTTCCCATCTGTTAACACAAATTACACTGTGTTATTCCCCCATTTACTCCCTGCTGTCTGTCCTGAATTGATCCATTTTACTAACTAATGTTGAAATCTTTGCTCCGCCCAACAGGGTTCCATCTGTTTGAACCCACAACAGAAAGGGCCAGTTTTCTCCTGGAGTTTGAGATCAATCAGGTTTAAAAATGTTGCAGAGTTTCAGCCAATGAGGGAGATCCGGGCTCAGCCCCGCCCATTCGGTGGCACAAGTCCCGCCCCTCACTCACTCCTATTGGTTGGAGGACCCGCCGCCCCCTCGTTCTTCCAGCCCCGCCCCCGCTCTTCCTATTGGCCCGGAGCACCCGTTAATCCCCCAGGCAGTGAGAGCTGAGCATGCGCGGAGGGCGGACGGCGACTGAGGCAGAGGCGGCGGGTGAAGAGCTGGAGAGAGCGGGTTAATAAAGGGCGGGGATCGCAGGGCCCAGAAACACCGAGTGCAGGGCCCAGGACCCGAGAGAAAACAGGCGGCATTATCAACCCTCCACTACCCGCCGGTGTAAGCGGCAAACTCCGGGACAGGTAGGAAGTCCCAGCGAGTCAGGGAGCGTCTGTAAATGGAGGAGAAATAGTTATGGTCAGGGAGCGTCTGTAAATTAAGAATAAATAGTGATTGTCAGGGAGCGTCTGTAAATAAAGGTTAAATAGTGATTGTCAATAAAGGTTAAATAGTGATTGTCAGGGAGCGTCTGTAAATAAAGGAAAAATAGTGATTGTCAGGGAGCGTCTGCAAATAAAGGATAAATGGTGATTGTCAGGGAGCGTCTGTAAATAAAGGATAAATGGTGATTGTCAGGGAGCGTCTGTAAATAAAGGATAAATAGTGATTGTCAGGGAGCTTCTGTAAATAAAGGATAAATAGTGATTGTCAGGGAGCATCTGCAAATAAAGGCTAAATAGTGATTGTCAGGGAGCTTCTGTAAATAAAGGATAAATAGTGATTGTCAGGGAGCATCTGTAAATAAAGGATAAATGGCGATTGTCAGGGAGTGTCTGTAAATAAAGGATAAATTATACTATTTTTAAAGTGTGTTGGTTTGTGTGAACAATTATATCACTGATTGAAATGAGACTCTTTTCCGTGTCCCTGCTCCTGTAAATAATGTCAGGAAAGGGGCCGGACTCTCGGGACGCTCCACGCTGCTCTCTGCAGTTTAATGTGCTTCTGCTGTGTGTGTGTTTAATAAAGCGTCCAGTGAATATAGAGCTGAACCCAGTCAGGGTCAGTACCTTCAGGGGAGGAGAGAGAGGAACCAGTGAGTGTCGAACTGAACCCAGTCAGAGTCAGCACCTTCAGGGGAGGAGAGAGAGGAGAACCAGTGAGTGTCGAACTGAACCCAGTCAGAGTCAGCACCTTCAGGGGAGGAGAGAGAGGGGAACCAGTGAGTGTAGAACTGAACCCAGTCAGAGTCAGCACCTTCAGGGGAGGAGAGAGGGGAACCAGTGAGTGTAGAACTGAACCCAGTCAGAGTCAGCACCTTCAGGGGAGGAGAGAGAGGGGGACCAGTGAGTGTAGAACTGAACCCAGTCAGAGTCAGCATATTCAGGGGGAGGAGCGAGAGGAACCAGTGAGTGTAGAACTGAACCCAGTCAGAGTCAGCACCTTCAGGGGAGGAGAGAGAGGGGAACCATTGAGAGTAGAACTGAACCCAGTCAGAGTCAGCACCTTCAGGGGAGGAGAGAGAGAGGAACCAGTGAGTGTAGAACTGAACCCAGTCAGAGTCATCACCTTCAGGGGGAGGAGAGAGAGAGGAACCAGTGAGTGTAGAACTGAACTCAGTCAGAGTCAGCACCTTCAGGGGGAGGAGAGAGAGGAACCAGTGAGTGTAGAACTGAACCCAGTCAGAGGCAGCACCTTCAGGGGAGGAGAGAGAGGGAACCAGTGAGTGCAGAACTGAACCCAGTCAGAGTCAGCACCTTCACGGGAGGAGAGAGAGAGGAACCAGTGAGTGTAGAACCGAACCCAGTAAGAGTCAGCACCTTCAGGGGAGGGGAGAGAGAGAGAGAGAGAAAGAGAGGGGAACCAATGAGTGTAGAGCTGGACGCAGTCAGAGTCAGCACCTTCAGGGGAGGAGAGAGAGGGGAACCAGTGAGTGTAGAGCTGGACGCAGTCAGAGTCAGCACCTTCAGGAGAGGGATAAAAGTAGGAATGGTGGAATGAAGTTGGAGATGCTGCGATGGGTTTGGATTTTAGTGCAGGCAGGTGGGAGACTGTTTGGGACGGGGATTTACAACTTTGGGTGAATAAGAGAGAAAAGAATGTTCCATAGAAACTAGAATTGTCTGTTCTAAATTTCTATCCTGTATTTACAGTGAGGACTTTTGTAAACTCCTTTTACAGGGTATTAGAAGGGGAGGATTTACAGACGGGAAACTCAAACGAAACATCACATCAAGATCTGACCGAGTCACTCGATTGATCAGGACCTGAATATCATCGGCCTTTGAATGTGGAAGGAGAAATGTTTGTCTGTTCTGTCTGTGGGAAAAGATAAAACATCAGTGTGAGTGCAAAATCACCGAGACACACACACCCGAGTGAGAGTGTTTCAGTGCACTGAGTGTGGAAAGAGCTTCAACCAGTTGCACAGCCTGAAAAAACATCGCACCATTCACAGCGGGGAGAAACCGTCCACGTGTTCTGTGTGTGGACGAGGCTTCAACTGATCGTCCAACCTGGAGAGACACAAGGACACCCGGACCACGGAGAAACCGTGGAAATGTGGGGACTGTGGGAAGGGATTCAATGCTCCGTGTGTGGGAAGGGATTCACTGAGACATCCGGACTCCAAATACACCAGCCTCTTCACACCAATGAGGGGCCCTTCAGTTGTTCTCAATGCTGGAAGAGGTTCACTCATTCATCCAATCGGCCTGAACACCAAAGAGTTCACACCGGGGAGAGGCCGTTCACCTGCTCCATGTGTGCGAAGGGATTCACTCAGTCATCCCACCTGCTGACACACCAGCGAGTTCACCTGTGATGCAGGGGTTGGATTCTGCTGTTATTGCTGCTGTTAATCACATCCAGGACTGAACCATGTTCATTCTGACAGCTGGGGTTTGTTTCTGCTGATGTTAATAACCCCTATAACTGGGCTGGAGTTTAATATTCTGGATACATGTTAAATAAATCAGCTTTGTTTTAAACACCTTGTTGGAGATTTTGGTCTTTCCCACCTGAGTGTTCAGCATCACCTGACTGGAGCTCAGAAAGGACAATCTGGGGGAAGGATCGTCCGATGGGAACAGAACTTCAGCCCGGACACAGTCCTTCAAGGCCACACTGAGAGGGGCAAACGGCACTTTGGGATTTCTCGTCTCTCTTCATTGGCAGCAAAGTCGCCGTGTGGGTTAATCTTGAGGCGTGTAAGAAATGTGTCCCAGCCGCTCTCTTCCATGGTCCAGAGCTCCAGGCACGGAACAGAAGGCTCCTTTACAACTGTGTTTAGAGTCGGAAGAACAACGGGGAATGCTGGAAACATGCTGTAAATCAGAGATTGGTGTAAAACTGTGATCTGTTCCTGACTGAAAGGGAAACGGCAGGTTTAAGTTTCCAGTCTAAAACTGACTGGGAATTATTCTGCAAAGATTGAACCTGTTCCGTGTTACAGTCCTGAGTCTAATATTTTAAGGCGTTTACTTTTCTGACCAGTCTGCCATGTGGCACCTTGTCAAAAGCCTTGCTAAAATCTATGTATACTACTTCAAACGCATTACCCTCATCGACCCTCCTTGTTACCTCCTCAAATTATTCATTCAAGTTCATTCGACACGACCTTCCCTTCACAAATCCACGCTGACTGTCCTTGATTAATCCGTGCCTTTCTAAATGGTGGCTTATGCTGTCTCTCAGAATTGATTCCAATAATTTGCCCACCACCGAGGTTAGACTGACTGGCCTGTAATTACTCGGTCTATCCTTTTCTCTCTTTTTAAACAAAGGTACAATGTTAGCAGTCCTCCAATCCACCAGAACCACTTTATCCCGACTCTCTGTCTCTTATCTCACAACCAATTCGAACCGAAGTCACAAAGTCACTTTCAATTTTGTTTGCTTTCATTTTAGCGAATTATCTCTTGGGCTGAACGTTATCAAATGCCTTCTGGAATTCCAAGTAGACAACATCCATCGACACTCCCTGTCCACCCTGTTAGTGATCTCAAAAATTTTATCTCGATTAGTCAGATATGACCTACCCTTACCAATCCATGCTGACTCTCTTTGATCAGCTCAGACTTGTTCAATTGCTCACTCATTCTGTCTCTGATGATAGATTCCCAGGCATTTCCCCATAACTGACGTTAAACTGACAGGTCTGTAGTTTCCTGGTTTCTCTCTCCCTCCTTTCTTAAATAACGGAGTGACATTTTCAATTTTCATATCCAAAGGCACAATTCCCGAGTCCAGAGAGCTTTGTGAAATTGTGACTAACGTTTCTGTAATTTCCCCACCTGTTTCCTTTAATACCCTGAGGGGAAAACCATCAGGTCCTGGAGATTTCATTCTTTCTTTGCAGTTATTTACTTATCAATTTCCAGAAATAATAGATTTATATTTAATATTAAACACTGATGATCAGATGAGTTTAATTTGTATTCTTTTAGTGACTTTTCATTGCTTACTTTAGTATAATTCGCCTGTTTCTTTCTTTTATTGAATCAGTTTTTATTAATTTCCTTTTTATTACTCACTTCTTTCATACAAACCTCAGATTCCCCAGTCTAAGTTCCCTCGGTTAACTCGAGGTTTTCACCTCCACCACTGCAACTGGAAGATCAACTTCAGGTAACTACAGGGGAGATCACATGACGGAGTAATGGGGAGATCACATGATGGGGTACTGGGGAGATCACATGATGGCGTACAGAGGAGATCACATCATGGGGTACTGAAGAGATCACATGATGTGGTACTGAGGAGATCAGATGATGGGGTACTGAGGTGATCACATGATGGGGTATTGAGGAGATCACATGATGGAGATCTGGAGAGACCATATGATGGGGTACTGAGGAGATCACATGATGAGGTACTGAGGAGATCACACGATGGGGTACTGAGGAAATCGCATGATGGGGTACTGAGGAAATCACATGACCGCGTACTAGGGAGATCACATGATGGGGTACTGGAGAGATCACATGATGGGGCACTGAGGAGATCACATGATGTGGTACTGAGGAGATCACATGATGGGGTACTGGGGAGATCACATGAAGGGGTACTGAGGAGATCACACAATGGGGTACTGAGGAAATCACATGATGGGATAATGGGGAGATCACATGATGAGGTACTGGGGAGCTCGCACGATGGGGTACTGAGGAGATCACATGATGGGGTAATGGGGAGATCACATGATGAGGTACTGGGGAGATCGCACGATGGGGTGCTGAGGAGATCACATGATGGGGTACTGGGGAGAGATCACACAATGGGGTACTGAGGAGATCACATGATGGGGTACTGAGGCGATCACAAGGCGAGGAACTGGGGAGATCACTTGACAAGATAATTGGGAGATCACATGATGTACTGGGGAGATCATAAGATGAGGTACTGCGGGATCACATGGCGAGCTACTGGGGAGATCACAAGATCAGGTACTGCTGGATCACATGGCGAAATATCAGGGAGATCAGATGGCGAGGTACTGGGGACATCACATGACGAGATACTGTGTATCGGTGGTATGGACAGGTGTGAGGGAGAAGGAACGCCGGGCAGGAGCGGGTAGCTGGGGTATGGGCTGGGGTAGGGGAGAGGGATTCGGGGACAGGAGCGGGGTAGCTGGGTACGGACTGGGGTGGGGAGAGCGACTCTGGGACAGGAACGGGGTAGCTGGGATATGGACTGGGGTGGGGGAGAGGGACTCTGGAACAGGAGAGGGGTAGCTGGGGTACAGACCGTGGTGGGTGAGAGGGACTCTGGGACAGGAGCGGTGCAGCTGGGGTACGGACTGGGGTGGGGGAGAGGGACTCTGGAACAGGAGCGGTGCAGCTGGGGTACGGACTGGGTGGGGGAGAGGGACTCCTAGACAGGAGCGGGGTAGCTGGGGTACGGACTGGGGTGGGGGAGAGGGACTCTGGGACAGGAGCGGGATAGCTGGGGTACGGACTGGGGTGGGGGAGAGGGACTCTGGGACAGGAGCGGGGTAGCTGGGGTACGGACTGGGGTGGGGGAGAGCGACTCCTAGACAGGAGCGGGATAGCTGGGGTACGGACTGGGGTGGGGGAGAGGGACTCTGGGACAGGAGCGGGGTAGCTGGGGTACGGACTGGGGTGGGGGAGAGGGACTCTGGGACAGGAGCGGGGTAGCTGGGGTACGGACTGGGGTGGGGGAGAGGGACTCCTAGACAGGAGCGGGGTAGCTGGGGTACGGACTGGGGTGGGGGAGAGAGACTCCGGGACAGGAGCGGGGTAGCTGGGGTACGGACTGGGGTGGGTGAGAGGGACTCCTAGACAGGAGCGGGATAGCTGGGGTACGGACTGGGGTGGGGGAGAGGGACTCTGGGACAGGAGCGGGGTAGCTGGGGTACGGACTGGGGTGGGGGAGAGGGACTCTGGGACAGGAGCGGGGTAGCTGGGGTATGGACTGGGTGGGGGAGAGGGACTCGGGGACAGGAGCGGGGTAGCTGGGGTACGGACTGGGGTGGGGGAGAGGGACTCTGGGACAGGAGCGGGGTAGCTGGGGTACGGACTGGGGTGGGGGAGAGGGACTCCTAGACAGGAGCGGGATAGCTGGGGTACGGACTGGGGTGGGGGAGAGAGACTCCGGGACAGGAGCGGGGTAGCTGGGGTACGGACTGGGGTGGGGGAGAGGGACTCTGGGACAGGAGCGGGGTAGCTGGGGTACGGACTGTGGTGGGTGAGAGGGACTCCTAGACAGGAGCGGGATAGACGCGGTACGGACTGGGGTGGGGGAGAGAGACTCTGGGACAGGAGCGGGATAGCTGGGGTACGGACTGTGGTGGGTGAGAGGGACTCCTAGACAGGAGCGGGATAGACGCGGTACGGACTGGGGTGGGGGAGAGAGACTCTGGGACAGGAGCGGGGTAGCTGGGGTACGGACTGGGGTGGGGGAGAGGGACTCCTAGACAGGAGCGGGATAGCTGGGGTACGGACTGGGGTGGGGGAGAGGGACTCCTAGACAGGAGCGGGATAGCTGGGGTACGGACTGGAGTGGGGGAGAGGGACTCTGGGACAGGAGCGGGGTAGCTGGGGTACGGACTGTGGTGGGTGAGAGGGACTCCTAGACAGGAGCGGGATAGCTGGGGTACGGACTGGAGTGGGGGAGAGGGACTCTGGGACAGGAGCGGGATAGACGCGTTACGGACTGGGGTGGGGGAGAGGGACACCGGGACAGGAGCGGGATAGCTGGGGTACGGACTGGGGTGGGGGAGAGGGACTCCTAGAAAGGAGCGGGATAGCTGGGGTACGGACTGGGGTGGGGGAGAGAGACTCCGGGACAGGAGCGGGGTAGCTGGGGTACGGACTGGGGTGGGTGAGAGGGACTCTGGGACAGGAGCGGGGTAGCTGGGGTACGGACTGGGGTGGGGGAGAGGGACTCTGGGACAGGAGCGGGGTAGCTGGGGTACGGACTGTGGTGGGTGAGAGGGACTCCTAGACAGGAGCGGGATAGACGCGTTACGGACTGGGGTGGGGGAGAGGGACTCTGGGACAGGAGCGGGATAGCTGGGGTACGGACTGGGGTGGGGGAGAGGGACTCCTAGACAGGAGCGGGATAGCTGGGGTACGGACTGGGGTGGGGGAGAGGGACTCTGGGACAGGAGCGGGGTAGCTGCGGTACGGACTGGGGTGGGGGAGAGGGACTCTGGGACAGGAGCGGGGTAGCTGGGGTACGGACTGGGGTGGGGGAGAGGGACTCCGGGAAAGGAGCGGGATAGCTGGGGTACGGACTGGGGTGGGGGAGAGGGACTCCTAGACAGGAGCGGGATAGACGCGGTACGGACTGGGGTGGGGGAGAGGGACACCGGGACAGGAGCGGGATAGCTGGGGTACGGACTGGGGTGGGGGAGAGGGACTCCTAGACAGGAGCGGGATAGACGCGGTACGGACTGGGGTGGGGGAGAGGGACACCGGGACAGGAGCGGGATAGCTGGGGTACGGACTGGGGTGGGGGAGAGGGACTCTGGGAAAGGAGCGGGATAGCTGGGGTACGGACTGGGGTGGGGGAGAGGGACTCCTAGACAGGAGCGGGATAGACGCGGTACGGACTGGGGTGGGGGAGAGGGACACCGGGACAGGAGCGGGATAGCTGGGGTACGGACTGGGGTCGGGGAGAGGGACTCTGGGACAGGAGCGGGTTAGCTGGGTACGGACTGGGGTGGGGGAGAGGGACTCTGGGACAGGAGCGGGGTAGCTGGGGTACGGACTGGGGTGGGGGAGAGGGACTCTGGGACAGGAGCGGGGTAGCTGGGGTACGGACTGGGGTGGGGGAGAGGGACTCCTAGACCGGAGCGGGGTAGCTGGGGTACGGACTGTGGTGGGGGAGAGTGACTCTGGGACAGGAAGGGGGTAGCTGGGGTACGGACAGGGGTGGGGGAGAGGGACTCTGGGAAAGGAGCGGGGTAGCTAGGGTTTGGACTGGGGTAGGGAGAGGGTGTCTGGTACAGGAGCGGGGTATCTGCGATATGGACTGGGTTGGGTAAGAGGAACTCTGGGACAGCAGCGGGGTAGCTGTGTTATGGACCTGGTGGGGAAGAGGGACTCTGGGAGAGGAGCGGGGTAGCTGGGGTATGGACTGGGTGGGGGAGAGGGACTCCGGGAGAGGAGCGGAGTAGCTCGGGTATGGACTGGGTGGGGGAGAGGGACTCCGGGACAGGAGCGGGATAGCTGGGGTATGGACTGGGTGGGGGAGAGGGACTCCGGGACAGGAGCGGGATGGAAAGGGTATGGACTGGGGTGGGGGAGAGGGACTCTGGGACAGGAGCGGGGTAGCTGGGCTATGGACTGGGTGGGGGAGAGGGACTCCGGGACAGGAGCGGGGTCCCTGGGCTATGGAGAGAGACTCCGGGAGAGGAGCGGGGCAGCTGGGGTATGGAATGGGTGGGGGAGAGGGCAACCGCGGATCACCTGCTGCTGGAGAAAAGAGCCGGCAGGTCCGATCACAGTCGGGAGATTCCAGCCTGGAATGGCCCCTCTTCCAGTCAGGCCGATCTCTCCACAGCGACCGGCTGCTGGAAGGAAAGCGGCCTTTCACAGTCTGGTGGCCACAATTACCACATTTATGGAAACCAATCCGCTGGTTCCCTGCAGGCTTAAAATGAAGGGGGGTAGAACTGGCGGGAAATCAGGTGGGTGTCGTCATCCGGCCAGCCCCAACTTTTCTGTCGTCAGAGCAGCAACAAACCGGGGAATCAACCTCCGGGAACACTGTTTATTATGGGCTGTGCTCAGCTCGGTGCATTTCCAGATTGTCAAGCAGGAGCTGGTCTCAGTGTGTGTGGAGTGTGTGCGGAAATCCACCACTTTATACCCTGTACATCACCACTTTACACCATGCACATCATCACTTTACACTCTGTACATCACCACTTTATACCCTGTACATCACCACTTTATACCCTGTACATCACCACTTTATACCCTGTACATCACCACTTTATACCCTGTACATCACCACTTTATACCCAGTACATCACCACTTTATACCCTGTACATCACCACTTTACACCATGCACATCATCACTTTACACTCTGTACATCACCACTTTATACCCTGTACATCACCACTTTATACCCTGTACATCACCACTTTATACCCTGTACATCACCACTTTATACCCTGTACATCACCACTTTATACCCAGTACATCACCACTTTATACCCTGTACATCACCACTTTATACCCTGTACATCACCACTTTATACCCTGTACATCACCACTTTATACCCTGTACATCACCACTTTATACCCAATACATCACCACTTTATACCCTGTACATCACCAATTTATACCCTGTACATCACCACTTTATACCCTGTACATCACCACTTTATACCCTGTACATCATCACTTTATACCCTGTACATCACCACTTTATACCCTGTACATCACCACTTTATACCCTGTACATCACCAATTTATACCCTGTACATCACCACTTTATACCCTGTACATCACCACTTTATACCCTGTACATCACCACTTTATACCCTGTACATCACCACTTTACACTCTGTACATCACCACTTTATACCCTGTACATCACCACTTTATACCCTGTACATCACCACTTTATACCCTGTACATCACCACTTTATACCCTGTACATCACCACTTTATACCCTGTACATCACCACTTTATACCCTGTACATCACCACTTTATACCCTGTACATCACCACTTTATACCCTGTACATCACCACTTTATACCCTGTACATCACCACTTTATACCCTGTACATCACCACTTTATACCCTGTACATCACCACTTTATACCCTGTACATCACCACTTTATACCCAGTACATCACCACTTTATACCCCGTACATCACCACTTTATTCCCTGCACATCACCACTTTATACCGAGTACATCACCAAATTGTTCAACTGGTTTGAATTTAGGAGATGTGAAATGATTATTAAAAGATGACTCTCTGGTCCTCACACCATGGGCTGGGTAAACTGGGCACAGTTCATGGATCATCCTCCCAAACCGCATTCTTCAAAGGGACATTTTATTTTGTGAATTTCACTGGGACATAATCCGTCTTCAAGAAAACCTTTAATCCCATTGGTGCATAAGGGAAACAAGGACATTGCCCCATTACCGGGCCCCGGGACTGCCCCGCCTAAAAGTCCCTGAGACAAATACAATGGGGACTTTAAAAGGCTGAAACCACTGCCCTTTGAGCCTTTTAAAGCCTCCCTATCCGGCTGCAGGTTGGACCGAGGCCTTTTCCACCAGTTTTCCATGGGGTTGCTGGGGCTCAGGTCCGTCCGCCTCGGATCTGTGAAATGACACAGCGACCACACCCGCCCCGGCGCTTTGTGTGAACACATGGAACAAGAGCCTGGCGGACGGGAGCTTCATACACCCGCCCCAGGCCGCACCAGAGGACTTAGCGGGGCTCAAAACCAGCGGGAATCAAGCGGGACTGAACTCCGCGGACTTCCCCACATCTACCGTTCCTGTTAGTCACTAAATCAGGGCGGTGAAAGATGGAAACCGGCCCCACTGTGTTTGTATCACAGAGATGAGGGGATTGGGCAGAACACCAGACCAACACCTTGTGATGATGGAAAGTCTTCTCATTATTTAATGAATTTAACAATTCCAGTAAAGGGATATTTCACCACATTCTTCAACTCCTCTCTGAATTTAGTCTGGGTCACGGCATAAATACACGTGTTGGTGCAGCAACTCAGGAGCTGGAGCAGAAATCCCAGTTCTTGTACAAATTGAGGTTGAGAAACAGGAATAAAGTCTAACTGATACAATCGGTTCCATACAGAATACAACAGAAACACCGCCCATAACAGGATAAAATTCCCCGATATAACAAACAGCAAAATGATGGATTTCCTTCTCTTCTCCATCTCTGGGTCACTCGGACTCTCCCCACTGCTGTGGGCCCGGAGTCTCCTGCGGACTCTGCTCGACACGAAAATGTGTCTGACGGTTAAAGCATTGAGCAGCAGAATCAGAACAAATGGAACAAATGGGGTTACAATATAATGAAGGAATTCAATTATTGCCCACACCTGTGAATTAAGAACATAATTTGATACATCACAAAACCAGGGATTATTGCCAATCAAATATGGAGCTCCATACATAAAGTACCAGAAAGTGTTCTTCACACAGAACAGCACACTCACTGTTCCCAGAACCACAGCCGCCGTTTTCTCGGTGCAATATTTTGTTTTCAGCTTCTGGCAACAAATGGCCACAAATCGATCAAAGGTGAAAGTGACTGTGAACCAGACAGAACAGTCTGTGACTGCGTAAAGCAGGACGGCGTGGATATTACACACTTTAAATTCCCACATAAACTGAAATTGAACCCAATAAAGAATAGGAATCTGCCTGAATATCAGATCAGTGATAACGACCAGTAGATCCGCCGCTGCCATGGACACCAGGTAACGGGTGACACATTTGGAGAGACCGCACCTTCCTCGGGACAGGATCACAATCGTCACTAAGTTCACTGTAAGGAAGATAAATCAGGGAATTGTACTTCAGATTGCGAGTAATAGCAGCAGCTTGGTCGCTCATCCCTGGGAACATTCTACTAAATCTCCTCCGCACCCTCTCCAAGGCCTTGAAATCCTTCCTAAAGTGTGGTGCCCAGAATTGGAGACAATTGGACAGCTGAGGCCTGACCAGTGATTTATAACCAGTGGTTCGTCCACTCTTGGAGTATTGTGCACAGTTGTGGTCTCCATTAATAAAAGGGTTTGGAGGCACTGGACTGAGTGCAAAACAGATTTACAATGATAATACCAGAACCGAGAGGATATAATTATCAGGAGAGGCTGAACAGGCTGGGGCTCTTTTCTCTCCTTTTTTTCACTTGTGGGGGAGTGGGGGGACAAAACTCGTGGTCACAAATATAAGATAATCACCATCAAATCCAATAAGCAGTTCAGGGGAAACTGAGTTACCCAGGGACTGGTTAGAATGTAGAGCTCGCAAACACAAGCAACAGTTGAGGCGAATAGAATAGATACATTTAAGGGAAAGTTAACTGAGTACAAGAGGGAGAAAGAAATTGAAGGATATGCTGATAGGGTGAGATGAAGTAGAATGGGAGGAGGCTGGTGTGGAGCATAAACACCGGCATAGACCAGTTGGGCCGAATGGCCTGTTTGTGAGCTCTAAATTCTATGTAATTCTATGTAACCCGAGTTTAGGAACTTTTAATTTGAGGCTTCGCTTGACTGGGGGCCAATGTCGGTCAGCAAGCAGAGGGGTGATGGGTGAACGGGACTCGGTGCGAGTTTGGGTGCGGGCAGCAGAGTTTTGGATGAGCTCAAGTTTATGGAGGGTGGTGGGTGGGAGACCGGCCAGAAGAGCATTGGAATAGTCGAGTCTGGAGGGAACAAAACCATGGATCAGGATTTCAGCAGAAGATGGGCTGAGGCTGGGGCAGAGACAGGCGATGTTCGGGAGGTGGAAGTCGGCGATCTTGGTGATGGAGAGTTTATGGGGTCAGAAGCTCAGCTCAGGGTCAAATAGAACGCCTGCTAGTCCGGTTCAGCCTCAGACTGTGGCCATGATGTGGAGATGCCGGTGATGGACGGGGGTGGATAAATGTAAGGAATCTTACAACACCAGGTTATAGTCCAACAAATTGATTTTAAAATCACAAGCTTTCGGAGATTATCCCCTTCGTCAGGTGAATGAGTGAAAGGTTCTCAAATCGCATATACCATCACACCAATCAAAAGGTGTCGTTGGTGTTCAGACAGATTAGCCACGGAGAACAGTACATCCCAGTACACTGAATATACATTGTGTCAAATTATACAGACAGAGAGAAAGAGACCCAAATGTCAGAGAGAGAGAGAGAGAATATTAAAAACAGATAACTTTTTTTCCCCTTGCTGGTGGGGTTAGACCGTGACCAGGGAGGGGGATGGAATCAGTAGCGAATGAACGTAATTTATGATGGGGGCCGAAGACAATGGCTTCAGTCTTTCTAATGTTTAAATGGACGAAATTTCTGCTCATCCAGGACTGGGCGTTGGATTCGCAGTGAAGGGGTCGAGAGAGGCGGTGGTGAGAAACAGCTGGGTGTCATTTACATGTGGAATCTGACTTTGTGTTTTCGGATGATGTCACCGAGGGGAAGCTTGAATATGTGAAATAGGAGGAGGTCAAGGATTGTTCCTTGTGGGACACCAGAGATAACGGTGCGGGGGCGGGAAGATAAATCATTGCAGGAGATTCTCCAGCGAATCCTGGGTTGATAGGAATGGAACCAGGCGAGGGCAGTCCCACCCATTTGGACAACGGACGAGAGGCGTTGGAGGTGGATGGTGTGGACACCCGTGTCAAATGCTGCAGACAGGCCGAGAAGGAAGAGGAGGGATAGTTTTCCACGGTCAGTCACATGGGATGTCTTTTATGACTTTGATTCGGGCCGTCTCAGTGCAGTGGCAGCGGTGGAAACCTGATTGGAGAGGTTGCTTATGCATTTGCAGGAAAGATGGGCACAGATTTTGGAAACGACAACACGTTCAAGGAGAGGAAAGGGAGGTTGGAGATGGGGGCCGTAATTTACAAGGACGGAGGGGTCATGGATTTTTTTTGAGGATGGAGAGATGACGGCAGATTTGAAGAGGAGGCGAGAGAGAACCGTGAAGGAAAGGGTTAACTTTGCCTCATTGGACATTACATTTGGACATTGAAAGTTTAAGCTGCAAAGGCAGCAATGTGCAGAAACTTTGAGAAGCTTCGGTTTTCAACAACAACTGATAAGAATGAAAGCAACGATGAGTAGAAGCTTCGAAAAGCTTCGAATTGGCTTTTGTTTCTCAAAACAACTGATAAGAACCTTAACAGATAAAAACTTGGAAAAAACAATGCTGAAACAGTTAGAAACCCTTGGGAAAGACAATTCAAGTTACTTGTTCACAGGTAACAGGAGTTTTAAGGTCTGCTGGTTATAGTTAATGACACTGATCTGTGGAAACCAGCGCTAACAGATAGGTCACCAATACATTCTGAAATATTGGACAATATCCAATAATGATTCAGCTCCAGGCAGCTGTCTGACTCTATGAACACATATTTCTGATCCGATACTCTTGTTCAATGCAGAGAGCAGACGGCAAACTGTTCAATAAAGAGAATCGTCCACCAACATTCCTTGTGTACGAGACTCAAATAACAGTCACATCCTAAAAAATGACCATCAGTTCAAGAAAGTCATAAAAAGGGCAGACTGTTCATTGGACTGGGACCAATGAATCGGGAACTGTTCACATGTTACATGAAGGAAACAAGGTGCATTACCAAACACTGAACAAGAGGCTTACACTGAATACAATTAATAACCGCGTCTAAAGTACAAGGACAGTAAATACAGTTAAACATGGTTTACAGAATTAATTGCTGAAATAATGACTTACCAGGAACACCAACAGCAGCGAGGAGCGGATAGTAAATCTTTTGTACATCAAAAATTGCCCACAGAATCCGAAGCTGAGTTGGAACATACAAGAACATGATTTCATTATCTGTGAGATCCAATGATCACTGTTTGTACTGGAGGCAAAGCTGCATCAAACACTCTGATGTGACGCCTTGAAAACAGTCCCTATTTATGGCCTGAATGAACTCTCCAGTGAGACAATTAAACGACACATTGACATTAATTAAGGTCAGTAAACAAACAGGTTCGGTTAATCCCTTAACACCGTCACTCGATATTGACAATTATAGATAAACAAGCATTTTACTGATGTGAAGTGAAGCTACCGAAAGGTCTAAATATTACTTAAAGAAAATGACGTAAAAAGAAAATATGAATCCCGCAGTCTGACAATGCTGATGTGAAGAGAGAGCAGCTTCACTGACAGAGTTCAGATTATTTCTGTGAATTCAGCCGGCAATTTCAGAATTTTTCAAATACGTTTTCTGGGGTGGAGTTAACAAAAGTGCACAAGACAACAAGGATAGATTAAAGCAGATCAAGTAATGGTGAGTCAGGATGTATTGGAGTCTTACAACACCAGGTTTTTGTCCAACAGCTTTATTTAAAATCACAAGCTTTCGGAAGCCTCCGAAAGCTTGTGATTTTAAATAAAGCTGATGGACTATAACCTGGTGTTGTAAGACTCCTTACATTTGTCCACCCCAGTCCATCACCGGCATCTCCACATTAAGGATATCTTGGGACTGATCATATAATGGTCAGTAAGGATACAAGGGAACTGATAATATAATGGTCAGTAAGGATACATGGGGGCTGATAATACAATGGTCAGTAAGGATACAAGGGAACTGATAATACAATGGTCAGTAAGGATACATGGGGGCTGATAATACAATGGTCAGTAAGGATACAAGGGAACTGATAATATAATGGTCAGTAAAGATACATGGGGGCTGATAATACAATGGTCAGTAAGGATACATGGGGACTGATAATACAATGGTCAGTAAGGATACATGGGGGCTGATAATAAAATGGTCAGTAAGGATACATGGGGGCTGATAATACAATGGTCAGTAAGGACACCTGGGGACTGATAATACAATGGTCAATAAGGATACATGGGGACTGATAATAGAATGGTCAGTAAGTAAACACGGTGGCTGTTAACACAATGGCCAGTAAGTATACACGGTGGCTGGTAATACAATGGTCAGTAAGTATACACGGTGGCTGATAATAAAATGGTCAGTAAGTGAACTCGGGGGCTGATAATACAATGGTCTTTAAGTGCACATGAAGGCTGATAAGAAGATGGTCATTTAAAATACATGAGAGTGATAATGCAATGTTCAGTCAGTGTACATGGGGGTTGATAATACAGTGGTCAGTAATTGTAAGCGGGTGCTGATAATACAATGGTCAGTAATGATACATGGGGCTGATAATACAATGGCCAGTAAGGACACATGGGGGCTGAGAATGTAATAGCCAGTACGGATATATGACGCCTGATAATACAATGGCCATTCAGTGTACATAGGAGCTGATAATACAACGGTCAGTAAGTAAACACGGGGGCTGATAATACAATGGTCTGTAAGTGCACATGAAGGCTGATAATAAAATGGTCATTAAAAATACATGGGAGTGATAATACAATGTTCAGTAAGTATACATTGGAGCTGATAATACACTGGTCAGTAAGTTTACATGGGGGTTGATAATACAGTCGTCCGTAAGCATGCAGTGGAGTGATAATACAATGGCCAGTATGTATAAACGGGGGCTGATAATATAATGGTCAATAATGATACATGGGGCTGATAATACAATGGTCATTAAGTATACATGGGAATGATAATAGAATGGTCAGTAAGTATACATTGGGGATGATAATACAATGGTCATTAAGTATACATGGGAATGATAATAGAATGGCCAGTAAGTATACATTGGGGATGATAATACAATGGTCAGTAAGTTTACACGGCGGCTGACAATAGAATGGTCAGTAAGTGTACACGGGGGCTGATAATACAATGGCCAGTAAGTGTACACGGGGGCTGATAATACAATGGTCAGTAAGTATACACGGCGGCTGATAATACAATGGTCAGTAAGTATACACGGTGGCTGATAATACAACGGTCAGTAAGTATACACGGCGGCTGATAATAGAATGGTCAGTAAGTAAACACGGGGGCTGATAATAAAATGGCCATTAAGGATACATGGGGGCTGATAATAAAATGGCCTGTAAGCATATATGGCGGCTGATAATACAATGGCCAGTAAGGATACATGGGGGCTGATAATATAATGGCCAGTAAGGTTACATGGGGGCTGATAATAAAATGGCCTGTAAGCATATATGGCGCCTGATAATACAATGGCCAGTAAGGATACATGGGGGCTGATAATATAATGGCCAGTAAGGTTACATGGGGGCTGATAATAAAATGGCCAGTAAGGAGACATGGGGACTGATAATACAATGACCAGTAAGTATGCAATGGAGCTGATAATACAATGGTCAATAAGGATACATGGGGGATGACAATACAATGGTCAGTAAGTATACACGGTGGCTGATAACAGAATGGTCAGTGAGCAGACACGGCGGCTGATAATAGAATGGGCAGTAAGTATACAAGGGGGCTGATAATACAATGGCCAGTAAGTATACACGGGGGCTGATAATACAATGGCCAGTAAGTAAACACGTGGGCTGATAATACAATGGTCATTAAGTATACACGGCGGCTGATAATAGTATGGTCAGTAAGTATACACGGCGGCTGATAATACAACGGTCAATAAGTGCACATGAAGGCTGATAATAAAATGGTCAGTAAAAATACATGGGAGTGATAATATAATGTTCAGTAAGTGTACATGGGGGCTGATAATACAATGGTCAGTAAGTGTACATGGGGGTTGATAATACAGTGGTCCGTAACTATACATGGAAGTGTTAATATAATGGTGAGTAAGGATTCATGAAGGATGATAGTACAATCGTCAGTAAGTGTGCATGGGGGCTGATAATAAAATGGTCAGTAAGTGTACATGGGGGCTGATAATAAAATGGTCAGTAAGTATACATGCGGGATGATAATACAATGGTCAGTAAGTATACATGGGGGCTGATAATACAATGGTCAGTAAGTATGCATGCGGGATGATAATACAATGTTCAGTAAGTATACATGGGGGCTGATAATACAATGGTCAGTAAGTATACATGGGGGCTGATAATACAATGTTCAGTAAGTCTACACGGCTGTTGATAATAGAATGGTCAGTAAGTATACACGGCGGCTGATAATACAATGGTCAGTAAGCATACACGGCGGCTGATAATAGAATGGTCAGTAAGTATACACGGCGGCTGATAATACAATGGCCAGTAAGTATACACGGTGGCTGATAATACAATGGTCAGTAAGTATACACGGTGGCTGATAATACAATGGTCAGTAAGTATACACGGGGGCTTATAACACAATGGTCAGTAAGCATACACGGCGGCTGATAATAGAATGGTCAGTAAGTATACACGGCGGCTGATAATACAATGGCCAGTAAGTATACACGGTGGCTGATAATACAATGGTCAGTAAGTATACACGGCGGCTGATAATGGAATGGTCAGTCAGTGTTCACGGGGGCTGATAATACAATGGCCAGTAAGTATACACGGGGGCTGATAACACAATGGCCAGTAAGTATACATGGCGGCTGATAATACAACGGTCAGTAAAAGCACATGAAAGCTGACAATAAAATGGTCATTTAAAATTCATGCGAGTGATAATACAATGTTCAGTAAGCGTACATGGGGGTTGATAATACAGTGGTCAGCAATTATAAACGGGTGCTGACAATACAATGGTCAGTAATGATACATGGGGCTGATAATACAATGGTCAGTAATGATACATGGGGCTGATAATACAATTGTCAGTAAGGGTACATGGGGCTGATAATACAATGGTCAGTAAGGGTACATGGGGCTGATAATACAATGGCCAGTAAGGATACATGGCGCCTGATAATACAATGGTCAGTAAGGAAACATGGGGGCTGATAATGTAATCGCCAGTACGGATACATGGCGCCTGATAATACAATGGCCATTAAGTGTACATGGGAGCTGATAATGCAACGGTCAGTAAGTATACATGGCTGCTGTTAATTCAATAGTCAGTAAGTGCACATGAAGGCTGATAATAAAATGGTCAGTAAATCTACATGGGAGTCATCAAATAATGTTCAGTAAGTGTCCAGGGGGCTGATAATAAAATGGTCAGTAAGTGTACATGGGGGCTGATAATAAAATGGTCAGTAAGTGTACATGGGGGTTGATAATACAGTTGTCCGTAAGTATACATGGGAGTGTTAATACAATGGCCAGTAAGGATCAACGGATGCTGATAATACAATGGTCAGTAATGATACATGGGGGCTGATAATACAATGTTCAGTAAGTATACACGGGGGCTGATCATACAATGGTCAGTAAGTATACATGGGGGCTGATAATATCACGGTTACTAAGGATGCAGGGGCGCTGATAATACAATGGCCAGTAAGTATACATGGGGGTTGATAATACAATTTCCGTATGTATACATGGGAGTGTTAATACAATTGCCAGTAATTATAAACGGGTGCTGATAATACAATGGTCAGTCATGACACATGGGGCTGATAATACAATGGTCATTAAGTATACATGGGAGAGATAATATAATGGTGAGTAAGGATACATGAAGCATGATAATACAATGTTCATTAAGTATATATGGGGCATGATAATACAATGGTCTTTCAGTATACATGGGAGTGATAATACAGTGGTCAGTAAGGATACATGGATGCTGATAATAGAATGGTCAGTAAGTATACAAGGCGGCTGATAATACAATGGTCAGTAAGTATACACGGCGGCTGACAATAGAATGGTCAGTAAGTGTACACGGGGGCTGATAATACAATGGCCAGTAAGTATACACGGGGGCTGATAATACAATGGTCAGTAAAAGCACATGAAGGCTGATAATAAAATGGTCATTTAAAATACATGAGAGTGAGAATACAATGGTCAGTAATTGTAAGCGGGTGCTGAAAATACAATGGTCAGTAATGATACATGGGGCTGATAATACAATGGTCATTAAGTATACATGGGAGTGATAATATAATGGTGAGTAAGGACACATGAAGAATGATAATACAATTGTCATTAAGTATACATGGGGGATGATAATACAATGGTGTTTAAGTATACATGGGAATGATAATAGAATGGTCAGTAAGTATACATGGGAATGATAATTGAATGATCAGTAAGTATACACGGGGGCTGATAACACAATGGTCAGTAAGTATACACGGTGGCTGATAATTCAATGGTCTGTTAGTAAACACGGGGGCTGTTAATGCAATGGTCATTAAGTATACATTGGGGATGTTAATACACTGGTCAGTATGTATACATGAGGGCTGATAATACAATGGCCAGTAAGGACACATGGGGTCTGATAATACAATGGTCAGTCAGGACACATGGGGACTGATAATACAAAGGTCAACGGTCACCGCCGCTCCTTCGATTAAAATTAACGAAATTACTGACGGCGGGCTTTTGGGCGTCGAATTGTTTGAATTGGACCATGAATCCAATCCTGCTCTGTCCCCCGAGCCTCTGAGCAGCGTTGGTTGCCGCGGCTGGAAATGCCTGCGAGAGGAGAAGACACGCCCAAAAAATCTGTCAGGAAGCGAAGTCACGCCCACAGCTCCAGCCTTCATTGCTCAAAGAGCTGAGCAGACTTCTCATTGAAAGTTAGTGTTCTTCATGTAATTGTAAATAAAAAAATAAACATTTAATAAAAAGCCGAATTTAGATGAACAGTTTATAAAAAGCTGTATAAAAAACAGTTTATAAAAAAGGGTGAGGTGTTAAATTACAATTAGTGAATTAGACCCTGTCCCCAAACCCCCAACTTATCTCTCTCACACAAACAAGCACAAACTGATTTTTATTGTTCAATGTCCTGGAGAGTAAAATGGCTTTTAACAACCGTGAGAGGTCGAAGACCGGCGGCGGTTCAGCCTTTATGAGGGAGATGACCGAGAATGAAGAAAGGGCCACTCAGCTGCAGGGCAACACTTCCAGTTTAGTGCCTGGTGACCGATCAGACACTGGAGCGAGGAAAGGTGAGTTTCACATTCCTCTATTGGCCAGCTGCATGTTTAAAACCTGCGTGTTGTCTGAAGGATGGGAAAAGGAGATTAGAGTCTGACCATGCTCGTGCAGCGTGTGGGCGTCTGTGATGTGACCGATGAACATGCTTCACCAGTGGAACATTTTGTTCTTCCTTCCCACAGGTTCACAGCCGTCTGAGGACACTCGGGCTGCAGAAGGTGGTGAGTCGGCGGCGGCAGAGAGTGATGGTGTTTGTGCTGCAGAGAGTGATGGTCTTTGTGCTGCAGAGGGTGATGGTGTTTGGGCTGCAGAGGGTGATGGTGTTTGTGCTGCAGAGAGTGATGGTCTTTGTGCTGCAGAGGGTGATGGTGTTTGGGCTGCAGAGGGTGATGGTGTTTGTGCTGCAGAGGGTGATGGTCTTTGTGCTGCAGAGGGTGATGGTGTTTGGGCTGCAGAGGGTGATGGTGTTTGTGCTGCAGAGAGTGATGGTGTTTGTGCTGCAGAGGGTGATGGTGTTTGGGCTGCAGAGGGTGATGGTGTTTGTGCTGCAGAGGGTGATGGTCTTTGTGCTGCAGAGGGTGATGGTGTTTGTGCTGCAGAGAGTGATGGTGTTTGGGCTGCAGAGGGTGATGGTGTTTGTGCTGCAGAGGGTGATGGTGTTTCTGCTGCAGGGGGTGATGGTGTTTCTGCTGCAGGGGGTGATGGTGTTTGGGCTGCAGAGAGTGATGGTGTTTGTGCTGCAGCGGGTGATGGTGTTTGGGCTGCAGAGGGTGATGGTGTTTGTGCTGCAGAGGGTGATGGTGTTTGGGCTGCAGAGGGTGATGGTGTTTGTGCTGCAGAGGGTGATGGTGTTTGGGCTGCAGAGGGTGATGGTGTTTGTGCTGCAGAGAGTGATGGTGTTTGGGCTGCAGAGGGTGAGAGTGTTTCTGCTGCAGAGGGTGATGGTGTTTGTGCTGCATGAGTGATGGTGTTTGTGCTGCAGATGGTGAGAGTCTTTGTGCTGCAGAGAGTGATGGTGTTTGTGCTGCAGGGGGTGATGGTGTTTGGGCTGCAGAGAGTGATGGTGTTTGTGCTGCAGAGGGTGATGGTGTTTGGGCTGCAGAGGGTGATGGTGTTTGTGCTGCAGAGGGTGATGGTGTTTGTGCTGTAGAAGGTGATGGTGTTTGTGCTGCAGAGAGTGATGGTGTTTGGGCTGCAGAGAGGGATGGTGTTTGTGCTGCAGAGGGTGATGGTGTTTGGGCTGCAGAGGGTGATGGTGTTTGTGCTGCAGAGGGTGATGGTGTTTGTGCTGCAGAGGGTGATGGTGTTTCTGCTGCAGGGGGTGATGGTGTTTGGGCTGCAGAGAGTGATGGTGTTTGTGCTGCAGAGGGTGATGGTGTTTGGGCTGCAGAGGGTGATGGTGTTTGTGCTGCAGAGAGTGATGGTGTTTGTGCTGCAGAGGGTGATGGTGTTTGGGCTGCAGAGGGTGATGGTATTTGTGCTGCAGAAGGTGATGGTGTTTGTGCTGCAGAGAGGGATGGTGTTTGTGCTACAGAGGGTGATGATGTTTGGGCTGCAGAGGGTGATGGTGTTTGTGCTGCAGGGAGTGATGGTGTTTGGGCTGCAGAGGGTGATGGTGTTTCTGCTGCAGGGGGTGATGGTGTTTGGGCTGCAGAGGGTGATGGTGTTTGGGCTGCAGAGGGTGATGGTGTTTGTGCTGCAGAGAGTGATGGTGTTTCTGCTGCAGAGAGTGATGGTGTTTGGGCTGCAGAGGGTGATGGTGTTTTTGCTCCTGAGCCCACCTGCCACCCTCAGGGTGTTGATGTGGGGGGAGCGCTTGACCATGAGGAGCCTCACCTCACCGCCTCTCCAACTCCCGGCCCCTCTGGCTCTGTGCGAGACACACACAATCCCCCTCTCACAGGCAGCCGCCAGCTGAGTCTGACCTGTCGGGGTGTGAGGAACCGATGCGAGTAGAGGTAGATGCGTCCCAGTCCCCCGTGAGGCGAAGTAGACGTCATCCCCCTCCCACCTCCCCCCTCGCCCCCCCATGTAGATGATGACTTGAGAGAGGACATCAACGGTCAACAAGTGAGACGATTGACTGCTGATGAGAGCGACAAGTACCGTGACTGTTTCGTCTCCATGAGACAGGAGATCAAGGACGCGAGACAGAACATTGCCCAGCTGGCCCAGGCTGGACAGAACATTGCCCAGCTGGCCCATACTGGACAGAACATTGCCCAGCTGGCCCATACTGGACAGAACATTGCCCAGCTGTCCCACACTGGACAGAACATTGCCCAGCTGGCCCATACTGGACAGAACATTTCCCAGCTGGCCCAGACTGGACAGAACATTGCCCAGCTGGCCCATACTGGACAGAACATTGCCCAGCTGATCCATACTGGACAGAACATTGCCCAGCTGGCCCATACTGGACAGAACATTGCCCAGCTGGTCCATACTGGACAGAACATTGCCCAGCTGGCCGATACTGGACAGAACATTGCCCAGCTGGCCGATACTGGACAGAACATTGCCCAGCTGTTCCATACTGGACCGAACATTGCCCAGCTTGCCGATACTGGACAGAACATTGCCCAGCTGGCCCATACTGGACATAACATTGCCCAGCTGGCCCATACTGGACAGAACATTGCCCAGCTGGTCCATACTGGACAGAACATTGCCCAGCTGGTCCAAACTGGACAGAACATTGCCCAGCTGACAAATATTCACCAGGCTCTCGTACATTTCATGGAGTTCAATGCGAGCACGGCTGTGCTGCACCCGAAGCCCGAGACACACCCCGTGCCACTTCCTGCCGCAGACAGAGTTCAGGCCCAAGAGCCAGCAGCTATTCCTGAACCTGACGCTGCTTTTATTCAAGTCCCCGTGGAACAGCAGCACCCCAGCTCCGAACTCCCTGATTACAGCCATTTTGTAAGACACAGATTTCGTGCCCTTGGCTCAAGAGGGGCTCGATCACAGGGAGGGATGGGGGCCTGGAGGAAATAGGATGCTCCTCGAGGACAGAGTTCACCTCCTCTTGTTCAGAGTGTCACAGCGACCCTCGAGCATGCCGCAAGGGGGCGTCTGTAAATCTTATTGCTGTTTGTTCGGTTGATGTTTTGGTTGTTTGTTTTTATTCGCTTGTTGATATTTTTTTATGTAATGAATCTCTCCTGATTGTTTGTGTGATAATTTTTGTTGCTGCTGCTGCTGCCCTTCAAACTTAATCAGAAGTCATTTTAATTGTTCGAAGATTTTCTGAATATAAACCATTTTAACATCACAAATGCTATCAAACAAGAAAATTAATAAGTTAACGTAATTTTTATTTAAAGTTTTGGACTACACACCTCAATGTTCACAATAAAGTTTTGCAATAACTAACGACCTCAAAATGTTAATGTAAAGTTTTGCACTCATTTATTGATGCTGCAATTAAAGCTCACTGCATCACTTTCATTCTTGCTTGTCCTGTTATCTGCTTTGCTGGGAGCGGGCGGGGAGGCAATGACCCATTTTCATCGATGTCAAAAGCATCAGCCACTGGGTGTTCTCCAGCTGCCCTGTCCCCTGCAGCCACAGTTTCCTCGGGGGTGGGGGTGGGGGAACCAACAATGGCCCCAGCAATATCCGGGTTGTCTTCCTGCATCTCATCCATTCCCAGCGGCATCTCGTCCATCTGCTCAAAGGTCAATCCTTCCCGCAGTGCAAAGTTGTGCAATGCGAATCAGACAACCACAACCCTGGACACCTTGACAGGTGAGTGCTGCAAAGATCCCCCGACCTGTCCAAGTCTCGAAAGCGTGATTTCAGCTCCCCGGTTCTCCTCTCCATAACTTGGCGCGAGCACACGTGGGCACGGTTGTACCTCTCCTGAGCTGTCCTGTTGGTCCTGTGGTAGGGTGTCATCAGCCACGGCTTCAGCGGGTAGTCCTTGTCACCTGAAATCCATCCAGATCCTTGCTGCTCTCCGGTGAAGGTATCATTGCAAGTCTGAGTGGCGAAGGACGAAGGCATCATGGGCACTTCCCTTGTGATCTTTACTTACACTCATGATCCACAGGTCGGCATCGCAAAGGATCCTCACCTTTAACGAATTAAACCCCTTCCATTTGATGTTAGTGACAGGTGCCTCATTGGGTGCCTTACATGTCACATGGGTTCCAACGACAGCCCGTGCGCTCTGGGGA
Organism: Heptranchias perlo; assembly: GCF_035084215.1. Classification (NCBI taxonomy): domain Eukaryota; kingdom Metazoa; phylum Chordata; class Chondrichthyes; order Hexanchiformes; family Hexanchidae; genus Heptranchias; species Heptranchias perlo. Next base: position 4,557,911 of record NW_027139581.1, on the reverse strand, counting down.
ATCCAGCGATCCAATGGAACACGGTTGACCTCTCCCTTTGGGGAATCCAGCGACCCTGTGGAACACGCTTGACCTCTCCCTTTGGGGAATCCAGCGATCCTGTGGAACAAGGGAGACCTCTCCGTTTGCCGCGCTGGGGACATGTCAAGGTTGATGAACTGGGAAACCCTGCGGAATATCGCGCCACTGACCTCATGAATTCACTCTCGCAGGGCTCTGGGTGATGGTGTATCTGTGACCTGATGAATACAGACTCTCGCTGCGCTCTGGGTGATGTTGCACATGTCACCAGGGCCTGACTGAGATGACCCACATGCCACTGACGAGGCCCTGCAGGAAGTACAAGGTAGCTGAAGGTCCTCTTGTAACATCTCACAGAGGCGGCCGATTGCCTCCTTCCTGAAACGAAGTCTCCACACAGATATCTCTTCCGATAACAATGTGGTTGATGTGGTGCATCTGGACTTTCAAAAGGCGTTTGATAAAGTGCCGCACGGTAGGCTTATCATCAAGACTGCGGCCCATGGAATAAAGGGGGCAGTAGCAACATGGATACAGAATTGACTGGGGAACAGAAACAGAGAGAAGTGGTAAACGGTTGTTTTTCGGGCTGGAGGAAGGTGTACAGTGATGTTCCCCAGGGTCAGTGCTGGGACCACTGCTTTTCTTGATATTTATTAATGACTTGGACTCGGGTGGACAGGGCACAATTCCAAAATTTACAGATGACACAAAACTTGGAAGGGTCGTAAATAGTGAGGAGGACAGTGATAGACGTCAAGAGGAAACAGACAGTCTGGTGGAATGGGCGGACACGTGGCAGATGAAATTTAAAGCAGAAAAATACGAATTGATACATTTTGGTTGGAAGAATGAGGAGACGCAATGTAAACTGGAGGGCACAACGCTAAAAGGGATAAAGAAACAGAGAGATCTGGGGGTTTATGTGCACAAATCGTTAAAGGTGGCAGGGTATGTTGAGAAACCGTTTTAATAGCAACGGGATACTCGGCATTATAAATAGAGGCACAAGTACATGATGAACCTTTATAAAACACTGGTTTGACCACAACTGGAATATTTTGTCCAGTTCTGGGCACCGCAATTTATGAAGGATGTGAAGGCCTTAGAGAGGGCGCAGAAGAGATTTACTGGAACGATTCCAATGATGAGGGACTTTAGTTACGTGGATAGACTGGATAAGCTGGCTTTGTGGTTCTTGGAACAGAGGTGGTTGCGAGGAGATTTGATCGAGGTGTTCAAAATCATGAAGGGTCCAGACAGAGTAGATAGAGAGAAACTGTTCCCATTTTAGTGGAAGGGTCAAGAGCTAGAGGACGTAGCTTTAAGGTGATTGGCATAAGAACCAAAGGTGACATGAGGAAAAACTTTTTAACACAGCGAGTGGTTGTGATCTGGAATGCACTGACTGAGGGGGTGGTGGAGGCAGATTCAATCATGGTTTCAAAAGGGAACTGGATAATTACTTGAAAGGAAAAAAATGCAGGGCTGCAAGGAAAGGGACGAGCTGGAATGAACTTGCACAGACGAGGCACAGACTCGATGGGCCGAATGGCCTCATTTCGTGCTGTCACCTTTCTTTGACGGTCTGATGAAAATGGGAGAAGAGTGAAAATGAGTCAAAATACGACCGAAATAACAAGTACCTGGAGTGGGGGTCGAGCCCACGCTGGTATAAACCCATTGGATTTTATATCTAAATTCATAACCACTCGGCCATCCCGCGTTTTGAATTTGTATGTAATGTGCCTGAGTGTCATTTCTTTCATATCTTCGTCAGTCAAGGTCCAGAATGAAATGATGTCGGGAGTGGAGAAAGAGGAACAGAGAGGCAATTTGAAAAGCATTGAAGAAGTGACACACGCACACAGACAGATCCACACATGTGTAGGTTGAAACACTCGATGGAAGCTTTGAGAAAGAAAGCTCTGAACCGGACTCAGCAGGCTTCAAACCTGCGCGGGGAGACCCCAATGGATTTCCAGTCGATCGCCTCAACCACTTGTCTGCGACTACTGGATTTCAGTTAAATGCTGCTCACTTAAAATTGTAACGATCCTTCCGTGCGATAACTTTTCTGTGATGCCAATGGAAGACGAGTGACAATGAGCAGCATCAAAATGTAACCGAAGTAACAGCTGCGAGGAGTGGGGTTCGGAAACACGCGGGGATAAATCCACTGGATCTTAAATCCAAAGCCTGAACCACTCGGTCATCCTGGTCCTTCCAGCACGACCGCTCGTCTTTAGCTTTTTCCATTCCAACAGAAGCTTTTAGAGTCCGTTCTGTTTCTTGCTAGTTGACTCTCATTTTCTATTTTCCCTTTCTTTATCAATTTCTTGATCCTCCTTTGCTGAATTCTAAAATGCTCCCAATCCTCAGGCTTACTGCTTTTTCTGGCAACGTTATTTGCCTCTTCCTTTGATTTTATACTATCTTTAATTTATCTTGTTAGCCACGGTTGGATCACTTTTCCTGTTGGGTTTTTGTGCCTTAAGGAATATATATTTGTTTCAGTCTATCACTGTCCTCCTCACTGTTCAATGCACTTCCAAGTTTTGTGTCATCTGCAATTTTTAACATTGTGCCCTGTGCACCCAAGTCCAAGTCATTAATATATATCAAAAAAACAGTGGTCTCAGTACCGACCCCGAGGGAACACCACTGGACACCTCCCTCCGTCCGAAAAACTTTCACTTGCAATTGATCTCCAATGTTTGATGTAGAAAATACACTGAACGTCGAACTCGGACCATCCCACTTTCCACAATTTAATTTCACTGATATTCCAGCGATTTTAAAACCTGCTCTCTGCCTCACTCTTCACCTCGATGTCAGAACCCGAATAATGTGCAAGTAATGAATACGCAGAATCGAGCTGTTTCCAGACCCGGGCTAATTCAGCCGCTCCAAACAGAGAGAGAGAGACATACAGAAATAAATTTATTTCCAATATTTGATGTGGAAAATAGATTGAAAGACTAACTCGGACCATCCCACTTTCCAAAATTTAATTTCATTGATATTCCAACGATTTGAAAACTGTTTATTAAGGTCTCTCTCCCTGTCTCTTTCTCCCCGTGTCTATCTCTCTCCCTGTCTGTCTCTTTCTATCTCTCTCCCTCTGTGACTCTTTCCACAATGGCCCGTTAAATAAACTGTCATGAAATTATGAGTTAAGGCGGAATAGCAGAAATCCATTGGTCCTCAATCAGTGGATTGTCGCAATCAGTTGCAAACACCTGTTGATCTGACTTCACCAGCTGAAGAACATTATCATCCGCTTTTTAAACATGAGGTGCGGTGGCCAAGTGGAAAGGCGTCGGTCTCGTAAACCGAAGAGCGCGGGTTCGATCCCCGTCCGCACCTGTTTCGCGTTTCAATTTTTAATGAAATGACCTATTTGATGACAGTTTGTTTAACTTTCCACGGGCCACTGTTGAAAGAAGACTGACTGTTCACATTTCCATCTCTCTGTTCGTTAAGATTCAGAATAAAGTGATGTGGGGTGCGAGGAAAAGAGTGACAAAGAGAGACACTCAGAAAGAGAGAGAGACACTGGGACAGAAAGAGACTCTCTCGGTCTGTCTGAGTCTGTGTCAGTCTCTCTCCCTCCATCTGTCCAATACCCGCAGATTTGAGAATCACAGGGTCAAAGAAGGAAACAGATTGGAACACATTGAGCCTGTGTCCTGTTTCAAAACCGACTCCCAGGAAAACGGCTCCGCTAGAATCGTTAAATGGTCAAAGTTTTTCCGGCGAGTTTGACCTCCTCCCTGAGATGGGGAGACACGGGGACGTGGGGCGATTAAAAGGCTTCAGAAAAACCAGTTCCAATTGGATATTCTCCATCGTGGTGAGATATCCCCCCTCAGCCAGGCATTTAGTTCCCCGATGGGGAGGAAGCATTTTTAAGAGGCCAACTACAAATTTTACTTCTTTGCCTCGCTTCTTCTTCAAAAACGACAGAGAGAAATAGAACAGAAAAAGAATGAAACAGGTGATTGTCACTTTCAGAATATTATTGAGCGGAGACTGTTTGGGGACTGAATTCTTGGGGCCCGTCTGTTGCAGAGCCCAAATGTGTTCCGATCTGTTCCCTTCTTTGACCCTGTGATTCTCAGATATGCGGGTATTAGAGAGAGGAAGGTGGAGAGATAAACTGACAGAGAGAGAGAGCGAGAGGGAGATATAGAGAAACAGAGACTGTGAGAGAGAGAGAGAGAGAAAGAGAGAATCAGAAAGAGAGAGAGAGAGAGAGAGAGACATAGACTGATCCTGAGACACACATTGAAACATAGAGGGAGGGGGCGAGAGAGGTTTAACGATTTTGCCTCTGTGTATAATGTGCCTAAGTGTGTGTGTGTGTCTCACTTGTTCTCAGATTTCTGAGTGAATCTCTGTTTCTCTGTCGTTCTCTCTCTGTCACTCTCTCCCGCTCTCCCCACATTACTTTATTCTGGACTTTGACTAACATCGAGATGGAAATGTGAAAGGTCAGTCTTCTTTCAACAGTGGCCCGTGGAAACCAGGGTTCAATTTCCCGACCGGGAGGTTACAGTTTTATTGCCTTTAAAAGCTTCACTTTCATTTCTCTTGCAATTTATCTCCAAGAGGAGGTTTACCAGAAAGATCCCACATACAACAATGAAATGGATGGGCAGTTAACCTGCTTTTTGTTGGTGTTAGCAAGGTCACATTAATAGCAATGACAAAATACCAGGTACATAATGCAGGTGTAAAAAGAGTGTCACTGAACAGTATGAAAGTGTAAATTAAAAAGCTACCAGGAGTGGGCTTCAAACCGCAGAACTGGTCGAGGTGTCAGCAGTCGCTCAGTGGGCAGCACTCTCGGCAGCCAGCACACAATCTGCTGAAAGAAGGCTTGTCTTTCACATTTCCATCTCTTTGTCAGTGAGGATGAAATAATGTGGGGAGCGGGGGAAAGAGAGACAGAGAGAAAGAAAGACAGAGAGACACTCTGAAAAGCGTTGTGAAAGTGAGACACACACATAACACACAAAAGCAGACACACACACACACACACACACACACAGACTCGTGTAGGTTGAAACGCAGAGATGAAAGTTTCGAAAAGAAAGCTCTGAGCTGCAGTCGGCAGGATTCGAAGCTGCGTGGGGAAACCCCAATTGATTTCCAGTCAACGACTTGACTTGCTCCAAACGCTGCTCACAGTTAAATTACAAAGATCCATCGCTCTCTAACAGACGAGCATTAAGAATCAGGATGCCTGTGTGGGTAATGTACCTGTATTTTTGTGTCTCACTTTTTCAAAGCTTTTCTGAGTGGGTTTCCGTTTCTCTGCATTTCTCTCTCTCTCTCACTCTCTCCCGCTCCCCACATCACTTCATTCTGGACCTTGAGGAACAAAGAGATGGAAATGTGAAAAGTAAGTCTTCTTTCAACAGTTGCCCGTGGAAAGTCAAGCAAATTGTTAGCAAATAAATGGTTAAAATAGATTAAGTGAAACTTGAATTGTGTGTAACGCCATCTGTGGTGAGTGTCCTGGAGCAGCGCACTTCAGCTCCTCGTTAGTACAGTGGTGAGTTTCCCCACATATCACACTCGAGGCCGGGACTCAATGACCCGATAGAAAAAATCAACTTCTGCTGCTTTTAAAAGCTTCACTTTAATTTATCTGCAACGTTGGATGCGTTATCAGCCGTCGCTCAGTGGGCAGCACTCTCGGCAACCCGCACACAAACTGTTTAAAGAAGGCATGTCTTTCACACATTCCATCTCTTTGTTAGTCAAAGTCCAGAATGAAATGATGTGAGGAGCGGGGGAAAGAGTGACAGAGAGACACTCTGAAAAGCGTTGAAGAAGTGAGATACACACGCACAGACACAATATACACACACACTGACACAGCAGACACTGATACACATGCAGACTCTCACACACACAGGTGCACCACTGACAGACAGATATACACGTGTACGTTGAAAGGCAGACGTGAAGGGTCTGAAAATAAAGCTCTAAACCATAGTCGGCAAGGCTCGAACCTGCCCGGGGAGAGCCCAATTAAATTGTTTATCCATCGCCCGAAACAACCCCCGCCACGACTGTTTGAGTTGAGCTAAATGCTGCTAACTTAAAATTGCCACGATCCATCGCTGTGCAACAGACGGGCACCAAGAACGACCATGCCTCTGTGTGTAATGTGTGTGTGACTCACTTTTCCTAAGCTTTTCTGCGTGAGTGTCCGTTTCTCTGTCTTTCTCTCAATAGTTCAATATTCAGTTTGCCTTCTGGATTACCTGCTGCACCTGTATGTTGACTTTTTGTGTTTCATGTACGAGGACACCCAGATCCCTCTGTACCGCAGCATTCTGTAGTATTTCTCCATTCAAATAATATTTTGCTTTTTTATTTTTCCTGCCAAAGTGGATGAATTCACATTTTCCCACCTTATATTCCATCTGTCAAATTTTGCCCACTCGCTTAACCTGTCAATATCCCTTTGCAGACACTTTGTGTCACTCTCGCAACTTGCTTTTCCACCTATCTTCGTATCATCAGCAAATTTGGCCACATCCTTCATCCAAGTCATTGATATATATTGTAAATAGTTGAGGCCCGAGCACTGATCCCTGCGGCACCCACTAGTGACAGATTGCCATTTTGAAAATGAACCTTTTATCCCAACTCTTTGTTTTCTGTTAGTTCGCCAATCCTCAATCCGTGAGCTCTAATCTTGTGCCTGTTATTCTCTGCGAGGTAAAGGCCAGAAGCAGTGGCTGCAGCGTGGCAGGAAGCGGCAGAAGGCACGGGTGGGTGCAAGCATGGAGAATAACAAGCAGCAGGGATACCACCTTTTATGTGGCATCTCATCGAATGCCTTTTGGAACTCCAAATATACTGCATCCATTGGTTCCCCTTTATCCACCCTGCTCGTACTTCCTCAAAGAACTCTAATAAAATTGTCAGGCACGATTTCCCATTCATAAAACGATGCTGACAATTTAGATTGTATTGTGAGTCCGCGAATGTCCTGCTCCTACTTCTTAATAATGGATTCTCGCATTTTCATTTCACACACACGAAAATGTTGAAACGCGGTGATGAAAGGTCTGTAAAGTGAAATCTGGACCGTAGTCGGCAGGATTCGACCCTGCGCGGGGTGACCCCAATGGATTTCGAGTCCATCGCCTTAACCACTCGGCCACGACCACTTGGCTTCAATACAACGCTGCTCCCTTAAAATAGCAATAATCCAGCGCTCTGCGACACAGAACCGCAGAACTGGTCCAGGTATCAGCCGTCGCTCAGGGGGTCGGATGTTCACGCTCGTTACTCGTCAGTACGGTGGTGACTATCCCTGGCGATTACACGGTGGACCTGGGTTTAAGTACACCTGGACGATGAACTTCTTCTACCTTTAAAGATATCATTTATTTCCAACATTGGACGTGTGAAAAAACACTGATAAACGAACTCGGACAATCCCACTTTCCACAATATAATTAAACTGATATTTCAGCGATTTTATATCTTGCTCTCTGCGTCACCTCGATGTCAGAACCACAATAATGAGCAAGAAATTAAAGGCAGAGTCGCGTTGTGAACAGACCCGGGCTAATTCAGCATCCCGAGTGGCTGATGGAGGCAGATTCAATCATGACTTTCAAAACGGAACAGGATAAGTCCTTGAAAGGAAACAAATGCAGTGCTCCGGGGATAGGGCTGGGGAGAGGGCCTTGCTGGGTTGGTCTTGCATCGAGCCGGCACGGACACGATGGGCCAAAAGGCCTCCTTCTGTGATGCAAATGGCAAAAGAGAGTCAATGAGCAATATCGAAATGTAACGGAAATAAAACCTACCAGGAGTGGGGTTCGAACCCACGCGGGTATAAACCCATTGGATCTTAAGTCCAACGCCTTAACCACTCGGCCATCCTGGTCTTTTCGCAGCTTTGCTCTATGTGTAATGTACTTGATTGTCATTTCTTCTACGCTTTCCTTTGTCATTAAATTCATGGTGAGAATAGATTCACTGAAACTTGAAGCGTGTCCAACGCTATCTGTGCGGAATCTCCATCAGTGGCTCACGCTAGTTCCTCGTTCGTGCAGAGTTTAGTATCCCCATCTGTCAAGCGGTTGATTATGGTTCAATTCGCCAATGTCGAAGTCCCATTGTTGTTGCCTTTAAAATCTTCACTATTTCATGTGGAAAACACACTGAAAGTCGAACTCGGACCATCCCACTTTCCACAATTTAATTTCACTGATATTCCAGCGATTTTGAAACCTGCTCTCTGCCTCACTCTTCACCTCGATGTCAGAATCCGAATAATGTGCAAGTAATGAATACGCAGAATCGAGCTGTGAGCAGACCCGGGCGAATTCAGCAGCCCGAAACAGAGAGAGAGAGAGAGAGACATGCAGAAAGACGGAGAGTGAGAGAGGCCCTGATGAGGGCGCAGAGGAAGTTTCCCAGAAATATCCCACATACAACAATGAAATGAATGGCCAGTTAATCTGTGTTTTGGTGGTGTTAGTTGAAGAAGGAAGTTTCGCAAATTGTCATCAAATAAATGTTTGAAATAGATTCACTGAGATTTAAAGTGTGTCTCAGGCCACCTGTGGTGAGTTTCCTTCACCAGACTGCACCAGCTCCTCGTTACTTTACTGGTGAGAATCCTCGCCTGTCACTCAGGCACCCGCGGTTCAATTCCCCAACCGGAAGCGGAACTTTTGCTGCCTTCAAAAGCTTCACTTTCCGTCCTGTTCCAGTTCCTCGTCAGTGTGGTGGTGAGGGACAGAGAGAGAAAGGCATCGGAAGGGGCGTAGATGAGTTTTACCAGAAAGATCTCACATACAGCAATGAAAAGGATGACCAGTTTATCTGCTTTTTGGTGGTGTTGATTATCGTCCAGGTTTGGAAATTTGCGATCAGCAAGGTCCCACAAACAGCAATGACAGAGTAACAGGTCCATGAGGCAGATGGAACAAGAGTGTCAATGAGCAGTATCAAAATGTAAGAGAAATAACAGCTGTCAGAAGTGGGTTTCGAACCCCACGCGGGTAAAAAGCCGTTATATTTTGAGTCCAATGTTTTAACCACGCTGCTATCCTAGTCGCTAAGTGTTTATGGCGGTGAGTATTCCCGAGTGGTTAAGGCGATGGACTAGAACTCCATTCTCCACGCAGATTCGGATCCTGAGGACTGGGGATCCCATTATCTGCGTTTTAATTGCAGCAAACTTCTTGTAGAATGACTAATTCTTCAGTGAATTAAAAATGCACGGCTTTTAACACCTCGAGTTTTACGCTCATTGGAACTGATCTGCAAGATTTCATGAAATCTAAGATAGAAATAGAACAAAGAATGTGCCAATTGACCGACAGTCTGTCTCTCTCTGGATGTTTGAGTCACTCTGAGTGTATTTGTACGTGTGTATGTGTGTGCGCGCGCCTCACATTTTCTCCGTTTTTCTGAATGGGTTTCTGTCTCTTTCTTTCTCTCCCTCACTCTCTTCCGCGTTCCTCACATAATTTGACTCTGGACATGATCCAACAAAGAGATGGAAAAGTGGTCGCTCAGTCTTCTTTCACCAGTGGCCCGTGGAAAGTTAAATAAAGTGTCATGAAGCACCAGGCCGAGTGGTTAAGGACTTAAGATCCAATTGGTTTGCACCCGGGTGAACCCCACTCCCGGTAGCTCTTTAATTTAATCCCGTTACACTTTCATACTGCTCGGTTCCACTCGTTTTACATCTGCATCATGGACCTGTTACTTTGTCATTGCGGTTTGTGGGACCTTGCTGTGCGCATGCTTGGAAACCTGGACGATAATCTTTCCTCAAACAACACCACCAAAAAACAGATTAACTGTTGGTTCTGACATCGAGGTGAGGCAGAGAGCAGCTTTTAAAATCGCTGAAATATCAGTGAAATTAAATTGTGGGAAGTGGGATGGTCCGAGTTGGTCTTTCAATGTATTTCCCGCATCCAATATTGCAGATAAATTAGAAGAGAAATGAAAGTGAATCTTTTAAAGGCAGCAAAAATGTAACCTCCCCTTCGGGGAATTGAATCCCGGTGTCCCACATGGATTCCTCTCTCAGAATAAATAGACTTCATTGCTGAAAACGAAACATGAACATTCTCTCCAACTCGAATTTGATAAAAAGCACAGTTGGAAATCCATGAACACAAATTGATAGCCTCATGGTAGCACTGGGTCTGGATATGGAATGGTCGCTTCAAATCACTGCAGAATGACAAGAATCCCATCGTTTAATGCTGTTTGGGAAACAAAATCCTTCTTTTTATTTTTTTTAAATATAGCATTGAGCAATATAAGAACATAAGAACGTAAAATAGGAGCAGAAGTCGGCCATACGGCACCTCGAGCCCGCTCCGTTATTCAATCAGATCATGTCTGATCTTCGACCTCAACTCCACTTTCCTTCCCGATTCCCATATCCCTTGATTCCCCAAGAGTCCAAAAAATTATCAATATCAGCCTTCAATACATTGAATGACTCAGCATCCACAGCCATCTGGGGTGAAGAAGTCCAAAGATTCTCAACCCTCTGCGTGAAGAAATTCCTCCTCATCTCAGTCTTGAATGGCCGACTGCTTACCCGGATAATATGCCCCCTAGTTCAAGACTCCCCAGCCAGGGAAAACAGCTTCTCAGCATCTACCCTGTCAAGCCCGCTCGGAATCTAATATGTTTCAATGAAATCACCTCTCATTTTTCTAAATTCCAGACAGGATAGCCCCATTCAACACAACCTCTCTTCATAGGACAATCCTCTCATCCCAGGAATTAATCTAGTCAACCTTCATTGCACCACCTCTAAGGCAAGTTTTTCCTTCCTTAGATAAGGAGACCAAAACTGTATGCAGTACTCCAGGTGAGGTCTCACCGAAGCCTTTACAATTGTGGGAAGATTTCTTTACTCTTATACTCCAAGCCCCTTACAATAAAGGCCAGCACCCGATTTTCCTTCCTAGTTGTTTGCTGCACCTGCATACTCATTTTTTCTGTTTCTTTTACGAGAACACCCCATTCTTCCTGAACACCAACATTGAAAAGTTTCTCACCATTTAAAAATACTCGGTTTTTCTATTCTTCCTACCGAAGTGAATGACCTCACATTTCCCCACATTATACTCCAACTGCCACCTTCTTGCCCATTCACTGAGCCTGTCTATATCCCTTTGCAGACTCTTTGTATCCTCCTCACAGCTTACTTTCCCACCTAGCTTTGTATCATCAGCAAAATGGATACATTATACTCGGTCCCTTTATCTAAGTCATTAATATAGATTGTACATAGGTGAGGCCCAAGCACCGATCCATACGGGACCCCACGAGTTACAGCCTGCCAACCCGAAAATGACCCGTTTATCGTTGCTCTATTTTCTGTCCCTCAATCAATCCTCTATCCGGGCTAATATGTTACCCCGTCGCCATGAACCCTTACATTGTGTAACAACCTTCGATGTGGCACCTTATTGAATGCCTTTTGAAAATTCAAATATACGACATCCATTGGTTCCCCTTTATCTATCCTGCTAGTTGCATTCTCAAAAAACTCTGATAAATTGGCAAACACGATTTCTCTTTCATAAAACTATGTTGACTCTGCCTAATCATATTGTGATTTTCTAAGTGCCCTGTTACCACTTCCTTAATAATGGATTCCACCATTTTCCCAACGGCAGAGGTCAGGCTAACTGGCCTGTAGTTCCCTGTTGTCTCTCTCCCTCCCTTCTTGAACAGCGGGATAACATTTGCGATCTTCCAATCCACTGGGACCGTTCCAGAATCTGGAGAATTTTGGAAGATCATAACCAATGCATCCACTATCTCTGCAGCTACCTCTTTTAGAACCTTTGCATGTAGGCTATCAGGCCCAGGGGATTTATCGGCTTTTACTCCTTTAATTTATCCAGTACTTTTTCTCTAGTGATATTAATTGTTTAATGTTGCTCCCTCTCATTTAACCCTTGGTTCCCCATTATTTTTGGTATGATTTTTGTATCTTCGACTGTGAAGACAAAGAAACAATATTTGTTTAACGCATCTGCAATTTCCTGATTCCCCCTAATAATTTCTCCTGTCTCAGCCTCTAAGAGTCTAACGTTTTCTTTTGCTAATCTATTCCTTTTTACAAAAAACATGGAAAATAGGAGCAGGAGTAGGCCATTCAGCCCTTCGAGACTGCTCCACCACTCAATATGATCATGGCTGATCCTGTATCTCAGTACCATATTCCCGCTCTCTCCCCACACCCCTTGATGCCTTTTGTGTCTAGAAATCTTTCTAACTCCTTCTTAAATATATTCAGTGACTTGGCCTCCACAGCCTTCTGTGGTAGAGAATTCCACAGGTTCAACACCCTCTGAGTGATGAAATTTCTCCTCATCTCAGTCCTAAATGTCCTCCCTCGTATCCAAAGACTGTGACTCCTCGTTCCAGACCCCCCAGCCAGGAGAAACATCGTCCTTGCATCCAGTCAGTCCAGTCCTGTCAGAGTTTTATACATTTCAATGAGATCCCCTCTTATTCTTCAAACTCACGTGAAAACAGACATAGTCGATCCAATCACTCCTCATACGACATTCCTGCCATCCCAGGAATCAGTCTGGTGAACCTTCGCTGCACTCCCTCTATGACAAGGATATCCTTTCTTAGTTAAAGAGACAAAAACTGCACTGAATACTCCAGGTGCGGTCTCACCAAGGCCCTGTATAACTGCAGTAAGACATCCTTGCTCCTGTACTCAAATCCTCTTGCAATGAAGGCCAACATATCATTTGCCTTCCTAACTGCTTGCTGCACCTGCATATTTGCTTTCAGTCACTGGTGTACAAGGACACCCAGGTCCCTTCGGACATCAACATTTCCCAATCTATCAACATTTCAATAATACTCTGCCTTTCTGTTTTTCCTTCCGAAGTGGATAACTTCACATTTATCCACATTATACTGCACCTGCCATGTGTTTTCCCATTCACTCAACTTGTCTAAATCGCCTTGAAGCCTCTTTGCATCTTCCTCACAACTCACAATCCCACCTAGTTTTGTATCGTCAGCAAACTTGGAAATATTACATTTGGTTCACTCATCCAAATCATTGATATAAATTGTGAATTGCTGGATCCCAAGCACTGATCACTGTGGTACCACACTAGTCACCGCCTGCCAGCCTAAAAAAGACTCTTTTATTCCTATTCTCTGTTTCCTGTTTCCTTGCCAGCATATTACCCCCAATCCAATGTGCTTTACTATTGCACACTAACCTATCATATGGGACTTTATCAAAGGCCTTCTGAAAATCCAAATGTACCACATCCACTGGTTCTCCCTTATCTATACTAACATTTACATCATCAAAAATCTCCAGTTGGTTTGTCAAACACGATTTCCCTTTCATAAATCCATGTTGACTTTGTCTAATCCCGTTGATATTTTCGAAGTGCCCTGTTATCACAGCCATTATAATAGACTCCAGTATTTTCCCCACTACTGATGTTAGGCTCACCGGTCTGTTGTTCCCTGTCTTCTCTCTCCCTCCTTTTTCAAATAGTGGGATTACATTTGCCACTCTCCAATCAGTAGGAACTGTTCCATCATCTATACAATATTGGACGATGACAATCAATGCATCCGCTATTTCCATGGCTACCTCTTTTAGTAATGTGGGATGCAGATTATCAGTCCCTGTGGATTTATCGGCTTTCAGTCCCATTAATTTCTCCAACACTATTTTTTTACGAACACTAATTTCCTTTAATACCTCCTTCTCACCAGACCCTTGGTTCCCCAGCAATTCTGGGAAGTTATTTGTGTTCTCCTCCGTGAAGGCAGAACCAAAGTATTTGTTTAATTGCTCTATCATTTCCTTGTTGCCCATTATAAATTCTCCCGTTTCTGAATGTAAGGGACCAACTGTTGTCTCCACTAATCTTTGCCTTTTTACATACTTGTACAAGCGTTAACAGTCTGCTTTGATGTTCCTTAAAGTTTACTCTCATACTCTATTAATCCCTTATCAATCAATCTCTTGGTCCTTTTTTGCTGAATTGTAAACTCTTTCCAATCCTCAGGCTTGCTACTTTTTCTGGCAACTTTATATGACTCCTCTTTGGATCTCATACTATCCTTAATTTCTTTTCTTAGCCATGGTTGGGCCGCTTTTCTTTTTGTGTTTTTGCTCCAGAAGTGAATGTACAACTGTTGCAATTCATGCATTCGTTCCTTAAATGTTAGCCATTGCCTATCAACCGTCATGTCTTTTAATGAAGCTCCCCAACCTATCATAGCCAACTGACTCCTCATACCTTCGCAGTTTCCTTTGTTTAGATTTACGACCATAGTTTCCGAATGGACGACTTCACTTTCCATATTAATGAGGAATTCTATAATGTTATGGTCACTCTTTCCTAAAGGACCCCGCACAATAAGATTATTAATTAACCCCTTCTATTGCACAATACCCAATCTAGGATAGCCTGTCCCCGAGTTGGCTCCTCAACGTAATGGCCTAAAAAAGCATCTGGTCCACACTCCAGGAATTCAACCTCCACTGTATTTTTGCTAATTTGGTTTGGCCAGTCGAGATGTAGATTAAAGTCACCCATCATTACTGTAGAACTCTTTTTACATGCATCTCTAATTTCCTGTTTGATGCTGCCCCTACATTACCACTATTGGCATTGATTCATGTTATTATGAAGAGTCTTTTTTTGTTTTTATTTTATTCAGTTTAACTTCTTTTTACGGACACTGCACAATTGGTGGATGAAAATAAAATCAGCAATCATTTTGAGAGAATTGTTGGAACCTGGAGTCCAAGTTACACAAGGTGGTGTCTGATTGCTGGAGGCTAAACTTTAATATATTGATTGGTAAACTTTATTTAACCAAGTCATGGTCCTTGCCTCGGCACAGTTTACATTCCAGGGATTTGAGCAGAAAATCTAGGCTGACACTTCAGTGCTGTATTGAGGGAGCTCTTCACTGTCGGAGATGCCGTCTTTAGGATGAGACATTAAACTGAGGACCCCTCAAGTGGATGCAAAATATCCCATGGTACTATTCGAAGAAGAGCAGTGGAGTTCTCCCCAATGTCCTGGCCAACATTTATCACTCAATCAACACCAAAAACAGATTATCCAATCATTTTCTTCATTGCTGTTTATGGGAGCTTGCTGTGCTCAAATTGGCTCCCTGCATTACAACAGTGAGTACAGTTAAAAGTATTTCATTGATTATAAAACGTGTTGGGACGACCTGACACTGTGAAAGGCGCTATAGACATGCGAGATGTTCTATCTTTCTTCTTCTGCGTGGGGTCATTTGACTGAGATAATCTGATCCACCCCTCTACCCATGATTCTTCTCTTGCTTTGCATTGTTTGCATACATAAATCGAGATTGTTTTATATCGATAGTTGGAGATATCCCCGCCTATTTTCCTGATTGGATGACGATGTCTGTGTCTTCAATTTTTGGTGAACAAGATTCTCCACGCCCGAAACGATAACCTTTGTTCTTTCAGATTCAGAGTATTTTGCTTTTTGTTATAGTGCTGTGGGACTCTGTCCAGTTTACTAACACAACAGAAGGGGTAAGAGTACAGGCCGATTTAATACAGAATACAGCAGGTCACTGGGAAAGTTACACACTGTACAGAGCAGCTGGTAAAACTCCTGCTGTAAATAAAGGGCAGGGTCAGTTACACAAGACTGAGTGACTTTATTGTGCATCCTCCAGGCATCATCTTTACAACTGTCAAAATTAAACCCAAAATCTGTTCCCCCAGAACAGACATTAACTGGCTCGCCTGCTTCATCTGCTGCTGTTCTGCTTCTGCAGTCACTCACTCTAAGCTGATTACAATGAGTTGTTTCATGATAATTTCGTGCTCTCTGTGTGTTAATCACATTCCTGCCTCTACCTTGCTGTTTTTTTTATCTGTCTGCCTTTCATTGGTTCTGTCTCTCTGTGAATATATTTATCTTTCTCAGCCTCATTTCTGGCATTTTTCTGTCTTGTTACTTCACCCTCTTTTAATTTCTGTCTCTGTATCACTGTTCCATCTCTATACTTTTTCTCTGTCACCCTTTACTTCACTCTTTGTATCTCGATGTTTTTGTCTTTCATCTTTAACTCTTCTTTCCATTTGCATCGCTCACCGTCTCGCTCACCCTCTCGCTCGTTCTCTCCCCACTCTCTCTGTCTATCTCTGTCTTTTTTGCCTTCTCACCCCCTTTTCAACTCTTTCTCTCTTTCGCTCTGCCTTTCACTCTCTCTGTTCTGTCTCTCCTTTTCTGCATTTCTCTCTTCACTTTCTCCGCCTCTTTCTTTTTTATGAATTCACAATCAACTTTAATTTCGTTGTACGCAGACGACGTAAATGTATCATTAATTCTTACACATTAGTCCAACATTATCTTTTATACAAATAAAGAAAAAATAACAGTACAATTGGATATTTGCAAATCAACATAAACACACCCATTTCTTCTGTTCAGACACATACATAGTAATTATATTCATTTACACGTGTGTTTACATAGCTGTCTCTGCAGCTCAGAAGTAATTCATTGTGTAAAGGGCACTCTACAAATTCCGTTTTAATTAATTACATTGTACATTTGTCGAGCAGAAAATATCCGCCTCTTTCTTTTGTTGTCTCACTTTGTCTCTTTTGCTGTCTGTCTCTCTCCTGCACTGAATCTTTATGTGTCTCCAGTTCTCGTTGCTTCACCTCTTTTGTTTCCATCGCCTTGTTTCAATCTCTCTGTAATTGTCCTTGTGTTCCTCTCACTTTCTGTCTAACTTTCCATCTGCACTTCTGAGTTTCTTTCTCCATTTGTCGACCAGTTTCTCTCAAATTTCTCTCGCTAGTAAACTCCCTCTCTTTCTCTTAATCTGTGTTATTCATTCCCTGTCTCTGTTTTCTAATGTATACATGCTCCTTTCCTGTCTGTGCTTTTTGTCCCTGTATTTCTTCCTCATTATATTTTCTCCTTCTATGTTTCTCCATCTCTCTTGTCTTTTCTATTTATCTTCCTGCCCCCTCTCTGTTTCTGCACTTTATTCTTTCCCTCTCTCTTGCTCTCTTTTCTGGTTATTTCATTTTTTTTGATTGTCTCCAGCTGTTTCTCCATCTAAATCTCTTAAGCTGTTTCTTTACGTCTTTCTTTAACTTGTTAACTGTCCCTTTCTCTCTGCCCCTTTCTGCTCTTCAGTCACTTTCACTTTCTATTTCTCTACGTCTTCCTTTCTTACATTTTCTTCACGATTTATTTCTCAATTATCAGCTTTTCTCTCTGTTTATGGCTCTAACTGTCTCTCATTTCCCCTTTCTATCTGCCTCCATAAGTAAGGTTATCTCTATGTGTCACCCTGTCTCTTCCTCTCCATGCCTTTATCTATCTATCTATCTATCTATCTATCTATCTATCTATCTATCTATCTATCTATCTATCTATCTATCTATCTATCTATCTGTTTGTTGGTCTGTCTGTCTGTCTATCTATCTCTGTCATCCTATCTCTCCATTTATGTGGAGTGCACTCATTCGGATCAGGCCCACAGCAACTAATTTGATTGACAAGTTTGCCCATTTTGCAGGGCGGCCATTTAGTTGAAGTCCAGCTGAGCTCTTCAGTGCCGCCTGTTTGAACAACAATTCACGTGTTGTCTGCAGAGCGAATCACGCCTCAATAGGCCGGATTATCAATATAATGTAATATTAGAATCAGATTTAAGAATATTTCAGCTGATATAAAATGTACTTTCCATCCAGTGGGAAGTGCAATGGGTGGAGTATGAAATACCCAGAAAAATTCTAGTGCTTGAAACCTTTCAGCTCTTTCTATGATTTCACTAATTTAACAATTAGATTGAATGGGTATTTCACCGCGTTCTTCAGCTCCTATCTGAATTTAGCCTGGGTCAGGACATAAATACACGTGTTTGTGCAGGAACTGAGAAGCTGCAGCATTCCTGATGTGGCTTCTGTGATATAACGAGGGTCAGTGTCGGAATTATAATACCGAGTGTCTGTCATTCGCCGATAAATGTTATTTACAACCTGGGACACCCATAATCGGATAAAACTGCCCGATATACTGAAGAGTAAAATGATGGATTTCTTTCGGTTCTCCATCTCTGAATCCTTGTGATTCTCTCCATTGCTGCGGCCCCGGAGTCCCCTGCGGACTCGACTGGCCACCAAAATGCGTCTGACCGTCAGAACATTGAGCAGCAAAATCAGAAAGAACGGGACACAAGGGGTTAAAATGAGGTGAAATAACTCAAATGCGGCCCATACTGGGGAAGTGCGGAAGATCACTTTAAAGATACAATCCCGGGGAACATTATCAATTATAAGGTAAGTTTCATATATAAAGTACCAGGGAACACTCTCTAAACAGCCCAACACACTCACTGTTCCTATAACTACAGCCGCCGTTTTTTCGGTGCAATATTTTGTTTTAAGTTTCTCAGAACAAATGGCCACAAATCGATCAAAGGTGAAAGCGACTGTGAGCCAGACAGAAACCACTGTGGCTGCATAACCCAAGTATTTAATGGGACGACACACGGGAGTAATGAACAAGAATGAATCGGGGAAATAAATTCCACCAACCCGTGTCAATATCAGATCAGTGATAACGACCAGGAGATCGGCCGCTGCCATTCCCAGCAGGTAGCGACTGATACATTTGGAGAGCCCGCAATTTCCTCGGGACAGGATCACAATCGCCACCAAGTTAACTGTAAGAGAGAGAAAAGGAAGCAGAGAAATTACTGATCAGACCTGGAGCCAAAGCAGCATTTTGACAGGATCTGGGGTTAAATTTCCAGCTTTGTTGCTGCATCGAACGGTGGAAACTGATTCATTCACCTGGGCAGCGCTTTCAGGCAGAGAGATGTTTTTAAACTCAATTATCAATTATGAATTGTGAGAGCGATAAAGAAAGGGAATAAATGAGCACTGGATCCACTGGAAGGGCCGAGTGAGAGCGCAGTGTCAGTGGGGAAGGGAGAAGGAGATTTACCGAGCTGGAATCCAACGGGTTAAAGCCGGATTTGGGCTCCAGACTGACGTGAAAGAGAGCGAAGGCCGGAAAGGTGATGGGACAGGGTGGGGGGTGCAGCTGGTTTGTTGCCCTTGGTTAAGAGCGCCGACAGGGGCTGGCACAAAACAGGGAAAGGTCGAGAGTCGCGGCGGTGAGTTTGAGGCTTTGGATCGGATTGGAAGAGGCAGCTGGAGGCCGAGGCAATGAGTGAGATCGGAGGGAGACAAGGAAAAGGACATGTTGGAGCTGGAGGGGAGTCAGGAACAGATTGTTTGAGAAAGTGGATAAACTGAAGCAATGGATGAGGAGGCAGTGGATTCAATGTGGTGGTTGGAGAGGCTGGGATTCACAGGGAGAGACTGCATCAGAGTGTGAGAGGAAATCTAATCTATAGACCCCACTAACACAATCCAGCTAATAAATTCAACACTTCACTTCAGTGGTTATTGGTGTCAGTGAACAGCTCATCGGGTATGAAATGTGTTCATTAAATTTACTTTGCACATTCAATTAAAATTAAATTAAAATGTATGAATTAAATCCACCTCGTTCTTCATTGAATTCCGCCGACACCGAGTTTTTAGAATACAGTATCTTAATAATTCGTTAGGATCAAGAAATCACTGATTCTATTCTTTAAATACATTTGAATTATGTTTATTTATTCATTCAGTGAACAAGGAAAAGCAACATTCACCAAAACAGACTGAGGCGCTGAGGATGTTGGGATTGTATCGGATGTGAAAAGGGGCATTGAGAAAGAGAGTAGAGATGGCAGAATAATAGATAGAGGAGCGGTAGAGACAGAGACGGAGAGGGAAATCGAGAGGATGGGGGAGGAGGAGCGCGAGAAGAGAAAGAGTGACATCGAGATAGAGAGAGACATCGGGAGAGAGAGAGAGGAGAGAAAGGAGAGAGAGAGAGAGAGGGAGAGACAGAGAGGGAGGGAGGGAGAGAGAGAGAGGGGGTGACAGAGAGAGTGAGGAGAGAGAGAGAGTGAGAGGGAGAGACAGAGAGAGAGAAAGAGAGGGAGGGAGGGAGAGAGAGAGGGGGTGACAGAGAGAGTGAGGAGAGAGAGAGTGAGAGTGAGAGACAGAGAGAGAGAGAGAGACGGGTAGAGAGAGAGGGAGAGAGACAGGTAGAGAGAGGGAGAGAGTGGCAGCAGGGTGAATCATTCATCGGATTGAACTGCTGAAACTTCCAGTGCAAATATGAAGAAGTAATGTGACTTGAAGATGTTAATAGGAAGTTGTCAGATTGCGAGAGTTTTATTGCACTCTCGCTCCTCTATCTATTATTCTGCCATCTCTACTCTTTCTCAATGCCTCTTTTCACATCCGATTCAATCCTAACATCCTGTCCCTTTATTCTGTTAACCAGTCCCGTGTTCCACCGATCCTATTCTCAGTGTCAGTTTGTTAAATAGTGAAGCCTCTGTGGAATAGTTTAATGTTACTATAGAACATCTAAGTCTCCCCCAGTTCGCCTACACTGTTCACTTCATCTGCAAATCAAGAAAGAAACAGAATCAAAAGCCTCTTCCAGACAGACCTCACAATAATTGAAATTCCTTCTCCTGTAATTATAAAGCGCACCATTAGATGGCGGGGTGTTCAATCAACAAAACGCCAACATCACAGCTGCAACTTCGAATCTGCAGATAAATAGAAGGCTCTGGATTCCAACAGATAAAGTGCAAACTGATACAGCATAACACCATAACATTGTATTTTAGAATGAATCCATCCACAGTGAAGCAGAGAAGGAGATGTGAAAGATTCAGCAGCAAACTCAGTTCAGTAGCCAGACCTCTGGAGCTGCGCCAGATACAAACAATGAAATAACATTTTATAAGTGATAACCAAAAAAAACACTGAAACCCCTGTTAAACTCACTTGGTTATTGGCGAGGGGGGACATTGCGCTGCCACCTTGTAACACTGAGACCGTGAGCTGTCTCATTATCAATCACTGAAAACACATTAATGTAAAAATATTCCAGGGCACGTTCGTTCCACAACATGAAACTGTTAACAGCTCCTGATGGTCTGATACCAGCTCTTAGCCCTGACACCTGATTCCAATCCATTCAGTACAGAGAATAATCCAGGAACAATGCCAGTTTGGAATATACAAAGGCCACGACAGATATAATGGAATTGCGACAAGACCGAACGTTTGGAAGTTTAGGAGATACCATTATTGAACAGCACATTCAGTACAGAGTACTGTACATTCAGTACACCCAGCAACAATGCCAGGTTTGTATTTACAAAGTTCATTACAGACCAGCTCCTACAAGACCAACTTAACACATTCCATCATTCAACTGGTAGAACACAACAAGCCACTGTGTAAAACATGCAGGGAGAAAAGATATTTCGCCAAGTACAGCAGCACAGTTAACACCGATTTATACCATTAACAACTGAGATAACAGCTTACCCGGCACTCCAACGGCTGAAAGGGCAGGATAGTAAATGTCTTCTATCTGAAACATTACTGGATATCCCATTTCAGTGAGAAGCAGTCACTGCTGTTGGTCTGGTAACCAAAACTCCGGCAGGCACTCTGAGCTGATACATTCCAATGAACCCTGATTTATACACGGGATGAGACTCCACTGACACGGTTATACTCCTGATCATTGCTATTAGTTACAGTCACTTAAACAAACACATTACATCAGAAGCTTTGACTCTGATACAAATAATGTGGTGGATATAACACAAACATCTCAAAGTCCAGGACATTATCTTAATGAGGCCTCTCTCAGGAATAAAGTTAAAACCTGTGCTCATACAGGACTGATCCAACAATAATGAGCGGCTTCATTTACAGTTTTCATATAATTGTATTGTCCATGTTCACTCTTGGCGATTCATTTATAATGTATACCGATTTATCCGCAGTGCACATTGAATCCAGGGACTCAACCAGACCCGTTTCACTCTGTTCCTGCAGTTTCCCAATCAAAAAATGAATTTTGATTCCTCAACACGCGGAGAGTTAAAGGGCAGGTTGAGGATTGCAGCCGAGAAATGACTGTGGGTGATATTAGGGGACGGAGACTGAAAGTGCCCCATTGAGATTCCACTCTCCGCTATTTTACTTCAGATGTTTACCAGTTTATTCTACATTGGTTAACGGGTCCAGTAAAGTTAGCCCCGTGTAACGCCGAGCTGAGCTCATGACCTGATTTGACCTCCATCACAAAGGCCCCCTGTTTCCCTCACCCGCCTCCTTTCCTTCCTCTGCCCATTGTCATTGAAACCCTTATCCATGCCTCTGTCCCTTCCAGACTCCATTCCTCCAATACAGTCCTGGCCGGCCACCGATCCTCCTCCTTCCATAAACGTGAGCTCGTCCAAAACTCTGTTGCCTGTGACCAACCAGCACCAGGTCCCGCTCGGCCTCACTGACCCTCATTGGCTCCCACTCCCATATCCCTGAAATTTGGAATCCTCATCCTTGAATTTAAATCCGTCCATGACCCACCCCTCTGCATCCCCCTCGTCTCCTCCACAAATAAAATC
Organism: Heptranchias perlo; assembly: GCF_035084215.1. Lineage (NCBI taxonomy): Eukaryota > Metazoa > Chordata > Chondrichthyes > Hexanchiformes > Hexanchidae > Heptranchias > Heptranchias perlo. The sequence continues at coordinate 4,535,276 of NW_027139581.1, read as the reverse complement.
ATAGAATTTGATGGAGGCCATTCGACCCATCGTGCTTGTGCCGGCTCTTTGAAAGAACTATCCAATTCGTCCCACCCGCCTGCTCTTTCCCCATAGCCCTGCACATTTCCCTATGCACCGACAGCAAATCCACTCATGACCTCCTCGCTCATCAGACATTGGCCTCTTTTGATGGGACTACCCTCGCTTGTTTCCACTCACCTATCTGATCGTAACCAGGAGAAGCTTCTCTTCCCACCCGATCACCGTTACCTCTGACGTCTCCAAAGGTTCAATCCTTGGCTCCCTCCTTGTCCTCATCTACATGCTGCCCTTTGCTGACTTCGTCCTCAAACATGGACCTCCTTTCAGATGAACACTGACAAAACAACCTCCTCCCTCGACCCTTGCAATGTCTTTGTGTTATCAGATCGACATCCTGTTTTAAATTTCCTCCAATTTCCTTGGAATGTCATGATCTTTGGTCGCACAATCTCCACATCCTCGGCACTGATTCCATCCCCATGCCTGGCTTTAGTCTGAGGCTGAATCTGAATGTTCGTAACATTTACGTCCCATTCGACCCCGTGCTGAGCTTCTGACCCCATATCCTCTCCATCACAAAGACCGCCTACTTCCAGGTCCTTAATAACGCCCGTTCCACTCACCCTGCTAAGCTTCTACAACCGTTAGCCATGCCTTTCTACCCTCTGTGGCCTTTCTTCTCCTCTCCGGCATCTCCAAAATCTTCAACTCATCCAAAGCTTTGCTCCCTGTAACGTATCCCTCATTAACTCCTTCACCAATCTTCCAAGCCCCGACTCATCTGCATTGGCTTCCAGTCTCCAAAGTCTTTATTTTTTTTCTTTCTTACGCTGAAATACATAAGAGCCTCACCCCTCCCTATCACTGCAATCTCCTCCATCTTTACAGCCCCTCGCCCTTCTCGTCCACCTCTGGCTGCTTGTGTATCCACACTCTCTTTGCCCGACTTTTGGCAGCTGATCCTTAAGCCACATCCACGCCCCAGAATGTGCTCCCTAAGCCCCTCCATCTAAATTACTCCCTTTCAATGTCAGCTGTGATTCAGTGGGTGGCACTCTTGCCTCTGAGTTAGAAGTTGAGAAGGTTGTGGGTTCATAGACCCACTCCAGAGACTTGAACACAATATCTTCATTTCAGTGCTGTACTGAGGTAATGCTGCACTGTCAGAGGTGCTGTCCTTCAGATGAGACGTTAAACCGAGGGCCAGTCTGACCCCTCAAGTCGATGTACAAGATCCCATGGCACTATTCGAAGAAGAGCAGGGAAGTTCTCCACGGTGGTCTGGGCCAATATTTATGCCTCAACCAACATCACTAAAACCAGATGATCTTCTCAATTTCATATTACGGTTTGTGGGATCTTGCTGTGTGCAGTTTGGCCGCTGTGTTTCTTACATTATGACAGTATTTATTTGGCTGCAAAGCACTTTGGGACAGACTGAGATTGTGAAATGCGCTGTATAAATGCAACTTTCTTTCTTTCTTTCTTTCTACCCATCTCTTGCTCCAAACTTTTGTCCCTCTACGAATATCCCCATCTTTGGCTGGGGTCCATTTTTGTCTGATTATCTCTCTGTGAAGCACCTTTAATTTTTATCCATGTTGAAGGCGCTTTATCAATCCAGGGAGTTATTGTTATTCTTTACCATCCTCCTCTGTCTTCATCCCACCATTGGTGGCCATTCCTTCACACAACTAAAACCAACCTTATCCCCTCCGTCTCTCGTTTTACACCCCCCTTAAACCCTCCTTACCGAAGGATTTCATCATCCCTCCTGATTCCGTTTGTGCCTGTTTTACTTCCAGCACCTGTGAATCCCCTTGGGAATGTTTATTACATTAAAGGCGGTCTGTGAATGCAAGTTGTTGTTGATTTTCATTGGAATGTGTTCATTAGTTGTCCACAGTATGAGCAAAAGTAATTTCTGGGCTAATATTCTTGTATCAGAAAGAGATTTATATAATAGGCGGATTTGATGAGATACATTAACATCGGCAGCTACTCGGGGAAATCTTTTTGTTCGAACAACATAAGTTGGTTTGTCCACAGACAGCACATTAAAAAAGGTTTGTCCCACTGTGAGGCAACATTTAGGGAGTCTGCTATCTCAGATGAAACCAGCTACAGTTGCTAAGATGAAGATTTATCAATTATTAGTCTTTTTTCTCTTTGGTTATAACTCATTTTACTGCACCCTGGCTGATGACTCGGATGAAGCTTTAATAGTTATTCTCTTCGGTTAGGGACTGTTTCACTTTTTGCCATCCAATCTACGATATCACTGCACCCTGGGGCTGATTGAGAAAGGCCCCGTATGTTCTGACATTGTGTTGTCTTGGTATGAAATTAGATTGTTGTTTTTGGTACGGGAGGGAGAGAGAAATCCATTGGATACGTGTAGACCAAAGGTTCCAATCTTGTTTGTGGAGAAACTCTTAGAATCCATCATCAGATCTAAAACTGTGGAGCAGGTAGCAGTGCTCGGGTTAATCAAGGAATGTCCATGTGCCAAACCCCACTAACTCCCACTGTTTCTAGAGATGATTTGGACTAAGAAAATCTCTAATTTTGCTGAGAAACAAAAGCAGGGTTTGGCAAAATATGAGGAAGACTATAACAACATTAAAGAACGATGCAGGCAGCTTGGCTGGATTGAGCAGACACGAGGCAGTTGTATGTTAATGTAAAGTGATAGATATTGGAAGCAAATCAATGAATTTGTGTATACAGTTAATGAAAAGACGCCGAATGATGTTGAGTAAAAGTGAGAATTAAGTACTTAAATATATAATTCCATGGAATTGTGACGGCAGCTCCATAAATCATAAACAAATGCAAACAATATTTTGAATTTTATAAGTAGGGTCACACAGTACAAAAATAAAGAAGCAATGACAAATTTGTACAAAACATGGGTTGGCCCACAATTCCAGAGTATTGTGTGCAGCTTTGTGCATCCCATTATAGAAACTACATTAAAGCCATAGAGAGCACAGTGTAGATTCAATCGAATGAAGCCCAGGAAGGGAAACTGTCTTCGGGTTAGATATTGGAACTATTTCCACAGAAACAGAGAAGACTGGGGGGAACAACATCGTAAAGGGCAAGGAGGGTGAAAAATTCCTAAAATGTGTTTTGTAGAACTTTCTTAATCAGTATGTTTCTAGCCCAAAGAGGAAGGAGGCGGTGCTGGATCCAGTGTTATGGAATGAAGTAAGGCAAGTGGACTGAGTTTCATTGGGAGAACATCTGGGTAATAGTGATCATAATATAATTTGGATTAAAGTAGTTATAGAAAGGGGCAAACGAAATTCAGCGGTGAAAATACCGAACGGGAAGAGAGACAAGATCAGTGCTTTGAAAAGGGATAGAACCATAGAACCATAGAAAAGATTCAGCACAGAAGATGGCCATTCGGCCAATCGTGTCCGCGCCAGCTCGAAGAACAACCATGTGCCCATTCTAATACCACCTCCCAGCACCTGATCCGTAGCCCTGCAGCTTACAGCACTTTAGGTGCAGATCCAGGTACTTTTTAAAAGAGTTGAGGGTCCCTGCTTCTACCACCAATTCGGGCACCGAATTCCATACACCCACCGCCCTCTGGGCAAAAAAAGCTTTTCCTCATGTCCCCTCCAATCCTTCCGCCAATCAGTTTAAATCTATTTCCTCTTGTTCTTGAACTCTCCGCTAGGGGGAACAGTTACTTCCTGCCTACTCAACCTGGGCCCCTCATGATTTTGTACACCTCAATCAAGTCTCCCCTCAGCCTCCTCTGCTCCAAGGAAAACAACCCCAGCCTATCCAATCTCTCCTTGTAGCTGCAATTTTCAAGCCCTGGCAACAGTCTTGTAAATCTCCTCTGCACTCTCTCCAGAGCAATTACGTCCTTCCTGTAATGTGGTGACCAGAACTGCGCACAATAATCCAGCTGTGACATTACCAGCGTTTTATACAGTTCCATCATTACATCCCTGCTTTTGTATTCTATACCTCGGCTAATAACGGAGAGCATTCCGTGTGCCTTCTTCACAACCTTATCTACCTGTACTGCCACCTTCAGGGACCTGTGCGCATACACTCCAAGGTCTCTCACTTCCTCTGCCCCTCTCAATATATTCCCGTTTATTGCGTATTCCCTTTTACTGTTTGTCCTCCCGAAGTGCATTACCTCACACTTCTCCGGGTTGAACTCCATTTGCCACTTTTCCGCCCACACCACCAACCCATTGATATCTTCCTGGAGTCTACAGCTATCCTCTTCACTATCAACCACACATCCAATTTTTGTGTTGCTTGCAAATTTGCCAATTATGCCCCCGTCATTCAATTCCAAATCATTAATACATACCACAAACTGCAAGGGACCCAACACTGAGCCCCGTGGCACACCACCGGAAACGGATTTCCATTCGCAAAGACATCCATCGACTTTGACCCTTTGTTTCCTGTTCCTGAGCCAATTTTTGGATCCAATTTGCCACATTTCCTTGTATCCCATGGACTTTTACCTTTCTGACCAGTCTGCCATGTGGGACCTTGTCAAATTCCTCACCAAATTCCATGTAGACAACATCCACTGCACTACCCTCATCATTCCTCCTTGTCACTTCCTCAAAGATTTCAATCAGATTTGTCAGGCATGACCTTCCCTGAACAAATCCATGCTGACTATCCCTGATTAAACCATGTCTTTCCAAGTGACAGATTATCCTATCTCTCAGTATTGATTCTAATAGTTTGCCCACCACCGAGGTGAGACTGACCAGCCTATAATTGTTCGGCCTTTCCCTCGTACCCTTTTTAAACAATGGTACTACGTTTGCAGTATTCCAGTCCTGCGGGAGCTCCCATGTATCTAGTGAGGATTGGAAAATGATCCTCAGAGCATCCGCTATTTCCTCCCTGGCTTTCGTCAAGAGCTTCGGAAGCAATCCATTCGGCCCTGGTGACTTATCAACAATCAAGGATTCCAGTCCTTCCAGTAATTCCTCTCTCGTTATGTTCACCTTATCTCATATTTCACACCTCTCCTCTTTGAAGGTTACCGCAGGATCTCGCATAGGGGCAAATTGTTCTTGAAACAAGCTGTTGTGGGGGGCGGGGTCGACGCTATTAGACCCCACTTGTGGTGCTTGCCAGACCGCTAACATTAATCACTCATGAGCATAGGAACAGGAGGAGGCCATTCAGACCCTCCAGCTTGTTCCACCATTCTATTAGATGGTGGCTGATCTGGACCTCAACTCCATTTACTCGCCTTTGTTCCGTCTCCTTTGATCCCCTCACCCAACAAAACCTTATCAATCTCAGTCTTTAAGGCTTCAATTGACCCCCAGCATCCACAGCCTTTTGGGGGAGACGGTTCCAGATTTCTACTACAATTTTTGAGAAGAAATGCTTTCTGATATCTCCCTTGAACAGCCTAGTTATAATTTTAAGATTAGCCCCCTTGCTCTGGATTCCCCCACCAGAGGAAATAGTTTCTCCGTATCTACCCTATCTAATCCCCTGATCATTTTGAACGCCTCGATCAGAACTCCCCACAAACTTCTAAATTAAAGGGAATACAAGCAAATTTTATGCAACCTGTCCTTATAATGTAGCGATTTAAGCCCCTGTATCATTCTGGTGAATCTGCGCTGCACTCCCTCCAAGGCCAATATATCCTTCCTGAGGTTCGGTGCCCAGAACTTAAGACAGTCTCCTGATGGGGTCTGACCAGAGCTCCAAACAATTGCACCATAATTTCCACCCCTTTGTATTCCAGCCCTCTTGAGATAAAGGCCAACAGCCCAATAGGCTTTTGATTAATTTTGTTGATTTGTGTACTTGAACCCCAAATCTCTCTGCTCATCCACGGTTCCTAATCTCTCCCCATTAAGACAATATTCTCCTTTGTATTTCTCTGACTCAAAGTGGATGGTCTCACACTTGCCCACATTAAACATAAATTCTGCCCCAGTTTTGCCCACTCACTTAGTCTGTCTGTTTCCCCGGTTTCTAGTTTCTGAACAGGATCAGATTCTGTTTTCAGTACAAAGTAGTAAGTCAGAAAACCTCGCCTTTTATTTGGTTTGGGGATCGAGGGATATGGAGCCAAGGCGGGGAAATGGAGTGAGATACAGATCGGCAAAGATTTAATAAAGTGGCGGGAAAGGCTCGAGTGGTAGAATGGCCTCCTCCTGTTCCTTTGTAACAGGCTTGAAAGGCAGAATGGCCTCCTCCTGTTCCTGTGTAATGGGCTTGAGAGGCAGAATGGCCTCCTCCTGTTCCTGTGTAAAAGGATTGAGAGGCAGAATGGCCTCCTCCAGTTCCTGTGTAATGGGCTTGAGAAGCAGAATGGACTCCTCCAGTTCCTGTGTAACAAGCTTGAGAGGCTGAATGGACTCCTCCTGTTCCTGTGCAATGTGCTTGAGAGGCAGAATGGACTCCTCCTGTTCCTGTGTAATGGGCTTGAGAGGCAGAATGGACTCCTCCAGTTCCTGTGTAACAGGCTTGAGAGGCAGAATGGACTCCTCCAGTTCCTGTGTAATGGGCTTGAGAGGCAGAATGGACTCCTCCAGTTCCTGTGTCACAGGCTCGAGGGGATTAATGGGCATCTTCCTGTTCCAATGTAACAGGGAGGGGATCTGACGAGGCTTCTTACTGTTCCTGTATTACAGATTTGAGGGGCTGAATCATGGAATCATAGAAAGTTACGGCACAGATGGAGGGCATTCGGCCCATCGTGCCCGTGCCGGCCTAAAAAGAGTTATCCAGCTTAACCCCACTTTCCAGCACTTGGTCTATAGCCGTGTAGGTTACGGCACTTCAAGTGCAAATCCAAGTACTTTTTAAATGAGTTGAGGATTTCTGCCTCTAACACCCTTTCAGGCATTGAATTCCAGACCCCACCAACCTCTGGGCGAAAAAGATTCTTCTCAGCTCCCCTCCAATCCTTCTACCAATCACTTGAAATCTATGCCCCCTGGTCAATTGCACTTCCGCTAAGGGAAATAGGTCCTCCCTATCCACTCTGTTTCGTCCAGTCATAATTTTATACACCTCAATTAAATCTCCCCTCAGCCTCCTTTGTTCCAAAGAAAACAACCCAGCCTATCCAATCTTTCCTCATAGCTAAAATTCTCCAGAAGTGGCAACATCCTCGTAAATCTCCTCTGTCTTCTTTCGAGTGCAATCACGTCGTTCCTGTAACGTGGTGGGCAGAACTGTCCGGAGCACTCAAGCTGTGGCCTGACCAATGTTTTATACAGTTCGAGCACAAACTCCCTGTTCTTCTATTCTATGCCTTGGCTAATAAAGGAAAGTATTCCATATGCCTTTTTAACCACCTTATCTACCTATCCTGCTACCTTCAGGGGTCTGTGGTCATGCACTCCAAGGTCCCTTTGTTCCCCCTAAACCTCTCAGTATCCTCCCATTTATTGTGTACTCCCTTACCTTGTCTGTCCCGAAATGCATGACCTCACACTTCTGCAGATTGAATTCCATTTGCCACTTTTCTCCCCATCTGACCAGTCCATTGATATCTTCCTGCAGTCTACAGCTTTCCTCCTCACTATCAACAACACGGTTAATTTTTATATCATCTGCAAACTTCTTGATCAAGACTTTCGTGTCGAAAAACGACCCAAGGCGCTTCACAGATGCATAATCAGATATAAATGGACACTGAAGTGCAGAATGAGGTATTAAGAGGTTCTGCCGAAAGCTTGGGCGAAGAGGTGGGTTCCAAGGAGGGTCTTGCAGGAGATGGAGCGGTTTAGGGAGGGAATTCCACAGCTTGGGGCCTAGACGGCTGGAGGCACGGCCGCCAATGGTTGGAAGAAAAGTTTGGGGGTGGATAAGACGCCAGAATTGGAGGAGCGCAGAGATCTCGGAGGGTTGTAGGGCTGGAGGAGGTTACAGAGATAGAGAGGAGTGAGGCCATGGAGGGTTTTAAAGACGAGGATGAGAATTTAAATTGGAGGCGTTGGGGAACTGGAAAACAATATAGGACAGCGGTGATGGGTGAGCGGGGCTTCCTCTGTATATTCCAAAGCAGACATGTTCATTGTGATGTTTTAATGTTTTTTGTTTACTTACATAGTTAAACAGAAATGTAATAATCAAGATCGCTGATTTACAGTTTGCATGCCAATATGCACAGAATCATCAAATTTGAGCCGAAGAATATCACTAACAATGTGATTGTACCACATTTGGAATGGGAACCGCCGATGCAACTTGGCACGATGCAGTGACACTCTCTTGCCAGTGAAGGCGCTGCAGTGCCACTGCTGGTGGGAGGTTGTAATTGCAGCGTGACAAGTTTAAAGAGGCGGTTCCCATTTTAAAAACGGCCTTGTGCTTTTAAGAACATAGAAATTCCAAAAGGAAAGAAAGACCAAGGTCCATCTAGTTGACCTTCTACCATCCTGGGTAGTCGCATGAAATAATGGAGTTGTTTACTAATCATGACAATCAATCTCTATAAATTAATCTGCATCAGACGCAGGCATGAGGGGAGGGAAACCCCAGTGGTGGAGAGCTTTTGGAACCAAAGGTCCAAAGTCACCTGTTCCTCCCAAACATGTTACACTTGCCACATGTCATGTCTCATATCACTCTTATACTGGATCCTATATTTTCTGAAAGAAATCGATCCAACTTACAGTTGTATCGATACTGTTGAATCGATACCAACTGCTTCCACTGTCTCCCTTAGGGAATCTGTTCCACACATTGGCCACTCGCTCACTGAAATATTATTTCTGCAGATTAGTTTTGAATTTACCCCGTTCAAGTGCAGGCCGTGTCCTCTGGTCCCACTGTTTTGGACAAGGTGGAATAGCTTGCCATGGAAATTTAAAATTAGGGTTGAACAAGGTTAGCACTCCTTGTGCCATTATCCTCTGACATCAAATCCCTCTTCACCCGATCACCCCTTACAAGCAATGTCACGATAGGTCGACCAGTCAGTAATAAAGGTACAGTCGGACTGGTTCACTCGCTGTACATCAGTGGGCCAGCTGATATATGATAACATGGGATTAACCAGTGTGTTCTCCAGCTCACTTGTGAGCAGCACCAGTGGAGATACTTAATCTCAATAATTTACCGTTATTTAATGCTCCTGCCACTCTTTAATCCCCGCATATATACGACATCAACAACAACTTGCAATTAAATGGCGCCTTTAATGTAGTAAAACGTCCCAAGGTGCTTCACAGGAGCGATCATCAAACAAACTTTGACACCGAGCAATATAAGGAAATATTAGGACAGGTGATCAAACGTTTGGTCAAAGAGGTAGTTTGTTAGCATCATCCTAAAGGAGGCGAGAGAGGTCGAGAGGCGGAGAGATTTAGAGAGGAAATTCCAGAAGTTAGAGCCTCGGCAGCTGAAGGCACGGCCGCCAATGGTGATCCTGGAAAAGTGAGCAGTTTTGGCAGAGGAGATCAGGACCCGATAGTGCTTTATGTGGTCCAGCCAGATCTGGCGATGAATGTCTAAACCAATTGTCCAGCATAAACTTTCCAGTCTGCGTCCCCTGGACTGAAGGGAGCGGAGACAGGGGCCGTACCAGGGGGTGTGACCCGGGTGAGAGAGAATAATGGTTTTAATGGGGACAAGGGCATCAAAGGTGGAGGTGAGGTTGTGACGGAGCAGATCAGTACCAACAGAAATATCATGGTGAATGGAGGGGCAAAGGCGAGACAGTTGTGAATTTGAAATTGCCTTTATAAGTGATTTGGTATCGAGTTTGTTCCAGGGACGAACACAGAAAGAAGTGCAGTTGGGAGGGGGTGTGGCGATACGGTTGGAGAGGGATACAACTTAGTGGTCAGAGATGGCCTTATCCGTGATTGACACGATAGGAGTAGAGAGGTCACGTGAGATGGCAAGGTCGAGGCGGTGGCTATGAATATGAATGGGGAATTTAAATGGAGGGAGAGCGACCGTATGGTAAAGGATTGGTTAGCTAACAGGAAACAGAGAGTGGGCATAAATGGGTCATTGTCAGGTTAGCAAGATGTAACAAGTGGAGTGCCACAGGGATCAGTGCTTGGGTCTCAACTATTTACAATCTATATCAATGACTTGGATGAAGGGACCGAATGTGTAGTTGCTAAATTTGCTTATGACACAAAGGTAGGTAGGAAAGTAAGTTGTGAAGGGGACATAAGGTGTCTACAAAGGGATATAAATAGGTTAAATATGTTGAGTGGGCAAAAATTTGGCAGATGGTGTATAATGTGGGAAAATGTGAACTTGTCCACTTTGGCAAGAGGAATAGAAAAGCAGTATATTATTTAAATGGAGAGAGATTGCAGAACTCTGAGGTACAGAGAGATCTGGGTGTCCTAGTACATGAATCACTAAAACTTAGTATGCAGGTACAGCAAGTGATTAGGAAGGCAAATGGAATGTTGTCATTTATTGCAAGTGGAATGGAATATAAAAGTGGAGATGTTTTGCTGCAGTTGTGCAGGCATTGGTGAGACGACATCTCGAATACTGTGTGCAGTTTTGTTCTCCTTATTTAAGAAAGGACATAATTACTTGGGAGGCGGTTCAGAGGAGGTTCACTCGACTGATTCCTGGGTTGAGGTGGTTATCTTATGAGGAAAGATTGGACACGTTGGGCTGGTATACCCTGGAGTTTAGAAGACTGAGAGGTGATCTTATTGAAACATATAAGATCATGAGGGGACTAGAATGGGCAGCTGCTGAGAGGATGTTTCCCCTTGTGGGAGAGACTAGAGAGACTAGGGCCACAGTTTAAAAACCAGGGTTCTCCCATTTTAGACGGAGATGAGCAGAATTGTTTTCTATCAGAGGGTCGTGAGTCTGTGGAACTCCCTTCCCCAGATAGCGGTGGAGGCAGGGTCATTGAATTTTTTTAAGGCTGAGTTGGATAGAATCGTGATTAACAAAGGAGTCAAATGTTATAGTAGGTAGACGGGAAAATAGGGTTGAGGTCACAATCAGATCAGCCATGATCTTATCAAATGGCAGAGCAGGCTCGAAGGGCCGAATGGCCTCATACGAGTGAGGAATATGCCGTGCCATGAGGTTACAGATTGTGCTGGGATACAATTCTGCTGCTGCTGCTGACGGCCCACAGCACCTCGTGGATTCCCAGTTCGTATGTTCATATGAGAGATTAAGCGAGGATCGGAGGGCAGTGAACTCAGAGAAGAGAGAGAATGATGAGTTGAGATGGAGATTGAAATCACTGAGGATGGGAATTCGCTCGGTGCAGAGGTTGAGGGAGGGAAGCAGTGAAGATATCTCGGTGAGAAACGTGACGTGGGATTTGAGTTCCTGTGGAGGACGAGGATTTTATAGGAGAGGTGAGAGGAGCGGAACAACGTGAGATGCTCAAAGGAGGAGAAGGTGCCAGAGGAGTACGGGGTCAGATATTGGAGTGATTTGGTGATAAGATGCACACCGCCACCGCGGCGGTCTGGGCGGGTCAAGTGATAGATATAACCAGGCGTCAGGCTGAATTAAGGGGGAAGGTACCATCACCCGTCAGCCAGGTTTCTGTCAAGGCCGTGATATCGATGCAATCATCCACATTAAGATCATAGATGGCAAGGGCTTTGATCACAAGTGAACGGGCATTCTGGAGGAAGATGCGGAGAGGGGCGGCGATAGCTGATCCGGTGGCAGAATCGACAGTGTCAGCGCTGGGAGGGGTGAGTGGGACAGGAAGGTTAGCCCGCAGCGGATACGTTGGGTTGGAAGGTCGGTGAGAGAGTCGGAAGGGGCAGTTGGGGTTGCTGCTCATAAGGAGGTAGCGACGAGTGTCTCAATGGGCCCTTCAGAGGATGTCAAGAGAGGCACAGAGGGAAGCTGTGGGATTATCGAAGATGGAGTCAAGCCTGGGATGGCGGTAGGAGAGTAGGAAGGTGGAGGAGTGCTGAAGGGTTGGGATAGGGATTGGGGGGCAGAGTACCCGAGAGGGCAGAAATGAAAGGAGGCATTGCGACAGGAGGGAGAGGCCTAGGAGGGGTAAAGAGAAAATAAGAAAAAAGGGGAAATAGAAGCGATGGGCTCGGGTCTGGAGCGGCAGCAAAATCATACACGTGAATGGACACAGGGAAACTCAGGTTACATAGGCGCGGTTACAGAGCAAGATTGGGATAGAAATGTCCTGGTAATAAACAGGGAATAGAGGAGACAATAGGAGGAAGAACAAAGTTATAGTCAGTGATCCCGTGGTGGGATAAAGATGACGTAGATCGGGTGGAGTCAGCTTGGAGCATCAACGAATTGATGTCCTGGTTCGGAGACAGGAGCGGAGGGAGAGAGAATCCAGAAGCTATTTGAAGTATCAGAGAAGGCACTGCTGGAGGTATTCTCGTGAGAATGAAGGGCCCGGATGTGTGCAGAATCGATCGCGGGGCAGAAAAACGGTGTCGAAGTTGGAGGTCATTGTAAGATCCAGAAGCGGTGGAGAGATGGACTACGGCCCAGGAGAGTGAATTTCTGGCCAGGAATTCTCACATCAGTAAAATAAAACTGAAAAACCAGTCGGACCAATGGGACAGTCATCAGCTCAGCAGATAGCAGCAGTGGTCGGGGTTGGGCTGTGGACCAGACAAAGTTACCTTAAAACTTAAGCAACTGAATAGCAGATCAGAGTCACAGCAGCTGAGTCTTGCAGTGTCGTCCAGTGGAGAAGCGTCGTCTTGACGGCAGAGAAGGCCAGGAATTTGGAATCGAAATTTGAGCAAAGATCCAGCGCTGACCGATGAATTCAAAGAGCACGCATGTTCGGGAGATGGGCAGTGGGTCCAGGTAACTTTAAACTTCTAGCTTAAAATTGTAATGAGGGCTAAAATGAACGCACTCTTGGAGCCAGGGAACTTAAACAGTGGAAGAGAGGAGTTTGGGGGAGGAAGGACAAAGGATGGCAACGGATGGTCAAGGATAGAGTTGCAGAGTAAAGGAGCTCCCTGGGGAGCAGCTAGCCATGGGCAGGATCTTCGCCTCAAGAATGTCCGGGTAATAGAGGAATAGGTGATCAATGTATCTTTACTATACCCCAGGTGTTTCGTGAATGGGACAGCAATCCAGGCACCACAGTCACAAGGATGCATCTGCAGTTTCAGATTTACTTCCCTTTGGTTTAAACTTCTCATCGAGGCTACTGCACGGAGTCACAGACAATGCCTCGCGCCTCTTTGTGGAAGGCGGCAGACACTTGTATTCCTGGTAAATGTGGAGGAAGATCATTTAAAGTGGGATTAATCTGTCCGTCAGACTCATCTTCATGGACACAGGAGGGCGGCTGGTGGGCGGTGACCAATGATGGGAGAATAATGGGCGGTCAGTGTGTGTCCCATTTCAAAGACAATCGCTCGTTCAAGAGGAAAACCATTCACCAGGGTTAAAATAAGTTACCATTGTTGGAAAATAACTGTGGTTCTATCTGGGTTTTAGCATTAAACAATGAAAATATGGCTATTACAGGCATCATGGGTAAGTGGAGTTAGCTTCGGAACATGAGGAGGCCATTCAGCCCCTCGAGCCTCTATTTTTTTTCTTTTCCAGTATTTATCCAATTCCCTTTTGAGAGTTACTATTCAATCTGCTTTCACCATCCTTTCAGGCCGTGCATTCCACATCATTACAAAGATCTGCATTAAAACAATGTTTCTTCATGTCGCCTCTGGCTCTTTTGCCAATCACCTTAAATCTGTGCCCTCTCGTTACCGACCCATCTGCCAATGGAAACAGTTTCTCCTTGTTTATTCTCTCAAAATTGTTCATGATTTTCAATACCTCAATCAAATCTCCTCTTCACCTTCTCGGCTCGAAGGAGAACAATCCCACCTTCTCCAGTCTGTCCACATAACTGAAGTCCCTCATCCCTGGTACCATTTTCGTAAATCTCTTCTGCACCCTCTCTCAGGCCTTCACCTCCTTCCTCCTGTGTGGTGCACATAACTGAACACAATTGTCCAGCTGAGGCCTAACCAGTGTTTTATAAAGGTTTAGCTTAACTTCCTTGCGTTTGTAGTCTATGCCTCTGTTAATAAAGCCCAGGATCCCATATGCTTTTTCAACAGCCTTCTCAACTTGTCCTGCCATCGTCAAGGATTTGTGTACATAACTCCCCAGGTCTCTCTGTTCCTGTACCCCCTTTAAAATTGTACCATTTCGATTATATTACCTCTCCTCATTCTTCCGAACAAAATGGATCACTTCACATTCTCTGCATTAAATTTTATCTGCCATGTGTCTGCCCATTTTACCAGTCTGACTCTGTCCTCCTGAAGTCTGTTACTATTCTCCACATTGCTTATTGCATTCCTGAGTTACGTATCATCCGCAAACTTTGAAATTATACCCTGTATACCTAAGTCCAGGCCATTAATGTAGATCACATAGAGCAATGGTCCTAACACCTACCCTTGGGGAACACCACTGTAAGCTCCCCTCCGTCCTGCAAAACAACCGTTCACCACTACTCTCCGCTTTCTGACCATAAGCCAATATTGTATCCACAATGCCACTGTCCCTTTAATTCCATATGCTTCAATTTTGTCTATTAAGTGGTACTTCATGAAAAGCCTTTTGAAAGTCCATATTTACAACATCTACCACACTGCCCTTATCAACCCTCTCCATTACTTCATCAAAGAACTCAATCAAGTTAGTGAAACGTGATTTTCCGTTGACAAATCCGTGCTGACATTCACTTATTAGCCCATACTTTTCCAAGTGCAAATTAATTTTGTCCAGGATTATTGTCTCTAAAAGTTTCCCCACCACTGACGTTAGGCTGATTGGCCTGTAATTGCCGGGTTTATCCCTCTCCCCTTTATTGAACAGGGTTATAGCAATTGTGTTCCTCCAATACTCTGGCATTGCCGCATATCTAAGGAAGATTGTGGCCAGAGCCTCTGCAATTTCTACCCTTACTTCCCTCAGTCACATAGGATGGATCTGGTTAGGATCGGGTGATATTTCTATTTTGAGAGCTGCCAACCTTTCAAGTACCTCCTCTTTATCTATTTTTGCCCTATCTGATATCGCTACTACCTCCTCCTTTACTGCGACAGTGGCAGCATCCTCTTCTCTCTTGAAGACTGATGCGAAGCATTCATTTAGTACCTCAGCCATGCCTACTGCCTCCACAAGAAGATCTCCTTTTTGTCCCAAATCAGTCCCACGCTTCCTTTGACTGCCCTTTTACTCATTGTTTTATCAGCCCCAGGTATCCTTACTGACCATTGTATTATCAGCCCCAGGTATCCTTACTGACCATTGTATTATCAGCCCTTATGTATCGTGACAGACCATTGTATGATCAGCCCCCATGTATCCTCTCTGACCATTGTATTATCAGCCCCCATGTATCCGTCCTGACCATTGTATAATCAGCCCCCATTTATCCGTACTTACCATTGTATTATCAGTCCCATTTACCCTCATTGACCATTGTCTTATCAGACACCATATACCCTTATTTATCATTGTATTATTAGCACCCGTGTACCCACACAGACCACTCTATTATCAGTCCACAGGTAGCATTACTGACCATTGTATTATCAGTCCCATTTGAACTGAATGCCCATTGTATTATCAGCCCCATGGATCAACATTGGCCATTGTATGATGAGCCCCATACATCCTTAATGTAGATTGTTTTATCAGACCCCGTTTATCCTTACTGACGAATGTATTATCAGCCCCATATATCCTTCCTGACCATTGTATTATCAGCTTACTGTATCTTTACTGACCAGAGTATTATCAGCCCCCATGTATCCTTACTGACCATTATATATTCAGCCCCACCTATCCTTCAGGACCATTGCATTATCAGCCCCATGTATCCTCACTGAACATTGTATTATCAGCCCCATGTATCCTCACTGAACATTGTATTATCAGCCCCATCTATCCTTAATGACCATTGCATTATCATCCTTCGGTATCCTTAGTTCCCATTGTATTGTCATCCCCTTGTATCCTTACTCACTATTCTATCATCAGAGTCATGTATCCTTGAATTATCAGCCCCCATGTATCTTTACTGACCATTGTATTATCATCCTCCGGTATCCTTACTGACCGTTGTATTATCAGCCCCCATGTATCTTTCCTGACCATTGTATTATCAGCCCCCATGTATCCTTACTGACCATTGTATTATCAGCCCCCATATATCCTTACTGACCATTGTATTATCAGACCCCGTGTATCTTTACTGACCATTGTATTATCAGCCCCGATGTATCCTTACTGACCATTGTATTATCAGCCCCCATGTATCCTTACTGACCACTGTATTATCATCCTCCGGTATCCTTACTGACCATTGTATTTTCATCCTTCGGTATCCTTAGTCACCATTGTATTATCATCCTCTTGTATCCTTACTCACTATTCCATTATCAGAGTCATGTATCCTTGAAGACCATTGCATTATCATCCACCTGCATCCTTTCTGACCATTATATAATCAGCCCCGTGTATGCTAACTGACCATTGTATTATCATTCTCCTGTATCCATACTGACAATTGTATTATCAGACCCCGTGTTTCCTTAATGACCATTGTATTATTATCGCTCATTTATCCGTACCTACCATTGTATTATCAGCCCCATTTATGCTTACTGACCATTGAATTATCAGCCCCATGTATCTTTACTGACCATTGTATTATCAGCCCTCATGTATCCTTACTGACCATTGTATTATCAGCCCCCATGTATCCTTACTGACCATTGTATTATCAGCCCCCATGTATCTTTACTGACCATTGTATTATCAGCCCCCATGTATCATTACTGACCATTGTATTATCAGCCCCCATGTATCCTTACTGACCATTGTATTATCAGCCCCCATGTATCTTTACTGACCATTGTATTATCAGACCCCATGTATCCTTACTGACCATTGTATTATCAGCCCCCATATACCCTTACTGACCATTGTATTATCCGCCCTCATATCCTTACTGACCATGACTTGATCTGCTTCTATCCATCCTTTTTTGTCTTTCGCACATTTGTTAAGTCCAACCCAGAAACTGATTTGAAAAATCCTGAAATTGCAGGCTGAATTCATATCACAGAAGTAATCAGAACACTGTCAGTAAAGCTGCTCTCTCTTCACATCAGTACTGTAAGACTGCGGGATTCATATTTTCTTCCTTCACGATGTTTTTTGAAGTAATATTTCGAATTATCGATACCATCACTTCATGTCAGTAAACTACTTGTTCACCCATAATAGAGTGATGGTGTTAAGGGATTAACCTGACCTGTTTGTTCAGTGACTATAATTAATGTCAGCCATTGTGTCGTTTAAATGTCGCACTGGAGAGTTCCCCCAAGATATAAATAGGGACTGTTTTCAAGGCGTCACATCAGAGTGTTTGATGCAGCTTTGCCTCCAGGTCAAACAGTGATCAATGGATCTCAGAGATGATGAAAGAATGTTCTGGTATGTTCCAACTGAACTTCGGATTCTGTGGGCAATTTTTGATGTACAAAAGATTTACTATCCGCTCCTTGCTACTGTTGGTGTTCCTGGTAAGTCATTATTTCAGCAAATCATTCTGTAAACCATGATTAACTGTATTTACTGTCCTTGTCCTTTAGACCCGGTTATTAATTGTATTCAGTGTAATCCTCTTGTTTAGTGTCTGGTAATGCACCTTGTTTCCTTCATGTAACATGTGAACAGTTGCCGATTCCCTGCTCCCAGACCAATGAACAGTCTGTCCTTTTCATTACTTTTCATCACTTTCTTCAACTGATAGTCATTTTTATAGGATTCAACTGCTAATTTGACTGTTGGCTGTAAACAAGGAAGGTTGTTGGAGGATTCTCTTTATTGAACAGTTTGCCCTCTGCTCTCTGCACTGAACCCTCGTGTCGGATCAGAAATATGTGTTCACAGGCAACAGGAGTTTTAAGGTCTGCTGGTTACAGTTAATGACACTGATCTGTGGAAACCAGCGCTGACAGTCAGATCACCAATACACTCTGAAATATTGGACAATATCCAACAATGATTCAGCTCCAGGCAGCTGTCTTACTTTCAACCGTCTCTCGCTCTACCTTATGGTCATTGGTGCTGGATGGCCTGGACAGGCTTTAAACTATAATATATATTCCAGTAAATTATTTATTCAGTTATGTTTGAGTTGATTTATTTCCACTGTTTTCATTTCGTCCCGTTCCCGTGGGCCACATTACAGGAGATCTCAGTGATGTCCACATGGACGATCTGACATCTACTGTTGAAGCGCATTGGGATATTTTACGATGTTAAAGGCGCTATATAAATGCAAATTGTTGTTGTTTGTTCCGTTATGTTTGAATTGATTTATTTCCTTTGGTTTTGATTTAATCCCATTCCTTCAGATCACTTTGAAATTCCCAACTGTTTCACCTTTGACCCTCCATTCGCCACGGTACTTCTGCAGCTCAATCTCACCCTCACCTCCACCTTTGATACCCTTGACCCCAGTAAACCCCTTACTCTCTCTCACCCTGTTCGTTCTCCTTGGCACGACTTCCATCGTTGCTCCTTAAGGTCCAAGGGACGCAGATTTGAACACTTATGGCGCACATATGGATAAGCCATTAATCGCCAGATCTCGCTGGACCTCATCAAGTACTATCGGGACCTGCTCTCCTCTGTTAAAACTCCTCACTATTCCAGGATCACCCTGGAATGCGAAGATGACCCGGCTTCTCTTCACTACAAACCGTCTTCTTAAACCCCTCTCCCCTGTCCCCTCCACCCTCACTTCCTTCAAGTGCGAGAAGCTCATGGATTTCTTTGTCACTAAGATTGAGACCATTCATTTAGCTGCCTCTGCCGCTTCTCTACCTTCCTCCAGTCCACCGAGCCAATCTTCCCGAAAGTCCCCGCTCCCCAGCCCTAACCCTGAATCCACATCTTTCTCTTGTTTCTCTTCTATCTCCCCTCATGCCCTCTCCGAGCTCATCTTGACCACGAAACCAATCTGCTGCTCCCTCGGCCCTTTTCCCACTGAACTGCTGACCCCATGCTAGCTGATATTGTAAACGATTTTAGGGCCTGGACAATAGTCAGTCAAAGATGTATGTTGTAGGTTCGTTAATCAAAGTGATTATTTAATGATTTACATAATTCTCACAAGCATCAAACAAATCAAACAATACATACAACCTTTAAACCAAGGATTTCAGCCTCAAGGCAGAAGATCGATCAGCTCTCTCTCTCTCTCACTTGTAGTTTTCTTCTTTTGTTGTTGGACGTCCTTCCTCCAGGCGAAGCTTCTTAAGGTTCCTCCAACGACATTAAAGAGTCTGCCACGATGTCCCATCTTTATATGATTTTGCCGGTTGTGGTGTGAGTAAAAGTTAAGAGAAGTCCCATTTTGGCCACTCACCCACGATTGCATTGATGATGGACTGTTGGCTGGGCCAATAAAAACCATGTGACCCCAGGTGCGGCCTTTCCACCGTGTGAAATCACCGAGTGAAACCACTGTGTGAACCCACCGTGTGAAATCACCGAGTGAAACCACCGTGTGAAAACACCGTGTGAAACCACCGAGTGAAACCACCGTGTGAAAACACCGTGTGAAATCACCGAGTGAAATCACCGTGTGAAACCACCGTGTGAATCCACCGTATGAAATCACCGAGTGAAACCACCGTATGAAATCACCGAGTGAAATCACCGTGTGAAACCACCGTGTGAAATCACCGAGTGAAATCACCGTGTGAAATCACCGAGTGAAACCACCGTGTGAAATCACCGAGTGAAATCACCGTGTGAAACCTCCGTGTGAAACCACCGTGTGAAATCACCGTGTGAAATCACCGAGTGAAATCACCGTGTGAAACCACCGTGTGAAACCACCGTATGAAATCACCGAGTGAAACCACCGTGTGAAATCACCGAGTGAAACCACCGTGTGAAATCACCGAGTGAAACCACCGTGTGAAATCACCGAGTGAAATCACCGTGTGAAATCACCGTGTGAAACCACCGAGTGAAACCACCGTGTGAAATCACCGAGTGAAATCACCGTGTGAAATCACCGTGTGAAACCACCGAGTGAAACCACCGTGTGAAATCACCGAGTGAAATCACCGTGTGAAATCTCCAACAGCCTTTTCCCCGTGTGAAACCAGGTGTAAGTAACTTGAATTGTCTTTCCCAAAGATTTCAAACTCTCTCAGCACTGTTTTTCCAAGTTGCTGTTTGTTGAGGTTCCTATCAGTTGTTTTGAGAACCAAAAGCCTGTTCGTAGCTTCTCGAAGTTTCTGCACATTGCTGCCTTTGCAGTTTAAACTTACTATGTCCGAATGTAATATCTAAAGGGGCAAAGTTAACTCTTTCCTTCCCGGTTCTCTTTTGTCTGATTCTGTCACCTTCCTTTCAAATCTGCCGTCATCATCCCATCCTCAAAAAAACCATCCATGACCCCTCTGTCCTTGCAAATTACCGCCCCCGTCTCCAACCTCCCTTTCCTCTCCTGAAACTTGTTGTCACCTCCCAAATGCATGCCTTTCTTGCCTGAAACTGCACCAGTAACCTCTCCAATCAGGTTCCCGCCCCTGCAACAGCGCGGAATCGGGCCGAATCAAAGTCACAGATCACATCCTATGTGACTGACCGTGGTAAACTATCCCTCTTCATCCTTTGACACGGGTGACCACACCATCCACCTCAAACGCCTCTCGTCCGTTGTCCAACAGGTTGGGACTGCCCTCGCCTGGTTCCATTCCTATCCATCCAGGCTTCTTCAGGGAATCTCCTCGATCGGCATATCTTCCCGCTCCCGCACCGTTATCTCTGGTGTCCCCCAACGAACAATCCTCCTATTTCACATCTGCAAGCTTCCCCTCGGCGACATCCTCCGATAGCACACTGTCAGATTCCACGTGTACACTCACACCCAGCAGTACCTCAGCACCGCCTCTCCCGGCCCCTTCACTGCCTCTGATTTGTCAGACTGCTTGTCCGACGTCCAGTCCTGGATCAGCAGAAATTTCGTCCATTTAAACATTGCGAAGACTGAAGCCAATGTCTTCGGCCCCTATCACATATTCCGTTCCCTCGCTATTGATTCCATCTCCCTCCCTGGTCACAGTCTGAGGCTGAACCGGACCAGTAGGCGTTCTATTTGACCCTGAGCTGAGCTTCTGACCCCATATTCTCTCCATCACCAAGATCACGGACTTCCACCTCCCGAACATCGCCTGTCTCTGCCGCAGCCTCAGCCAATCTTCCGCTGAAATCCTGATCCATGGTTTTGTTACCTCCAGACTCGACTATTCCAAAGCTCTTCTGACTGGCCTTCCACCCACCACCCTCCATAAACTTGAGCACATCCAAAACTCTTCTGCCTGTATCCGAACTCGCAACAAGTCCCGTTCACCCATCACCCCTGTGCTTGCTGACCAACATTGGCTCCCGGTCTAGTAGGCGTTCTACTTCATCTCCGAACACAAGGTCACTGAGGCCATTGTAATTTCCAACTGCAGACCAACGACAGGCCCTGGATTGGAGCTGGGGCCTGCTGGTGGTTTTGGTTTCCTTCTACACCGGGGCGGACCTTAACAACAAACCCTCTCCGCAGCAGAAAGTTATTTTACAAGGAAAGTACATAAGAACATAAGAAATAGGGGCAGGAGTTGACCATCCGGCCCCTCGAGCCTGCTCCGCCATTCAAGAAGATCATGGCTGATCTTCGACCTCAAATCCACTCGTAATTAGATTCTGTCCCTGGATTCAATAATAACGCTCAAGATTTCACCCTGAATTCGACCAGGCTGCTGCTTTTGCTCTCAGTCTGAAGCAGAATTCCCTGTTTTTCTCTTCCTTGCAGTGAACATAGTGACGATTGTGATTCTCTCTCGAGGAAGGTGCGGTCTCTCCAAATGTGTCACCCGTTACCTGGTGTCCATGGCAGCGGCGGATCTACTGGTCGTTATCATTGATCTGCTATTAAGACAGATTCCCATTCTTTATTCGGCTCAGTTTCAGTTCATGTGGGCCTTTAAAGTGTGTAATATTCACGCCGTTCTGCTTTACGCAGCCACAGACTGTTCTGTCTGGTTCACTGTCACTTTCACCTTTGATCGATTTGTGGCCATTTGTTGCCAGAAGCTGAAAACAAAATATTGCACCGAGAAAACGGCGGCTGTGATTCTGGGAACAGTGAGTGTGCTGTTCTGTGTGAAGAACACTTTCTGGTACTTCATGCTTGGAGGTGAATATTGGATTGGTAATTCTCCCAGGTTTTGTTTTGTATCAGATTATGTTATTTACTCGCAGGTGTGGACAATAATTGAATTCCTTCATTTTATTGTAACCCCATTTGTTCCATTTGTTCTGATTCTGCTGCTCAATGCTTTAACCGTCAGACACATTTTAGTGTCGAGCAGAGTCCGCAGGAGACTCCGGGCCCACAGCAGTGGGGAGAGTCCCAGTGACCCAGAGATGGAGAAGAGAAGGAAATCCATCATTTTACTGTTTGTGATATCGGCGAATTTGATCCTGTTATGGGCGGTGTTTCTGTTGTATTTTGTATGCAACCGATTGTATCTGTTGCGCTTTATTCCTGTGTATCTACCTGAATTTTTACAAGAACTGGGATTTATGCTCCAGCTCCTGAGTTGCTGCACCAACACGTGTATTTATGCCGTGACCCAGACTAAATTCAGAGAGGAGTTGAAGAATGTGGTGAAATATCCCTTGACTGGAATTGTTAAATTCATTAAATAATGAGAAGACTTTCCATCATCACAAGGTGTTGGTCTGGTTTTCTGCCCAATCTTCTTATCTCTGTGATACAAAGACAGTGAGGCCGGTTTTCATCTTTCACCGCCCTGATTCAGTGACTAACAGGAACGGTAGATGTGGGGAAGTCCGCGGAGTTCAGTCCCGCTTGATTCCTGCTGGTTTTTAGCCCCGTTAAGTCCTCTGGTGCGGCCTGGGGTGGGTGTATGAAGCTCCCGTCCGCCAGGCTCTTGTTTCATGTGTTTAACCAAAGCGGGCGGGGCGAGGCACACATGCAGCCCATGGTGTGAGGACCAGAGAATCATCTTTTAATTATCATTTCACTTCTCTTTAGGAACAGAGGAACAGGAGGAGGCCATTCAGCCCCTCGAGCCTATTCCTCCATTCAATTAGATCATGGCTGATCTGTACCTTAACTCAATTTACCCCCTTGGTTTTGTAACCCTGAATACCCTCGCCCAACAAAAATCTATCAATCTCAGTTTTGTAATTTTCCATTGAACCCCGGCATCAACAGCTTTTGGGGGAGAGGGTTCCAGATGTCCACTCCCTTTGTGTGAAGAAATGCTTCCTGACATCACCCCTGAACCTCTCATTTTAAGATTATGCTCCCTTGTCATGGACTAGCCCACCAGAAGAAATAGTTTCTCTCCATCTCCCCTATCAAATCCTTTAATCATCTTAAACATCTGACGATCCGGATTCTTTCCCCTCAGTCTGGTTCAGTAATAACTGAAGTCGAATACATTTTAAAGTCCAACACATCTTTAATAGCAGGGTTCTTAGTCTGCAGCATTGATTTGGACTCCTGATAGAGTCCCTCTATGCTGGCAGAGCAAGAACAACAACATACAGAAATCCACACGTTTTTATACAAATCAATAGGGTTGGAACATACTTAACGAGGGTCAACACCAATCATAAGCCGGGCATAGGTTGCCATGCGAGGTTACATTATTTCCGGCCAATCATAAATAATCATGTGCTGACCATGTTGCTGTTAGACATCAAAGGGGATAACTTCCTCACTTTCCAACTTGGAATGTTCTTCCCTGTCCCTTCTGTTCCTTATCTCCCAACCTGGAATGTCTTTCAACTTTGGCTAAGCTCGTTACCTATATTGATCTGCCATAAACATGGAGACATTCAGACCAGTCCTTGACTCACATCAAAGACCTATCATTGATAAGACAATGCAGGCCTGCTGACTAAGCAAACATATGGCCCAGCAGGAGGGCCAGGCCACTTGTATCAATCTCAGTTACTAACTAATTAACCCTTTCTAACCATTTTGCATTCTGCTTCTTTGCCACGTAGACATTTTAATATTTTACCGAAAACTGACCATGTAGGGATTCTCATTCCCCCCTTTTATCATTTTATGATAACCAATTATTACGGTGCTCACTGGTTCTGCAGGTTCTGCAGCGCAGCAACATTTAAGTAAGCAATAAACTATAAGAATTATAACAATGAATATGACTAGCCCTTGAACTAGAGAAGTCCCAATAGAACACAGACATGTTTCATCAATACGCCTTTGTATCTTATCTGTTCTCAGGAACAGACTCCTTCTAAACATCTCTCAAGTAAGTTGCGAATGTCCTTGGTCAGCTAAACCTATTCATGTTAGTTTGAAAAGGCTAACATAGTCAAATATCCCATGGTGCTTTATATTTTGTTTCCAGCCTAACTAGACTGAATGGTACCTTTCAGACCATTTTACACCTGTGAATTGGTGCCCTCCCCATTATATCCCTTAATCCAAATTCTCCCTACAATATCCCGTTAGATGCTGTACCTCATCTTAACCAGGTTCCCTTCGTGTTGGCCACCAGTCCGGGTGGAAGAGAGGCAGAGCATCTGATAATCCTATCGAACTATAATTGTCTTCCCTTTTACATGCACCTTACCCCAGCGGGTGCTACTCCCAGTACCATTAAGATGTGTTCTTAGTTGAAACCACAGAGACAATGGGGACATTCTCACCCAGGCTCTGTTTTACTATCTTTGCCAAACCCTTCATCCTCTACTTACATTGATTACATGCAATGAAAATCAAGAAGCACATTACAACAAACTGCACTACGACTAATACATATGAAATTAATCTAATCCAAGGATGGATCTGTATATTCAGTCCCAAATTCCAGAGGTCATTTCACCAGGTGGTGACTTTAATTTGGTCAATGTCATGCTTAATGTTGTTATTGTCCTGTTGTAGGTTATAATAAAACTTCTGGGAGAGGCGTATCTCCATTCGCAATACTTCCAAGTATTTAGGCAACAGGGGTGTCAGATACCCAAATGTGTCCTGATATGCTTTGAAGTCCTTTCTGACATTCTCAGAAACTTGTAAGGTGGTGAGGTTATGCCGGTGTACCTCTACCAGTTCCTCGGGTCCAATCCGAACCAGGACTTCAGAAATGGAGTAGAATTCTGGACTTAAAATATCACAAGTTAGATTGGCATATTTAAACATTTTCAAATTAGTTGTAACACAGTATTCGCCTCTCCGGCATATACCACTTAAGTGGGTTTTAGATCCGCCTCTAGGGCCTCCATGGTACAGTTAATATCCCGATTGGTACCGGTATTATTAAACCCACACTGTGCTTCTAGGCTGTGTCCAACACTATGTGGACACACAGTGACAGCATGTCTAGTAACACATCCCTTTAATTTTGTTCCAGCCAATCAGCTTAAATCTACGTCCTCTAGTTCTTGAACCCTCTGCTAGGGGAAACAGGTACTTTCTGTCTACTTTATCTGGGCCCCTCATAATCTTGTAATTTTGTATCCATCGTACGGATATCTTCTAAATGTTGTTTCTCCCAATTTTATTGTTAACTGATGGGAACCTAACCCTGAATTTTGGAAATCCAAATTAATGTGTCCCTCTCTACTTTAATTTCAGTCCTTTTGATTGATACCAGTGTTTCCTGACTGTTTCATTAATTAGTTGGTTTCTCTATGGACCATGTGTCAGTGCCTTGTTTAAAAGGATTTCTCACTCGCCTGGACCACATTAACCATTTTCCTGTTGTGCTGTTGTCAAGTAACTGAGCCTGTCTGAGACTCATTCTTCACTGTATCTTCTTCATGTATCTCCGCATACTAGCAGCATCTCATAGGAATGAGCTTAGTGTTCTTGGATATTAACTTTCTGCTGGCCAGTCTCTTCTTCCTCATGGTATTTCCGAACATTTTCCATGGCACACATCATATGTCCTGTAGGATTCAGTCCTGTAAAAGCAACTGGTTTGTTTAAAGAGTGGTTGCAATAGCTCACCAGGCCACAGGCCTTTGTAATCATGTTCTTCATCCTGGTCTCCGTTTCAGATGATGGCAACATACATTTGTATCTTTTATGTCCACTGTAGCCATTCTTAGGTTTTCAGGTTATCTTATCAAGAAGATCAGGGGTGTCTAGAGTGCTTATCTCCCCCTGCATGGTCCCGATGTCAGGGTAGTGGCCAGGCTATTGAGTGTAGTTTTCTCATTATTCATTATAGGCAAGGACACAAATATCTCCACGAGAAAGCTATCAATTTACTATTCTCAACTACACTTTCCTGACTTCCACTAGATTGTATATTTATGCCAGATTGATTTTTTTATCATGCCCAATTCAATGACTTTAGAGAAATTCCCATATCTCCCCACCTCGAGCATTCTGTCTCGGAAGACAACAAATTGGTTAAAACAAAACAAATAAAAATGTTTTCAAAAGAAGAGAATCAGGTTGATATCACCACGCTGTGACATTTGGTATCCGCTGATGTCTGCAGCTAAAGTCTTAAATCTTTAACACCACTGGATCGTTTCCTGCACCAAATTTCTCCAGCAAAGGTTGCACCGTAACTTTGTAACTACTCTTGGTAATCCTGCACCATCAACACTCACGTGGTCCCCCAAAAAAAACCAGGGTCACCTGTTTTAAAAGAAACACAGAAAATCCATTGCGGCTCTTCTTGAGAGCCCAAGTGATTAATTTGTTAAATCTTCATTTATTATTTATTTATCCAAAGGAATAATCCCTATACCCAAAACAAATTCAGAAAACAAAACAGGAGAGAGAAATTGCCTAGTTCCATTCTCGCCCTCTCTCTGAAGCACACAGCCTGTCTGAAAGAAACACTGTCTCTCCCACATACAGATGTACGCAGGGCTGCAGACTGGAATTTCTAACTCCAAGTCCGAATCTCTGTGTTTTCAAGATGTAACCACATTAAGCAGATATCATTAGCAGCCGCCTGCTAAGATACGTTATATTCCTCTTTTATTAATTTATTAATGGTTTGGGCATGTGTTTCTAGCACTGTAGCTATCCTTTGCAAATATATGGTCAGCATTTGATCTTCAGACAATTCCTTATCTGTATTTTCATTTATCTTTTAATATATCTTTAATGCGAGACCCTAAATCTCTGACCTTTTGATCTAATGTTGTCAAATCAATGGTGTTAACAACTGAGGCAAAGGCAGTTGCTATATCACTTATCACAGATCTTTACGTCTCCATATTTGCCTATCTCTTTTTACGATGTCCACCTTCATTCCATGTGGCTCTTTGTTTTAACACTTGAGTTAGGAGGTGTTGATCTAATTGTTGAGTTTTCTTAGCAGTCTCAATGCGAGTTATATAATTTGTCAGGGAAGGTCTCCCCTCTTTGGTCAGATCTTGTATTCTACTATTAATTTCAAATAAAATTGAATAGCCCCAGAACTTGTCAAAACTTCCTTATCATACTGTGGCAGGGTAAAACTGATAGGCGTTTAGTACCCTGTGTCAGTACATAGCTCAAGTAATGGACTTCCAATTGTCTAACCTATGCTTCCTTTTCATATGATTTGTTTTACATTCCTTTCTTATCAATTTTTCACTGTAGCGTGAAAACTTATATCTCAGTCAATTGTAGCCTTTGGCATTTCCGAGTGATTGGGACAATTTTACTAATATAACCTATACCAATTATTACCTCATGTTCACCTGTGTAATGGTTAGCCTCAGACAGTTCTCAACCGACTGGGTCATTTCTATCTGTTTGAACTGGTCTTGGCATGACAGTCTGGCTTCTTGGGATGGAAGGGGTTAACATTAACTTGCTCTTGTGGTAGGAGTAACTTGATCCTTCTCCCTTTTGAGATTAAGTTCCCACCTTCAAAATTTCACTTCACACAGGTTTGACTGATTTGTTTACTTCTCACATTTGTGGATTGCTTTATACTATATTTTTGCACACTATTTTTTCACATACTTTTAGTGGATGTGATTATAATCAACGCTCCGAGCTGTTCCAGCTTTCTGACTTTTCCTATCACAGTGATACCAGATAGTTTTTTAATCTATCCCGTTAATTTTTAACCTCTTTTTAAACCACAGCCAATCACAAAATAAACATTCAAAATGCCAATTTTTTGAAGATCCCATGTCTGGAATTTAACATGCCCACACTTTATAAGAACCAGAATTTAATAGGTCACTTAACCTCAATAACTCCAATTTTAATTCGGCAGTATCAGAATTAAACACACGACAAGACAGATACATTACACAAAGGAAGAAAACACGCAAGACACAGTAAGAAGGGGGTGTGGCCCACAACACAGACAAAAAAAACACTGATCAAGACAGGCTTTTTAAAGGGACAGTACACTTAAACAATAAAACCTTTCTTTTTCGGGTCTCTGTCTTCTAAACATTTGTCTAGTCACTTAATTCTATCCATATTTTTTACAGTACTGTCTCCATAAAGCAATTAGTTCTTTGGCTGAGGTACCTCTGTTATTTTTCCAAATTAATTCCTGAGCCTTTTTTTTCCGGCATCTAAGTTTTATCAATAGTTCCTGTTTATATCCAATCATCAGGAACTTAAACCCTGACTACCCTCAGTGATATTAACCACTGACCTACCGCTTACACGTTATTCCCTCAGTGATATTCGACCACTGACCACTGACCTCTTCCTGCTATTTCTGTGTATTCGCCAGACTGACCTGAATCTTGTAAGGACGCACACGAGTGTTAGCGATTGGACGATTCGTCGTCAGACGGACGGATTGGAGGAAAACCGACATAGTAAATTAAGACTACTTACATCGGGGCGCCATTTCCTTCCTCCGTGTCTGAGATAATCCGCCTCTTACTCCGCGAACCCTCGGTGAACGACCGTTAAGATCCCACCGCTGCCACCAAATGACGATCCGGATTCTTTCCCCTCAGTCTGGTTCAGTAATAACTGAAGTCGAATACATTTTAAAGTCCAACACATCTTTAATAGCAGGGTTCTTAGTCTGCAGCATTGATTTGGACTCCTGATAGAGTCCCTCTATGCTGGCAGAGCAAGAACAACAACATACAGAAATCCACACGTTTTTATACAAATCAATAGGGTTGGAACATACGTAACGAGGGTCAACACCAATCATAAGCCGGGCATAGGTTGCCATGCGAGGTTACATTATTTCCGGCCAATCATAAATAATCATGTGCTGACCATGTTGCTGTTAGACATCAAAGGGGATAACTTCCTCACTTTCCAACTTGGAATGTTCTTCCCTGTCCCTTCTGTTCCTTATCTCCCAACCTGGAATGTCTTTCAACTTTGGCTAAGCTCGTTACCTATATTGATCTGCCATAAACATGGGGACATTCAGACCAGTCCTTGACTCACATCAAAGACCTATCATTGATAAGACAATGCAGGCCTGCTGACTAAGCAAACATATGGCCCAGCAGGAGGGCCAGGCCACTTGTATCAATCTCAGTTACTAACTAATTAACCCTTTCTAACCATTTTGCATTCTGCTTCTTTGCCACGTAGACATTTTAATATTTTACCGAAAACTGACCATGTAGGGATTCTCACATCAATTAGATCACCCCTTAATCTTCTATATTCAAGGGAATACAAGCCTAGTCTATGCAACCTGTCCTCATCATTTAACCGTTTAACCCCGATAACAATCTGGTGAATCTGCGCTGCACCCCCTCCGAGGCCAAATATCCTTCCTGAGATGCGGTGCCCAGAACTGAACGCAGTCTCCAGCTGGGGTCTGACCAGAGCTCTGTACAACTGGAACATAACTTCCACCCTTTTGTATTCCAGCCTTTTGTGATCAGGCCCAACGTTCCATTCGTCTTTTCAATTAGTTTTTGTACCTGTCCATCAGCATTTAATGATTTCTGTACTTGGACCCCTAAATCTCGCGGCACTTCCACAGTTCCCAGATTTTCGCCATTTAGAAAATACCCTGATCTATCTGTCTTGGGACCAAAGCGGATGACCTCACACTTTCCCCCTTTGAACTCCATCTGTCACAGTTTTGCCCATTCACTTAATCTATCAATGTCCCTTTGCAACTATCTGCTCCCATCGACAATATTTATTGTGCTACCGAACTTGATGTCGTCAGTAAACGAAGATATACGCTTCTATATTCCTTCATCCAAGTCATTTATAAATACAGTGAAAAGCCGCGGTCCCAGTACAGTTCACTGGGGACACCACTAGTCACATCCTGCTGATTGGAGTACAGACTCATTAAACCTACTCCCTGTCTCCTAACTCCGAACCAATTCCCTGTCCAAGCCAATAGATTGCCTCCAATCCCATGCACTCTCGATTTTATTAACAGACTCTTATGTGGAACCTTATCGAACGTCTTCTGAAAGTCCATATAAATAACATCCAGAGACACGCCATTGCCGACCACATTAATGACCTCCTCAAAAAATTTAACGACGGGTTCATTCGACATGACTTAACCTTTACAAATCCATGCTGCTCTCTCTGATCAGCTCCAATTTCTCCAGATGCTCAGTCACTCTGTCCCTAATAACAGATTCCACCAACTCCCCCACAATTGATGACAGACGAATGATTTTATGATTTCCTGCTTCATCTCTACTGAATTGAAAACTATTTGAACAATGCGTTGATATACAGGGAATAAAGTGGTGATGTACCGGGTATAAAATGGTGATGTACAGGGTATAAAGTGCTGATGTACAGGGTATAAAGTGGTGATGTACAGAGTATAATGTCGTCATGTACAGGGTATAAAGTGGTGATGTACAGGGTATAAAGTAGTGATGTACAGGGTATAAAGTGGTGATGTACAGGGTATTAAGTGGTGATGGACAGGGTATCAAGTGGAGATGTACAGGGTATAAAGTGGTGATGTACAGGGGAGAAAGTGGTGATGGACACGGTATAAAGTGGTGATGTACAGGGTATAAAGTGGTGATGTACAGGGTGTAAAGTGGTGATATACAGAGTATAAAGTGGTGATGTACACGGTATAAAGTGGTGATGTACAGGGTATAAAGTGGTGATGCACAGGGTATAAATTCGTGATGTACAGGGTATAAAGTGGTGATGTAGAGGGTATAAAGCGGTGATGGACCGGGTATAAAGTGGTGATGTACAGGGGAGAAAGTGGTGATGGACTCGGTATAAAGTGGTGATGTACCGGGTATAAAGTGGTGATGTACAGGGGAGAAATTGGTGATGGACAGGGTATAAAGTGGTTATGTAGAGGGTATAAAGTGGTGATGTAGAGGGTATAAAGTGGTGATGTTCACGGTATAAAGTGGTGATGTACAGGGTATAAAGTGGTGATGTACAGGGTATAAAGTGGTGATATACAGGGTATAAAGAGGTGATGTACAGAGTATAAAGTGGTGATGTACAGGGTATAAAGTGGTGATGTACAGGGGAGAAATTGGTGATGGACAGGGTATAAATTGGTCATGTGGAGGGGAGAAATTGGTGATGTACCGGGTCTAAAGTGGTCATGTACAGGGGAGAAATTGGTGATGTGCAGGGTATAAAGTGGTGATGTACAGGGGAGAAAGTGGTGATGTACAGGGTATAAAGTGGTGATGTATCCGGTATAAAGTGGTGATGTACATGGTATAAAGTGGTGATGTACAGGGTATAAAGTGGTGATGTATCCGGTATAATGTGGTGATGTACAGGGTACAAAGTGGTGATGTACCGGGTATAAAGTGATGATGTACCGGGTATAAAGTGGTGATGTACAGGGGAGAAATTGTTGATGGACAGGGTATTAAGTGGTGATGTGTAGGACATAAAGTGGTGATAAGATCATATGAGACAGGAGCAGGAGTAGGCCATTCGGCCCCTCGAGCCAGCTCCGCCATTCAATGAGATCATCGTGATCGGATTTTTCCCTTAACTCCACTTTCCCGCCCTTTCCCCATATCCTTTGACTCCCTGGCTGATCAAAAAATTGTCTAACTCAGCCTTGAATGTATTCAATGACTCAGCCTCCACAGCTTTTTGGGGTAAAGAATTCCAAAGATTCAAGACCCTCTGGGAGAAGAAATTCCTCCTCATTTCCATCTTAAACGGGCGAACCCTTATTCTGGGACGATGCCCCCCAGTTTTAGATTCCCCCATGAGGGGTAACATCCTCTCAGCATCTACCCTATTGAGTCCCTCAGAATCTTGTCTGTTCCAATAAGATCTCCTCTCATTCTTCCAATCTTCAATGAGTGTGGACCCAACCTGTTCAATCTTTCCTCAAAAGGCAACCCTTACATGCCCGGAATCAACCTAGTGAACCTTCTCTGAACTGCCTCAAATGCAGGTATGTCCTTCCTTAAATAAGGGCACCAGAACTGTACGCTGTGCCCCAGGTCTGGCCTCTCCAGCACCCTGTGAGGTTGTCGAATGACTTCCCTGCTTTTATACTCCATCCCCCTAGAAATAAAGGCCAATATTCCATTTGCCTTCCGGATTACCTGCTGCACCTGTATATTGACTTATTGTGTTTAATGTACGAGGACACCCAGATCCCTCTGTATGCAGCAATTTGTCGTATTTCTCCATTCAAATAATATTATGTTTTTTTTATTTTTCCTCCCAAAGTGGATGAATTCACATTTTCCCACCTTATATTCAATCTGCCTAATTTTTGCCCATTCACTTAACCCGTCAATATCCCTTGGCTGACACGTTGTGTCCTCATCCCAACTTGCTTTTCCACCTATCTTTGTATCATCAGCAAATTTGGACACAAGACACTCTGTTCCTTCATCCAAGTCATTGATAGATATTGTAAATAGTTGAGGCCCCAGCACTGATCCCTGCGGCACCCCACTAGTTACAGATTGCCATTTTCAAAATGACCCTTTTATCCCGACTCTTTGTTTTCTGTTAATTAGCCAATCTTCTATCCATGCCAGTATATTACCACCAACACCATGAGCTCTTATCTTGTGCAGTAACCTTTTTTGTGGCACCTTATCTAATGCTTTTTGGAAATCCAAATATACTGCATCCATTGGTTCCCCTTTATCTACTCTGCCCGTTACTTCCTCAAAGAACTCCAATAAATTTGTCACACATGACTTCCCCTTCATAAGACCGTGTTGACTCTCCTTGACTGTATTATGATTCTCCAAATGTCCTGCTACTACTTCCTTAATAATGGATTCTAGCATTTTCCCAAAAACAGATGTTAGGCTAACTGGTCTGTAGTTACCTGCTTTCTGTCTCACTCCCTTCTTGAATAGGGGTGTTACGTTTGCGGTTTTCCAATCCGCTGGGACCTTGCCAGAATCTAGTGAATTCTGGAAGATTACAAACAATTCATCCACGATCTCTGTATCCACTTCCTTTCAGACACTCGGATGAAAGCCATCAGGTCCAGGGGACTTGTCAGCATTTAGACCCATTCGTTTACCTCGCACTTTTTCTCCAGTGATAGTGATTGTTTGAGGTTCCTCCCTCCCCTTTGCCCCTTGATTTTCTATTATTATTGGTCGGTTATTAGTGTCTTCTATTGTGAAGACTGATACAAAATAAATGTTCAATTTCTGTGCCATTTCCTTGTTTTCCATTATTATTCTCCCAGTCTCATCCTCTAAGGAACCAATGTTTACTTTCGCTACCCTCTTCCTTTTTTTTACTTGCAGAAGCTTTTACTGTCAGTTTTTATATTTCTTGCTAGTTTATTCTCATCATTTATTTTCTCCCTCTGTATTATTATTTTCGTCATCCTTTGCTGGTTTTTAAATCTTTCCCAGTCTTTATGCTTATCAGTAATCTTTGCCATGTTGTATGCTTTTTCTTTCATCCTGATACCAACCTTTACTTCCTTAGTTAGCCATGGTTGGTTCATCCTTTTTGTGGAGTCTTTCCTCGCACAGGGACATATGTTGTTGCGAGTTATAAAATACCTCTTTCAATGTTTGCCACTGCTTATGCACCATCATACCATCTAATCTGTTCACCCAGTCGACTTCAGTCAGTTCCGCCCTCATTCCTTTGTAATTGCCCTTATTTAAGTTTAATACAGTAGTTTCAGACCCAAGATCCTCGCTCTCAAACTGGATGTGAAATTCTGTCATGTTATGATCACTGCTTCCCAAGGGTTCCTTTACTTTCAGATCATTAATTAATCCTGTATCGTTACCCATTACCAGATCCAAAATGGCCTGTTCCCTGGTTGGTTCCTCGACGTATTGATCTAAGAAACAGTCCATAATACACTCTACGAGCTCCTCCTCAGGGCTATTTTTTTTCCAATATGTTTTGTCCAATCTAAGTGAATGTTAAAATCGCTCATGATTATTGCATTACCTTTTTTTACAAGCCCCCCTTCTTTTCTGATTTATATTTTGCCCTACAGTGTAGCTACTGTTAGGGGCCTATATATTACTCCCACCAGTGATTTCTTTCCCTTGCTATTTCTTACCTCCACCCAAATTGATTCGACATCTTGATCTTCTGAGCCAAGATCATTTCTCACTATTATACCAATTTCATCCTTTATTAACAGAGCTACCCCACCACCTTTATCTTTTTTCCGATCCTTCCGAAATGTTAAATAACCCTGAATATTGAGCTCCCAAACTTGGTCACCTTGCAACCACGTCACTGTAACGGCCACGAGATCATACCCATTTGTTTCTATTTGTGCCGTCAATTCATCGATCTGATTACGAATGCTGCTCGCATTCAGATAAAGAACCTTTAATTTTGTCTTTTTACCATTCTTTCCTACCCCGGTCCCATTTGCTGCTGCACTCTTATGTTTGTACGCTCTGTCCCTTCCTGACACACTCTGTTTATCATTACCCCCATCACTTTCCTGTAATACTTCCTTGTCTTTTCTCTTTATCATTCTAAACTTCGCCCCACCTGCGTTCTCCGCCCGTCTATTTAGCTTAAAGCCTTCTCTACCGTGTAAGGGGTTTCTTTTTTACTGTTTCTCGGGCTTATAATAGGTCAGCCAGTTATGTTTCCCTGAGCTGCCCTGCCCGCAGTGCGGTTGCGAATCGCTTACACTTCCTGATTCTGAGCTGAGGACTTATCGAGTGGTAACAAAGACAGACAAACAGACCAGTGGATTGGTACAAGGAAAACCAATGTTTATTAATAAGAAAACTAAAACTACAAAGTAAATAGTATAATACAGAAGATGAAAAGAAATTGCAATGGATGTAATACAGTTTTACGTTAAACGGGTTGGAAGAAACGGACACATCGAGGGAAAATTCTAAAATCACAAGTTTAGCAATTTCCCCTTTAACCCCCACCCTTATACTTATGCTAGGTTGTCTTGTGGCGGCCAGAAAATTAATGCTCACTGGTGAAAACAGATGAAAAGGCCTGGCCTCTGATGCTCTGCTGTTGCCGTCGACATGTGATTGCGAGGTTTACTGAATGGCCTTCCTTCTTAGTTGCTAGCAGACAGCAGGACCCCGAGCCAGGAGACGAAGAGAAAGAGAAAGAGAGAGATACTGGGCAGCCCCAGTTATACCCTCTTGGCAACAGGTTTTTTTTCATACCTCATCAGCTTCCTTCATTGTTTGATTTAAGCACGAAACGTAAGACAAAGGACCCCATCTCTGGCCCATTTACATTAATGGCCAATTCCTGTATTTCTGAGTTCCATAACTGCTTTACCATTGTTCCGAATGTACCTTGATGGTTCACCTTTTGTCCTGCAATCACGTCATGCTCGAATTTTGATGTGTTGGCCGGCCATGTTGATAGCTTGCCTCAGGGCTAGAATGCAGCTGCATTGTTTAAAGAAACCTGTCTGAAACACGAAGCCTGCGAGTTGTTGAGAATGCAATTTCAAATCTGCCGGTTCTCGGCCATGTGTCTGACTGCAGCCATTTTGAGAGACCTTGGATTTTTTAAAACAGTCACACCAGGGTTTCTTTAATAACTCCAATAAATCTTCGGGGTGGGGGGAACATGCAAAATTTTGCGAATCCCTTCAACCGCCCTAATTATTCGGTTTGCCAGAACACTGGTCCCAGCATGGTTCAGGTGAAGACCATCCCAACGGAACAGCTCCCTCTTTCCCCAGTACTGGTGACAGTGCCCCATGAATCGAAACCCACTTAGAGTCATAGAGTCATAGAGTTATACAGCACGGATAGAGGCCCTTCGGCCCATCGTGTCCGCGCCGGCCATCAGCCCTGTCTACTCTAATCCCATATTCCAGCATTTGTTCCGTAGCCTTGTATGCTATGGCATTTCAAGTGCTCATCCAAATGCTTCTTGAATGTTGTCAGGGTTCCTGCCTCCACAACCCTTTCAGACAGTGAGTTCCAGTGAGTTCTCCCACATCAATCATTGAGCCACGCATTCATCTCTCTGATCTGATTTACCCTGTGCCAATTTGCTCGTGGCTCAGGTCATAAACCGGAGATTATCACCTCTATGGTTCTGCTTTTTAATTTGGTCCCTCGCTGCTCAAATTCCCTCAGCAGAACCTCTTTCTTAGTCCTACCTATGTCGTTGGTACCGACGTGGACCACGACAACTGGATCCGCCCCCTCCCACTCCAAGTTTCTCTCCAGCCCTGAGGAGATGTCCTTAACCCTGGCACCGGGTAGGCAACACAGCCTTCGGGACTCTCGCTCTTGGCTGCAGAGAACAGTGTCTATCCCTCTAACTACACTGTCGTCTACTACAACCACATTCCATTTTACTCCTTCACTTGAATTGTCCCCTGAACCACGGTGCCGTGGCCAGTTTGCTCATCCTCCCTCCAGTCCCTGCACTCGTCCTGCAAGAACCTCGTATCTACTGGACAAGCAGAGGCTGAGGCTCCTGCAATGCTACCTCCTGGATCCCCGTACCCGGCTCACTCACAGTCACACCCTCCTGTCCCTGACCACGTGCCAATTCTACAGTATTAAGACTAAGGGGCGTGACTGCCTCCTGGATCAAAGTGTCCAGGTAACGTTCTCCCTCCCTGATGCATCGCAATGTCTGCATCTCAGACTCCAGCTCCTCAACTCGGAGCCGAAGATCCTCGAGCTGCAGATACTGACCGCAGATGTAGTCGCCCTGGACAAAACTGTCCAGTAGCTCCAACATATTGCTGCTGCAACACATCTCCTGCCCTGTCATAACTATTTTATTTATTTAATTGATCACTACAATGCCCATCAAATTATTTTTAGGTTGAACCAAGTACTGGCCTTGTTTAATTTATTAAATTAAGTTTATTTTTTTTAAATGCAGTTTTATGCTGTAAGTTCCTGAGCCCACAGTCCTACGAAAGAAGAAAACATCAGAGATACTCACCACCAACCACCGAACTGTCTTACCTGGGACATCACACTGCAGTTTGGTTTTGTTGTTGCTGTGACCCGCTCTCGGTCCGCTCCGCTTTCCTCTCCACTCCTCTCCCCTCTCAGTCCGCTCCGCTCTCCTCTCCGATCTCGGTTCGCCCCTCTCCGCTCTCTGTCCGCTCCTCTCCCCTCTCGGTCCGCTCCTCTCCGCTCTCGGTCCGCTCCTCTCCCCTCTCGGTCCGCTCCTCTCCGCTCTCTGTCCGCTCCTCTCCCCTCTCGGTCCGCTCCTCTCCGCTCTCTGTCCGCTCCTCTCCGCTCTCGGTCCGCTCCTCTCCGCTCTCTGTCCGCTCCTCTCCCCTCTCGGTCCGCACTTCTACGCTCTCAGTCCACTCCTCTCCCCTCTCGGTCCGCTCCTCTCCGCTCTCGGTCCGCTCCTCTCCCCTCTCTGTCCGCTCCTCTCCCCTCTCTGTCCGCTCCTCTCCGCTCTCTGTCCACTCCTCTCCGCTCTCGGTCCACTCCTCTCCCCTCTCGGTCCGCTCCTCTCCCCTCTCGGTCCGCACTTCTACGCTCTCAGTCCACTCCTCTCCCCTCTCGGTCCGCTCCTCTCCGCTCTCGGTCCGCTCCTCTCCGCTCTCGGTCCGCTCCTCTCCCCTCTCTGTCCGCTCCTCTCCCCTCTCTGTCCGCTCCTCTCCCCTCTCGGTCCGCTCCTCTCCCCTCTCTGTCCGCTCCTCTCCCCTCTCTGTCCGCTCCTCTCCCCTCTCTGTCCGCTCCTCTCCCCTCTCGGTCCGCTCCTCTCCGCTCTCGGTCCGCTCCTCTCCGCTCTCGGTCCGCTCCTCTCCCCTCTCGGTCCGCTCCTCTCCGCTCTCGGTCCGCTCCTCTCCGCTCTCTGTCCGCTCCTCTCCGCTCTCGGTCCGCTCCTCTCCCCTCTCGGTCCGCTCCTCTCCGCTCTCTGTCCACTCCTCTCCGCTCTCTGTCCGCTCCTCTCCGCTCTCTGTCCGCTCCTCTCCGCTCTCGGTCCACTCCTCTCCGCTCTCGGTCCGCTCCTCTCCCCTCTCTGTCCGCTCCTCTCCGCTCTCTGTCCGCTCCTCTCCGCTCTCGGTCCGCTCCTCTCCGCTCTCGGTCCGCTCCTCTCCCCTCTCGGTCCACTCCTCTCCGCTCTCGGTCCACTCCTCTCCCCTCTCGGTCCGCTCCTTTCCCCTCTCCGCTCTCTGTCCGCTCCTCTCCGCTCTCGGTCCGCTCCTCTCCGCTCTCGGTCCGCTCCTCTCCGCTCTCGGTCCGCTCCTCTCCCCTCTCGGTCCGCTCCTCTCCCCTCTCTTTCCGCTCCTCTCCCCTCTCGGTCCGCTCCTCTCCCCTCTCGGTCCACTCCTCTCCCCTCTCCGCTCTCTGTCCGCTCCTCTCCCCTCTCTTTCCGCTCCTCTCCCCTCTCGGTCCGCTCTTCTCCCCTCTCGGTCCGCTCCTCTCCCCTCTCGGTCCACTCCTCTCCCCTCTCGGTCCACTCCTCTCCGCTCTCTGTCCGCTCCTCTCCGCTCTCTGTCCGCTCCTCTCCCCTCTCGGTCCGCTCCTCTCCCCTCTCGGTCCGCTCCTCTCCGCTCTCGGTCCACTCCTCTCCGCTCTCTGTCCCCTCCTCTCCGCTCTCTGTCCGCTCCTCTCCGCTCTCTGTCCGCTCCTCTCCCCTCTCGGTCCACTCCTCTCCCCTCTCGGTCCGCTCCTCTCCCCTCTCCGCTCTCTGTCCGCTCCTCTCCGCTCTCTGTCCGCTCCTCTCCCCTCTCGGTCCACTCCTCTCCGCTCTCTGTCCGCTCCTCTCCGCTCTCTGTCCGCTCCTCTCCGCTCTCTGTCCGCTCCTCTCCCCTCTCGGTCCACTCCTCTCCGCTCTCTGTCCGCTCCTCTCCGCTCTCCGCTCTCGGTCCGCTCCACTCCCCTCTCGGTCCGCTCCTCTCCGCTCTCGGTCCGCTCCTCTCCCCTCTCGGTCCGCTCCTCTCCCCTCTCCGCTCTCTGTCCGCTCCTCTCCGCTCTCTGTCCGCTCCTCTCCCCTCTCTGTCCGCTCCTCTCCGCTCTCTGTCCGCTCCTCTCCCCTCTCTGTCCGCTCCTCTCCGCTCTCTGTCCGCTCCTCTCCCCTCTCGGTCCGCTCCTCTCCCCTCTCGGTCCGCTCCTCTCCGCTCTCGGTCCGCTCCTCTCCCCTCTCGGTCCGCTCCTCTCCGCTCTCGGTCCGCTCCTCTCCCCTCTCGGTCCGCTCCTCTCCCCTCTCGGTCCGCTCCTCTCCGCTCTCTGTCCGCTCCTCTCCGCTCTCGGTCCGCTCCTCTCCCCTCTCTGTCCACTCCTCTCCCCTCTCGGTCCGCTCCTCTCCGCTCTCTGTCCGCTCCTCTCCGCTCTCGGTCCGCTCCTCTCCGCTCTCGGTCCGCTCCTCTCCCCTCTCGGTCCGCTCCTCTCCCCTCTCGGTCCGCTCCTCTCCCCTCTCGGTCCGCTCCTCTCCCCTCTCGGTCCGCTCCTCTCCGCTCTCTGTCCACTCCTCTCCCCTCTCGGTCCGCTCCTCCCCGCACTCGGTCCACTCCTCTCCGCTCTCGGTCCACTCCTCTCCCCTCTCCGCTCTCTGTCCGCTCCTCTCCGCTCTCTGTCCGCTCCTCTCCCCTCTCGGTCCGCTCCTCTCCGCTCTCTGTCCGCTCCTCTCCCCTCTCGGTCCGCTCCTCTCCGCTCTCGGTCCACTCCTCTCCGCTCTCTGTCCACTCCTCTCCCCTCTCGGTCCACTCCTCTCCGCTCTCTGTCCGCTCCTCTCCCCTCTCGGTCCGCTCCTCTCCGCTCTCTGTCCACTCCTCTCCCCTCTCCGCTCTCTGTCCGCTCCTCTCCCCTCTCGGTCCACTCCTCTCCCCTCTCCCCTCTCGGTCCGCTCCTCTCCCCTCTCGGTCCACTCCTCTCCCCTCTCGGTCCGCTCCTCTCCGCTCTCGGTCCACTCCTCTCCCCTCTCCCCTCTCGGTCCGCTCCTCTCCCCTCTCGGTCCGCTCCTCTCCGCTCTCTGTCCACTCCTCTCCCCTCTCCGCTCTCTGTCCGCTCCTCTCCCCTCTCGGTCCACTCCTCTCCCCTCTCCCCTCTCGGTCCGCTCCTCTCCCCTCTCGGTCCGCTCCTCTCTCCTCTCCGCTCTCGGTCCGCTCCTCTCCGCTCTCGGTCCGCTCCTCTCCGCTCTCGGTCCGCTCCTCTCCCCTCTCTGTCCGCTCCTCTCCGCTCTCGGTCCGCTCCTCTCCGCTCTCGGTCCACTCCTCTCCCCTCTCGGTCCACTCCTCTCCCCTCTCCGCTCTCTGTCCGCTCCTCTCCGCTCTCTGTCCGCTCCTCTCCGCTCTCGGTCCGCTCCTCTCCCCTCTCCGCTCTCTGTCCGCTCCTCTCCGCTCTCTGTCCGTACCTCTCCGCTCTCGGTCCACTCCTCTCCGCTCTCGGTCCGCTCCTCTCCCCTCTCCGCTCTCTGTCCGCTCCTCTCCGCTCTCGGTCCGCTCCTCTCCGCTCTCGGTCCACTCCTCTCCCCTCTCGGTCCGCTCCTCTCCCCTCTCGGTCCGCTCCTCCCCGCTCTCAGTCCACTCCTCTCCCCTCTCGGTCCGCCCCTCTCCGCTCTCTGTCCGCTCCTCTCCCCTCTCGGTCCGCTCCTCTCCCCTCTCCGCTCTCTGTCCACTCCTCTCCCCTCTCGGTCCGCTCCTCTCCCCTCTCGGTCCACTCCTCTCCGCTCTCGGTCCGCTCCTCTCCGCTCTCGGTCCGCTCCTCTCCCCTCTCGGTCCACTCCTCTCCGCTCTCGGTCCACTCCTCTCCGCTCTCTGTCCGCTCCTCTCCCCTCTCGGTCCGCTCCTCTCCGCTCTCTGTCCGCTCCTCTCCCCTCTCGGTCCGCTCCTCTCCCCTCGCGGTCCGCTCCTCTCCCCTCGCGGTCCGCTCCTCTCCGCTCTCTGTCCGCTCCTCTCCGCTCTCGGTCCACTCCTCTCCCCTCGCGGTCCGCTCCTCTCCCCTCGCGGTCCGCTCCTCTCCGCTCTCTGTCCGCTCCTCTCCGCTCTCTGTCCACTCCTCTCCGCTCTCTGTCCGCTCCTCTCCCCTCTCGGTCCGCTCCTCTCCCCTCTCGGTCCGCTCCTCTCCCCTCTCGGTCCGCTCCTCTCCGCTCTCTGTCCGCTCCTCTCCCCTCTCTGTCCGCTCCTCTCCCCTCTCTGTCCGCTCTTCTCCCCTCTCTGTCCGCTCCTCTCCGCTCTCTGTCCGCTCCTCTCCCCTCTCTGTCCGCTCCTCTCCCCTCTCTGTCCGCTCCTCTCCCCTCTCGGTCCACTCCTCTCCCCTCTCTGTCCGCTCCTCTCCCCTCTCGGTCCACTCCTCTCCGCTCTCTGTCCGCTCCTCTCCCCTCTCTGTCCGCTCCTCTCCCCTCTCTGTCCGCTCCTCTCCCCTCTCGGTCCACTCTTCTCCCCTCTCTGTCCGCTCCTCTCCCCTCTCTGTCCGCTCCTCTCCCCTCTCTGTCCGCTCCTCTCCGCTCTCTGTCCGCTCCTCTCCCCTCTCGGTCCGCTCCTCTCCCCTCTCGGTCCGCTCCTCTCCGCTCTCGGTCCGCTCCTCTCCCCTGACTAATCAAATGCACCTCACTCCTTACTGCACTGAATCCCCTCACTCACCAAATTCCCAATTATCGACTCTGTCGAAACCAGACTCCGTCGATAGCTGCTACTCCGTGCTCCATCACTCTAACTTGTGGTCAGGATTGAGGATTGGGGTTAGTGGTTCGGGCTGGTGGGTAGGATTGAGGATTGGGGTTAGTGGTTCGGGCTGGTGGTTAGTATTTATGTGGCTGGTCCAGTTAAGTTTCTGGTCAATGGTTTCCCCCAGGATGTTGATGGTGGGGGATTCGGCGATGGTAATGCCGTTGAATGTGAAGGGGAGGTGGTTAGACTCTCTCTTGTTCGAGATTGTCATTGTCTGGCACATGTCTGGCGCGAATATTACTTGCCCCTTATCAACCCAAACCTGGATATTGCCCAGGTCTTGCTGCATGCGGGCTCGGATTGCTTCATTTATCTGAGGGGTTGCGAATGGAACTGAACACTGTGCAATCATCAGCGAACATCCCCACTTCTGACCTTATGATGGAGGGAAGGTCATTGGAATAAAGAAGGATAAGGGGGAAGATCCTGTCTCTTTCATTCTGG
Organism: Heptranchias perlo; assembly: GCF_035084215.1. NCBI lineage: Eukaryota > Metazoa > Chordata > Chondrichthyes > Hexanchiformes > Hexanchidae > Heptranchias > Heptranchias perlo. Next base: position 4,492,758 of record NW_027139581.1, on the reverse strand, counting down.
TTTACAGATGTGTTTTGTATGCAGCGTACTGTCTCTTTAAAAAGCCGGATGAACGTTACTGCCCCTTTTAAAAAGCCGGAGAAACGTTACCGTCCGTTTAAAAAGCCGGTTGACTGTCACTGTCCCTTGAAAAAGCCTGATGAATGTTACCGTCTTTTTAAAGAGCCTGATGCATGTTTCTGTCCCTTTAAAAAGCCTGATGAATGTTACCGTCTTTTTAAAAAGCCTGATGCATGTCACTGTCCCTTTAAAAAAGCCTGATGAATGTTTTCCCACCTGTTAGCACTAACCACATTGTGTTCTTTTTATTTTTATTTATTAATAACACTGTGTTATTCACCCATTACTCCCCCTCTCTGTCCTGAATTGATCCATTTTACTAACTAATGTTGAAATCTTTGCTCCGCCCCACAGGGTTCCATCTGTTTGAAGCCACAACAGAAAGGGCCAGTTTTCTCCCGGAGTTTGAGATCAATCAGGTTTCAAAATGGTGCAGAGTTTCAGCCAATGAGGGAGATCCGGGCTCAGCCCCGCCCACTCGGTGCCGCAAGTCCCGCCCCTCACTCACTCCCATTGGTTGGAGGACCCGCCGCCCGCTCGGTCCTCCAGCCCCGCCCCCGCTCTTCCTATTGGCCCGGAGCTCCCGTCGATCACCCGGGCAGTGTGAGCTGAGCATGCGCTGCGGGCGGATGGCGACTGAGGGAGAGGCGGAGGGGAAAGAGCTGGAGAGAGCGGGTTAATAAAGGGCGGGGATCGCAGGGCCCAGAAACACCGAGTGTAGGGCCCAGGACCCGAGAGAAAACAGGCGGCATCATCCCCCCTCCATTACCCCCCCTCCATTATCCCCCCTCCATTATCCCCCCTCCGTTATCCCCCCTCCATTATCCCCCCTTCCCCCCCGTTGGTGACCCGTCGGTTCAAGCGGAAACGCAGCAAGCGGCCCGTGGGCCCCGCGCATGCGCCAAACTGCAGGACTGTCAGGGAGCGTCTGTAAACGATAAGAAACGGTGACGGTAAAGGAGCGTCTGCAAATGAAGGAGAAAAAGTGATTGGGTCAGGGAGTGTCTGTAAATAAAGGAGAAATGGTGATGATCTGGGAGTGTCTGCAATTGAAGGTGAAATCATGATGCATCAGGCAGCGTCTGTAAATGAAAGAAAAATAACAATGTGTCAAGGAGCATTTGTATTGAAGGAGAAATCATGATGGGTCAGGGAGCGTCTTTAAATGATGGAGAAATCATGTTGGAGCAGGCAGCTTCCGGAAATGAAGGAGAAATCATGCGTCAGGGATCGTCTATAAACGAAGAGAAATGGAGACGAGTCAGGGGGTGTTAGAGAATCATACTTACCTATTTAACACGCAGGCTAAAAATCAACATAACAAAAATATAAAGACAAATCATCAGCAATATTATATCAGCGCTTTTCATCAGTTCACTTCAAGGCAGTTTGCAAAGCTCTGTTGCCAGTCTGATTAACCCTTTCCTTAAAGAGAGACAACTCCTGCTACTTCCCACTCGACCATGTCCCCACCACTGAAGATCATCAATTCTCAGAACGTTACTGACCTCATCTCTTCAGGAGGAGAAACCAGTCATTATAGAACTGAACCCAGCCAGAGTCAGCACCTTCAGGGGAGGAGAGAGAGGGGAACCAGTGAGTGTAGAACTGCACCCAGTCAGAGTCAGCACCTTCAGGGGAAGAGAGAGAGGGGAACCTGTGAGTGTAGAACTGAACCCAGTCAGAGTTAGCACCTTCAGGGGAGGAGAGAGAGGGGAACCAATGAGTGTAGAACTGAACCCAGTCAGAGTCAGCACCTTCAGGGGAGGAGAGAGAGGGGAACCTGTGAGTGTCGAACTGAACCCAGTCAGAGTTAGCACCTTCAGGGGATGAGAGAGAGGGGAACCTGTGAGTGTAGAACTGAACCCAGTCAGAGTTAGCACCTTCAGGGGAGGAGAGAGAGGGGAATCAATGAGTATAGAACTGAACCCAGTCAGAGTCAGCACCTTCAGGGGAGGAGAGAGAGGGGAACCAATGAGGATAGAACTGAACCCAGTCAGAGTCAGCACCTTCAGGGGAGGAGAGAGAGGGGAACCTGTGAGTGTCGAACTGAACTCAGCCGGAGTAGTGGGAGTGAGAAAACTGGATATGGAGTATGGAATTTAGAAATGGTGCGATGGGTTTGGATTTCAGCAGAGGGAGGAGGGAGAGTGTGTGGGACGGGGATTTACAGCTTTGGGGGAACAAGAGATGAAAGAATGTTCCATTGAAACTGGAATTGTCTGTTCTGAATTTCTATCCTGTATTTACAGTGATGACTTTTGTAAACTCCTTTTACAGGGCACTAGAAGGGGAGGATTAACAGACCAGAAACTCAAATCAAACATCACGTCAAGATCTGATAGAGACACTCGATTCATCAGGACCTGAATATCATCGGTCTTTGAGTATGGAAGGAAAAAGCACCATTCACAGAGGGGAGAGGCCGTGGGAATGTGGGGACTGTGGGAAGGGATTCAATTGCCCGTCCCAGCTCGAAACTCATCGACGCAGTCACACTGGGGAGAGGCCGTTCATCTGCTCCGTGTGTGGGAAGGGATTCACGAAATCATCCCACCTCATTGAACACAAATTTGTCCACATTGATAAGAGACCGATTAAATGTTCTGAGTGTGAGAAGAGCTTTAAAAACACAAAGGATCTGTTGACACACCAGCGAGTTCACACTGGGGAGAGACCGTTCACCTGCTCCGTGTGTGAGAAGCGATTCACTCAGTCTTGCCACCTACTGACACACCAGCGAGTTCACACTGCAGAGAGGCCGTACCTCTGCTCTGTGTGTGGGAAGGGATTCACTCAGGCTTCCAACCTGTTGAGACACCAGCGAGTTCATACTGGGGAGAGGCCGTTCACCTGCTCCGTGTGTGGAAGCAAATTCAGTTTTTCAGCCAGCCTCAGTAAACACCAACTTGTTCACACCAATAAGAGACCCTTTAAATGTTCTGACTGTGAGAAGAGCTTTAAAAGCACTAAGCATCTGCTGAAACACCAACGTACTCACACTGGGGAGAGGCCGTTCACCTGCTCCGCATGTGGGAAGGGATTCACTCAGTCATCCCACTTGCTGAGACACCAGCGACTTCACACTGGGGAGAGGCCGTTCACCTGTTCCGTGTGTGGGAAGGGATTCACTCAGTCATCCCACCTCCTGTCACACCAGCGAGTCCACAAGTGACTGCAGTGGTTGGATTCTGCTGCTATTGCCGCTGTTAATCACATCCAGGACTGAACCATGTTCATTTTCGCAGTTGGTGATTGTTTCTGCTGATGTTAATTACATGTAGCCGTGGTATCCAGGGAAGGGATCGGTAACCCGCTGCAATTTAATATTTTGATACATGTGAAATAAATCAGCTTTGCTTCAAACACACAGTTTGTCAAGTCCTTGAGTTCTCCAAGGTAAGAGGAGACTATTTGACGTCCTGTTACCCACTGTTCCATTTTTGGATCTTTCTCCTTTCTAACTCTGGATTATTTCAGTTCTCATACCTTCAGTTACTCTCATGGACAAGTCCCAGCTCTCCATACCTCCCAGATTCCTTCTCCTAACCTCAGTATCCAGGGAAGGTATCGGTAACAGGCTCGGGATCTCTAAACACTAAACCCAGTCTGTTAATTACTCCACTGTAGGGGTGAGGGCTGTAACAGGTGAGTGTGATCCCCTTCCCAACCAATGTGTGACGCTTCTGCAGTCAAATATCCTGCTGCCACTCACTGTCCCGACTCAAGGGTGAAGAGTTGCCACTTAACTGGTCTTGGAGCTTGACCACAGCCTGTGGATCTGTGACCCAAGTGGAAGTCGGCACCTTCAGTCGTGGTGAGAAACCCCCTGTGAGCAGAGTGAGAATAAAATAAATGAGGCACTGGGACCCTGAAGCCCCGCCCACTCTTTGCTCCTTGGTCACTGGGAACCTGAAGCCCCGCCCACTCATTGTTCCTGATCGCTGGGACACTGAAGCCCCGCCCACTCTTTGTTCCTGGTCACTGGGACCCTGAAGCCCCGCCCACTCTTTGTTCCCGGTCACTGGGACCCTGAAGCCCCGCCCACTCTTTGTTCCCGGTCGCTGGGACCCTGAAGCCCCGCCCACTCTTAGTTCCTGGTCGCTGGGACCCTGAAGTCCCGCCCACTCTTTCTTCCTGGTCACTGGGACCCTGACGCCCCGCCCACTCTTTGTCCCCACTCACGGGGAGCCTGGAGCCCCGCCCACTGTTTGTTCCTGGACCAGGAAGGCTGCGCCTGCGCAGTTCTGCTGACAAACGTCCTGACCTTCCTCTACAAAAATGGCGGTGGGAGACCCGCGCCTGTTATCGGGGAATAAGGCTCACGGCTTCAATCCTGGTGAACACGCCCGCTCCGATGGAATCTGAGGCCGCGCTCTATCTTTATAAACCCTGCGGCGAGGGCTTGCCCGGTTTATTAATCTCCTGCCCCCCGGGGTCTTTTACCTCCACCAGACCCGCGGCTCCGGACAGAAGTCACTCTCGCGCCTGCGCGTTGGACTCCTTTAATAGGGAATAGGGCGTATTCGCATTCGCGCTGCACTCTGGGTAACTCGGACCGCCATTGAAACCATTTTATTGGCGATTGCTTTTATCGGCGGGGTCCGGGGGGACGGTGGGGGAAACGGGGGGATCAGCGATAATAAATGGAACTTGATCTGAACATTGGAGCCCGGGGCTCGGCCGCCACATGGAGCGGTCTCCGCCCCGCGCCAGGCTCGCTGGGCCGCCATGAACCAGCAGCAACAGGAGACTGTCGCCATTCTTAAAGGGACAGTGAGCGCACTGTCTCTGACGTTGGCAGTTAAAGTGCTCCTTTCGACTCCAAGTTGTGTTTTTATGGTAGTTGAACGCACAGTGCTTCTCCTCAACCGTGGGGCTGAGGCGGATCATTAAAGGGACAGTGGTTCCCTTCTTTTACACAGAATTACTTCGAGATGACAGCAGAGAAACAGGCCATTCGACCCAACTGGTCGAAGCCGGTGATAATGCTCCACACGACCCTCCTCCCTGCATCATTTAACTCCTTTCTGTGCATGTTTATTGTTAAAGGTACAGTGCCACTTCTTACCTGTTGGAGTGGTGCAAATATTTAAAGGGACAGTGACTCCACTTTCTGTATATATTTATAGTTAAAGTTACAGTGCACCTCCTTACCTGTGGCAGTTGGCGGGATTTCAGGGTCTCTGTTCCCAACCTGGTTCAAGTCACCAGGAGACAAAATCATTGACTCATTTAATGTGTTCTCACGCTGCACACAGGGGTTTCTCACCGTTCTCTCAGCTCCTTCCCTCAAACTGGGGTGACAGTCTGATTCCCAGAGATTTCTGAAGTAACAACCCGAGGGTCGACTTCCATTTTAAAGTCCCAGGGTTAGAATCCCCATCTACACTCCCAGGGTTAGAATCCCCATCTACACTCCCAGGGTTAGAATCCCCATCTACACTCCCAGGGTTAGAATCCCCATCTACACTCCCAGGGTTAGAAACCCCATCTACACTCCCAGGGTTAGAATCCCCATCTCCACTCCCAGGGTTAGAATCCCCATCGACACTCGCGGGGTTAGAATCCCCATCTACACTCCCAGGGTTAGAATCCCCATCTACACTCCCAGGGTTAGAATCCCCATCTACACTCCCAGGGTTAGAATCCCCATCGACACTCCCAGGGTTAGAATCCCCCACGACACTCCCAGGGTTAGAATCCCCATCTACACTCCCAGGGTTAGAATCCCCATCGACACTCCCAGGGTTAGAATCCCCATCTACACTCCCAGGGTTAGAATCCCCATCTACACTCCCAGGGTTAGAATCCCCATCGACACTCCCAGGGTTGGAATCCCCATCTACACTCCCAGGGTTAGAATCCCCATCGACACTCCCAGTGTTAGAATCTCCTTCTGCACTCCCAGGGTTAGAATCCCCATCTCCACTCCCAGGGTTAGAATCCCCATCTCCACTCCCAGGGTTAGAATCCCCATCTACACTCCCAGGGATAGAATCCCCATCTCCACTCCCAGGGTTAGAATCCCAGTGTACACTCCCAGGGTTAGAATACCCGTGTACAATCCCAGTGTTAGAATCCCAATGTACAGTCCCAGGGTTAGAATCCCACAGGAACGTAGGAACAGGAGTAGGCCATTCAGCCCCTTGTGCCTGCTCCGCCATTTGATAAGATCATGGCTGATCTGTGATCTAACTCCATATACCTGCCTTTGGCCCATATCCCTTAATACCTTTGGTTGCCAAAAAGCTATCTATCTCAGATTTGAATTTAGAAATTGAGCTAGTATCAATTGCCGTTTGCGGAAGAGAGTTCCAAACTTCTACAACCCTTTGTGTGTAGAAATGTTTTCTAATCTCACTCCTGAAAGGTCTGGCTCTAATTTTTAGACTGTGCCCCCGACTCCCAGAATCCCCAACCAGCGGAAATAGTTTCTCTCTATCCACCCTATCTGTTCCCCTTAATATCTTATAAACTTCGATCAGATCACCCCTTAACCTTCGAAACTCTAGAGAATACAACCCCAATTTATGTAATCTCTCCTCGTAACTTAACCCTTGCATTCCAGGTATCATTCCAGTAAACCTACGCTGCACTCCCTCCAAGGCCAATATGTCCTTCCGAAGGTGCGGTGCCCAGAAGTGCTCACAGTGTTCCAGGTGTGGTCTAACCAGGGTGTTGTACAGCTGCAGCATAACTTCTGCCCCCTTGTACTCTCGTCCTTTAGATATAAAGGCCAGCATTCCATTAGCCTTCTTGATTATTTTCTGCACCTGTTCATGACACTTCAATGATCTATGTACCTGAACCCCGAAGTCCCTTTGGAGATCCACTGTTTTTAACTTTTTACCATTTAGAAAGTACCCTGTTCTATCCTTTCTTGATCCAAAGTGGATGACCTCACATTTGTCTACATTGAATTCCATTTGCCACGATCCCCATGTACAGTCCCAGTGTTAGAATCCCCGTGTACAGTCCCAGGGTTAGAATCCCCGTGTACAGTCCCAGGGTTGGAATCCCCATGTACAGTCCAAGGGTTAGAATCCCCGTGTACAGTCCCAAGGTTAGAATCTCTTTATACAGTGCAGAGGGTGCAGTCGGAAAATGTCTGCCTGCGTGTGTAAATTGTCTTCAGTCGGTTGTATCTGTGTGGAGCATGCTTGTAATTTCCTTCTGTGTGTCGAATGTGTGTTGTTTGTGTGTAGTTTGAGTGTGTAATTTGTGTCTGTGTGTCGTGTGTGTGTACTATGTGTAGTTTGTGTGTCTAATATGTCTGTGTGTAGTGTGTCGTATTTGTGTGTGTAGTTTGTGTCTGTGTTTGTTTGTTTACAGTTTGTGTCTGTGTGTAATCTGCCTGTGTTGTTTGTATGTGTGTAATTTCTGACCGTTTGTAGCATGTGTGTTGTTTGTATGTGTGAGTTAGGTATTTTTCATTCGTTCATGGGATGTGGGTGTCGCTGGAGGGCCAGCATTTATTGCCCATCCCTAATTGCCCTTGAGAAGGTGGTGGTGAGCCGCCTTCTTGAACCATGCAGTCCATGTGGTGAAGGTTCTCCTACAGTGCAGCTGGGAAGGGAGTTCTTGGATTTTGACGCAGCGACGATGAAGGAACAGCGATATATTTCCAAGTCGGAATGGTGTGTGACTTGGAGGGGAACGTGCAGCTGGTGTTGTTCCCATGTGCCTGCTGCTCTTGTCCTTCCAGGTGGTAGAGGTCATAGGATTGGGAGGTGCTGTCGAAGAAGCCTTGGCGAGTTGCTGCAGTGCATCCTGTGGATGGTACACACGGCAGCCACAATGTGCCAGTGGTGAAGGGAGTGAATGTTTCGGGTGGTGGATGAGGTGCCAATCAAGCGGGCTGCTTTGTCCTGGATGGTGTCGAGCTTCTTGAGTGTTGTTGGAGCTGCACTCGTCCAGGCAATTGGAGAGTATTCCATCACACTCCTGACTTGTGAACTGGGAACTGAGGTTAAGGGATATGTCAGTAGAGATGCAGTGGCAGACATTTAATGGGATATTTCATAACACTCAGCAAAGATACATTCCAGTGAGAAAGAAAGACTCTCGGGGAAGGACGTACCATCCGTGTCCAACTAAGGAAGTTAAAGATAGTATCAAATTGAATGAAAAAGCATACAATTCCGCAAAGATTAGTGACAGGTCAGAAGATTGGTCAAAATATTAAAAAACAGCAAAGAATGACTAAAAGAATAATGAGGGAGAGATTGGAGTACTGGAGAAAGCTCGCTAGAAATATAATAACAGATAGTAAGAGTTTCCACAGGTATTTAAAAAGAAGAGCAAGTAAAGTGAATGTTGGTCCTCCAGAGAGTGAGTCTGGGGAATTAATAATGGAGAATAAGGAAATGGTGGATGAATTGAACAGATATTTTGCGTCCGTCTTCACTGGAGAGGATACAAATAACATGCCAGAAATAATTGTGGATCAAGAGGTGAAAGGGAGGGAGGAACTTAAAACATTTACAATCACCAGGGAAAGGGTTTTGAAAAAAATATTAGATCTAAAAGCTGACAAGTTCCTCGGTCCTGACGGACTTTATCCGAGGGTATTAAAAGAAATGGCTGCAGAGATAGTTGGTGCATTGGTATTAATTTTCCAAAATTCCCTAGGTTCTGGAAGGGTCTCATCAGATTGGAAAATAGCAAATACTCCTCTATTCAAGAAAGGAAGGAGACAGAAAGCCGGAAACTACAGGCCAGTTAGCTTAACATCTGTCATGGGGAAAATGCGAGAATCTATTATTAAGGAGGTTCTAGCAGGGCACTTAGAAAATCTCAATGCAATCAGGCAGAGTCAACACGGCTTTGTGAAAGGGAAATCGTGTTTGACTAATTTATTAGAGTTCTTTGAGAAAGTAACAAGCAACGTGGATAAAGGGGACCCTGTGGATGTGGTGTGCTTGGAGATCCAGAAGGCTTTTGACAAGGTGCCACACCAAAGGTGACTACACAAAATAAGAACTCATGGTGAAGGGGGTAACATATTTGCATGGATAAAGGATTGGTTAGCTCACAGGAAACAGAGAGTAGGCATAAATGGGTCATTTTCAGGTTGGCAAGATGTAACAAGTGGAGTGCCACAGGGATCAGTGCTTGGGCCTCAACTATTTACAATCTATATCAATGATTTGGATGAAGGGACCAAATGTATTGTTGCTAAATTTGAGAATGAGACAAAGGTAGTTCGGAAAGTAAGTTGTGAAGAGGACATAAGGAGTTTATAAAGGGATATCGATAGGTTAAGTGAGTGAGCAAAAATTTGGCAGATGGAGTATAATGTGGGAAAATGTGAACTTGTCCACTTTGGCAAGAGGAATAGAAAAGCAGTATATTATTTAAATGGAGAGAGATTGCAGAACTCTGAAGTACAGAGGGATCTGGGTATCGTAGTACATGAATCACAGAAAGTTAGTATGCAGGTCCAAGAAGTGATTAGGAAGGCAAATGGAATGTTGTCATTTACGACAAGGGGAATGGAATATAAAAGTGGAAATGTTTTACGACAGCTGTTCAGGGCATTGGTGAGACCACATCTAGAATACTGTGTGCAGTTTTGGTCTCCTTATTTAAGAAAGGACATAATTGCTTTGGAGGCGGTTCAGAGAAGGTTCACTCGACTGATTCCTGGGATGAGGGGGTTATCTTATGAGGAAAGGTTGGACAAGTTGGGCCTGTATACATTGGAGTTTGGAAGAATGAGAGGTGATCTTATTGAAACACAAAAGATCCTGAGGGGACGAGAAGGGATAGATGCTGAGAGGATGTTTCCCCTTGTGGAAGAGACTAGAACGAGGGGCCACAGTTTAAAATAAGGGGTCTCCCATTTAAGATGGAGATGAGGAGAATTTTTTTCCCTGAAGGTCGTGAGTCTGTGGAACTCCCTTCCCCAGAGAGCGGGGGAGGCAGGGTCATTGAATATTTTTAAGGCTGAGTTAGATAGATTCCTGATTATCAAGGGAGTCAAATGTTATAGTAGGTAGACGGGAAAGTAGGGTTGATGTCACAATCAGATCAGCCATGATCTTATCAAATGACAGATCAGGCTCGAGGGGCCGAATGGCCTACTCCTGCTTTTAATTCGTATGTGCATACGAGTGAGGAATATGCCGCGCCATGAGGTTACAGATTGTGTTGGATTACAATTCTACTGCTGCTGATGGCCCACAGCGCCTCACGGATGCCCAGTTTTGAGCTGCTCGATCTGTTCTGAATCTATCCCATTTAGCACGATGGCAGTGCCACACAACACGTTGGATGGTGTCCTCAGTGTGAAGACGGGACTTGGTCTCCACAAGGACTGTGCGGTGGTCACTCCTACCAATACCGTCATGGACAGATGCTTGCCTTGTTTGCCCTCCCCAATTGCATTACCTCACACTTCTCTGGATTGAATTCCATTTGCCACTTTTCTGCCCACCTGGCCAGTGCATTGATATCTTCTTGCAGTCTACAGCTTTCCTCCTCACTCCCAACCACACGGCCAATTTATGTATCATCTGCAAACTTCTTGATCATGTCCTCCACATTCAAGTGTAAATCATTAATATATACAACAAAAAGCAAGGGACCTAGTACTGAGCCTTGAGGAACCCCACTGGAAACAGCCTTCCAGTTGCAAAAACATCCGTCAACCATCACCCTTTGCTTCCTGCCACTGAGCCAATTTTGGATCCGACTAGCCACTTTCCCTTTGATCCCAAGGGATTTTACTTTTTTGACCAGTCTGCCACGTGGGACCTTGTCAAAAGACGTGTTAAAATCCATGTATACTGCATCAAACGCGTTGCCCTCATCGACCCTCCTTGTTACCTCCTCATAAGAGTCAATCAAGTTAGTCAGACACGACATTCCCTGAACAAATCCATGCTGACTGTCCTTGATTATTCCGTGCCTTTCTAAATGATGATTAATATTGTCCCTCAGAATTGTTTCCAATCATTTGGCCACCACCGAGGTTAGGCTGACTGGCCTGTAATTACTCAGTCTATCCCTTTCTCCCTTTTTAAACAATGCTACACTGTATTTAAAAGAAAGCTGACTTATTTGAGACTGATAGAGAACATTAAACTCCAGCCCAGTTATAGGGGTTATTATCAGAAACAAACCCTGTGGAAATGCATAAAAGATACCTGACCATATTAACTCTCTCTAATACACCTAACCCACGAATGTAGAAATGCATGATGGATATTTGACCATATTAACTGACCAGCTAATTCAATTTAAAGCTCACAGAATAGTTTCTCATGAAAATCACACAGAAGCACAATTGTGTTATTACGTTGAGCTCTCTCTCATGCTGATAACTGTCTGACTAACAGAACTGAATGACCATATAGCCTTGAGACTCGGTACAGACTTACTGATAATAAAGACAGTTTCTGAGGGAAAATCACTTTCCCAGGCCTGTGTCCAAAATCACCAGACGGCCATGGGAACCAGAGGGTGGGTTTCCTATTTCGATTGACAAACTACCTGAACCAATAAAGAATGTACGTGTACGCCCATATTCCATGACAGGTGGCCGTTGTTAATGAACTGTATAAACGTGAGCTGTTTCTTGAACTCAGCGAAGACGTATCATCAACCAGTGTTTGAGGGACACTTCCTCTTGTACAAGTTTCTTAATAAACTCTTGCTTGTCTGAATGAAGCGATTGGGAGTTAATGCATTGTATATAATAGGTAACATTAAGTTTAAGTTTTCGACAACCCCAACTATCAGAATGAACATAGTTCAGTCCTGGATGTGATTAACAACAGAATCCAACTCCTGTGGTAACATGTGAACTCGCTGGTGTGACTGCAGGTTGGATGACTGAGTGAATCCCTTCCCACACACGGAGCAGGTAAACGGCCTCTCCCCAGTGTGAACTCGCTGGTGAATCAGCAGGTTGGTTGGCTGAGTGAATCCCTTCCCACAAACGGAGCAGGTGAACGGCCTCTCCCCAGTGTGAACTCGCTGGTGAATCAGCAGGTTGGTTGACTGAGTGAATCCCTTCCCACACACGGAGCAGGTAAACGGCCTCTCCCCAGTGTGAGTACATTGGTGTCTCAGTAGAGCATTCCTGCTTTTAAACCTCTTCTCACAGTCAGAACATTTAAAAGGTCTCTTATCAGTGTGAACAAGTTGGTGTTCAATGAGACTGGATGAACAAGTGAATCCCTTCCCACACACGGAGCAGGTGAACGGTCTCTCCCCAGTGTGAACTCGCTGGTGTTTCATCCAGTCGCCTGAATGAGTGAATCCCTTTCCACACTCTGCGCAGATGAACGGCCTCTCCCCGGTGTGAACTCGCTGGTGTCTCAGCAGGGCGGATGACTGAGTGAATCCCTTCCCACACACGGAGCAGGTAAACGGCCTCTCCCCAGTATGAACTCGCTGGTGAATCAGCAGGGCGGATGACTGAGTGAATCCCTTCCCACACACGGAGCAGGTAAACGGCCTCTCCCCAGTGCGAGTACATTGGTGTCTCAGTAGAGCATTCCTGCTTTTAAACCTCTTCTCACAGTCAGAACATTTAAAAGGTCTCTTATCAGTGTGAACAAGTTGGTGTTCAATGAGACTGGATGAACAAGTGAATCCCTTCCCACACACGGAGCAGGTGAACGGTCTCTCCCCAGTGTGAACTCGCTGGTGTTTCAGCCGGTCGGCTGAATGAGCGAATCCCTTCCCACACACGGAGCAGGTGAACGGCCTCTCCCCGGTGTGAACTCGCTGGTGTCTCAGCAGGGCGGATGACTGAGTGAATCCCTTCCCACACACGGAGCAGGTAAACGGCCTCTCCCCAGTGCGAGTACATTGGTGTCTCAGTAGAGCATTCCTGCTTTTAAACCTCTTCTCACAGTCAGAACATTTAAAAGGTCTCTTATCAGTGTGAACAAGTTGGTGTTCAATGAGACTGGATGAACAAGTGAATCCCTTCCCACACACGGAGCAGGTAAACGGCCTCTCCCCAGTGTGAACTCGCTGGTGAATCAGCAGGGCGGCTGACTGAGCGAAACCCTTCCCACACTCTGCGCAGGTGAACGGCCTCTCCCCGGTGTGAACTCGCTGGTGAATCAGCAGGGTGGATGACTGAGTGAATCCCTTCCCACACACGGAGCAGGTAATCGGCCTCTCCCCAGTGTGAGTACGTTCGTGTCTCAGTAGAGCATTCCTGCTTTTAAACCTCTTCTCACAGTCAGAACATTTAAAAGGTCGCTTATCACTGTGAACAAGTTGGTGTGAAATGAGGCTGGATGAACAAGTGAATCCTTTCCCACACACGGAGCAGGTGAACGGCCTCGCCCCAGTGTGAAGTCGCTGGTGTCTCAGCAGGGTGGATGACTGAGTGAATCCCTTCCCATATGCGGAGCAGGTAACCGGCCTCTCCCCAGTGTGACTGCGTCGATGAGTTTCCAGCTGGGATGGGTAATTGAATCCCTTCCCACAGTCCCCACATTTCCACGGTTTCCCCGTGGTCCGGGTGTCCTTGTGTCTCTCCAGGTTGGACGATCAGTTGAAGCCTCGTCCACACAGAACACGTGGACGGTTTCTCCCCGCTGTGAATGGTGCGATGTTTTTTTCAGACTGTGTAACTGGTTAAAGCTCTTTCCACACTCAGTGCACTGGAACACTCTCACTCGGGTGTGTGTGTCTCGGTGATTTTCCAGTCACACTGATGTTTGAAATCTTTTCCCACAGACAGAACAGACAAACATTTCTCCTTCCACATTCAAAGGCCGATGATATTCAGGTCCTGATGAATCGAGTGACTCGGTCAGATTGACATGAGGTTTGGTTTGAGTTTCCCGTCTGTGAATCCTCCCCTTCCAATCCCCTGTGAAAGGAGTTTACAAAAGTCCACACTGTAAATACAGGTTAGAAATTCAGAACAGAAAATTCTCGTTTCTACAGAATATTCTTCCCGCTCATTCCCGCAGACTGCAAATCCCAATCCCACACAGTCTCCCTCCTCCCTGTGCTGAAATCCAAACCCATCGCACCATCCCCAACATATTTCCTTCTATCTGAGTTATCTCTCCCTCCCGCTGAAGGTGCTGACTCTGGCTGGGTTCAGATCTACACCCACTGGTTCCTCTCTCTCTCCTCCCCTGAAGGTGCTGACTCTGACTGGGTTCAGTTCCACACTCACTGGTTCCCCTCTCTCTCCTCCCCTGAAGGTGCTGACTCTGACTGGGTTCAGTTCCACACTCACTGGTTCCCCTCTCTCTCCTCCCCTGAAGGTGCTGACTCTGACTGGGTTCAGTTCCACACTCACTGGTTCCTCTCTCTCTCTCTCTCTCTCTCCTCACCTTTCGTTGCTGACTCTGACTGGGTTCAGTTCTACACTCACTGGTTCCCCTCTCTCTCTCCTCCCCTGAAGGGGCTGACTCTGACTGGGTTCAGTTCCACACTCACTGGTTCCCCTCTCTCCTCCCCTGAATGTGCTGACTCTGACTGGGTTCAGTTCGACACTCACTGGCTCCCCTCTCTCTCCTCCCCTGAAGGTGCTGACTCTGACTGGGTTCAGTTCCACACTCACTGGTTCCCCTCTCTCTCCTCCCCTGAAGGTGTTGACTCTGACTCGGTTCAGTTCTACACTCACTGGTTCCCCTCTCTCTCCTCCCCTGAAGGTGCTGACTCTGACTGGGTTCAGTTCTGCACTCACTGGTTCCCCTCTCTCTCCTCCCCTGAAGTTACTGACTCTGTCTGTGTGTACGTGCTCTCTCCCCCTCTTCCCAACACTCTGTCCCTCCCTACATACTGTCCATCTGCAACATCTCCCAATTTTGGTGATGGGCTCTCCTTGACCCATCTCCAATTCTCCCTCTGATACAAACGCTCACGAATACATCCCAATTTTTCTTTGAATGAGACGCTCTGTGACCCGTAACCATTTCTACTTCCTTGACAGACGTTCCCTGATCCATCATCATTCAGGTCTGGTTTTGAGCAGGTGCGGGGGGGGGGGGGGGGGGGAGGAGGAGGAAAGAGATAATGTTCACTCTTTTATATTAGGGTCTGGGGGGATAATGTTCACTGTTTTATATTGGGGTCTGGGGGGGATAATGTTCACTGTTTTATATTGGGGTCTGGGGGGGATAATGTTCACTGTTTTATATTGGGGTCTGGGGGGGATAATGTTCACTGTTTTATATTGGGGTCTGGGGGGGATAATGTTCACTGTTTTATATTGAGGTCTGGGGGGGATAATGTTCACTGTTTTATATTGAGGTCTGGGGGGGATAATGTTCACTGTTTTATATTGGGGTCTGGGGGATAATGTTCACTGTTTTATATTGGGGTTTGGGGGGATAATGTTCATTGTTTTATATTGGGGTCTAGGGGGATAATGTTCACTGTTTTATATTGTGGTCTGGGGGAGATAATGTTCACTGTTTTATATTGGGGTCTGGGGGGGATAATGTTCACTGTTTTATATTGGGGTCTGGGGGATAATGTTCACAGTTTTATATTGGGGTCTGGGGGGGATAATGTTCACTGTTTTATATTGGGGTCTAGGGGGATAATGTTCACTGTTTTATATTGGGGTCTGGGGGGGATAATGTTCACTGTTTTATATTGGGGTCTGCGGGGGATAATGTTCACTGTTTTATATTGGGGTCTGGGGGGATAATGTTCACAGTTTTATATTGGGGTCTGGGGGGATAATGTTCATTGTTTTATATTGGGGTCCAGGGGGATAATGTTCACTGTTTTATATTGGGGTCTGGGGGGGATAATGTTCACTGTTTTATATTGGGGTCTGGGGGATAATGTTCACTGTTTTATATTGGGGTCTGCGGGGGATAATATTCACTGTTTTATATTGGGGTCTGGGGGGGATAATGTTCACTGTTTTATATTGGGGTCTGGGGGATAATGTTCACTGTTTTATGTTGGGGTCTGGGGGGGATAATGTTCAGTGTTTTATCTTGGGGTCTGGGGGGATAATGTTCACTGTTTTGTATTGGGGTCTGGGGATAATGTTCACTGTTTTATATTGGGGTCTGGGGGGGACAATGTTCACTGTTTTATATTGGGGTCTGGGGGGGGATCATGTTCACTGTTTTATATTGGGGTCTGGGGGGGACAATGTTCGCTGTTTTATATTGGGGTCTGGGGGGGATAATGTTCACTGTTTTGTATTGGGGTCTGGGGATAATGTTCACTGTTTTATATTGGGGTCTGGGGGGGACAATGTTCACTGTTTTATATTGGGGTCTGGGGGGGATCATGTTCACTGTTTTATATTGGGGTCTGGGGGGGATAATGTTCACTGTTTTATATTGGGGTCTGGAGGGGATAATGTTCACTGTTTTATATTGGGGTCTGGGGGATAATGTTCACTCTTTTATATTGGGGTCTGGGGGATAATGTTCACTCTTTTATATTGGGGTCTGGGGGGATAATGTTCACTGTTTTATATTGGGGTCTGGGGGATAATGTTCACTGTTTTATATTGGGGTCTGGGGGGGATAATGTTCACTGTTTTATATTGGGGTCTGGGGGGGGGATAATGTTCACTGTTTCATATTGGGGTCTGGGGGGGATAATGTTCACTGTTTTATATTGGGGTCTGGGGGGGATAATGTTCACTGTTTTATATTGGGGTCTGGGGGGGATAATGTTCACTGTTTTCTATTGGGGTCTGGGGGGATAATTTTCACTGTTTTATATTGGGGTGTGGGGGGATAATGTTCACTGTTTTATATTGGGGTCTGGGGCGGGGATAATGTTCACTGTTTTATATCGGGGTCTGGTGGGATAATGTTCACTGTTTTCTGTTGGGGTCTCGCGGGGATAATGTTCACTGTTTTATATTCGGGTCTGGGGGGGATAATGTTCACTGTTTTATATTGGGGTCTGGGGGGATAATGTTCACTGTTTTATATTGAGGTCTGGGGGGGATAATGTTCACTGTTTTATATTGGGGTCTGGGGGGATAATGTTCACTGTTTTATATTGGGGTCTGGGGGATAATGTTCACTGTTTTATATTGGGGTCTGGGGGGGATAATATTCACTGTTTTATATTGGAGTCTGGGGGATAATGTTCACTGTTTTATATTGGGGTCTGGGGGATAATGTTCACTGTTTTATATTGGGGTCTGGGGGGGATAATATTCACTGTTTTATATTGGGGTCTGGGGGGGATAATGTTCACTGTTTTATATTGGGGTCTGGGGGATAATGTTCACTGTTTTATATTGGGGTCTGGGGGGGATAATGTTCACTGTTTTATATTGGGGTCTGGGGGGGATAATGTTCAGTGTTTTATCGTGGGGTCTGGGGGGATAATGTTCGCTGTTTTATATTGGGGTCTGGGGGGGATAATGTTCACTGTTTTGTATTGGGGTCTGGGGATAATGTTCACTGTTTTATATTGGGGTCTGGGGGGGACAATGTTCACTGTTTTATATTGGGGTCTGGGGGGGATAATGTTGACTGTTTTCTGTTGGGGTCTGGGGGGGATAATGTTCACTGTTTTATATTGGGGTCTCGCGGGGATAATGTTCACTGTTTTATCTTGGGGTCTGGGGGGATAATGTTCGCTGTTTTATATTGGGGTCTGGGGGGGATAATGTTCACTGTTTTGTATTGGGGTCTGGGGATAATGTTCACTGTTTTATATTGGGGTCTGGGGGGGACAATGTTCACTGTTTTATATTGGGGTCTGGGGGGGATAATGTTCACTGTTTTATATTGGGGTCTGGGGGGGATAATGTTCACTGTTTTATATTGGAGTCTGGGGGGATTATGTTCACTGTTTTATATTGGGGTCTGGGGGGATAATGTTCACTGTTTTATATTGGGGTCTGGGGGGATAATGTTCACTGTTTTATATTGGGGTCTGGGGGGATAATGTTCACTGTTTTATATTGGGGTCTGGGGGGGGATCATGTTCACTGTTTTATACTTGGGTCTGGGGGGATAATGTTCACTGTTTTATATTGGGGTCTGGGGGGATCATGTTCACTGTTTTATATTGGGGTCTGGGGGGAAATATGTTCACTGTTTTATATTGGGGTCTGGGGGGGATAATGTTCACTGTTGTGTATTGGGGTCTGGGGGATAATGTTCACTGTTTTCTATTGGGGTCTGGGGGGATAATGTTCACTGTTTTGTATTGGGGTCTGGGGGGGATAATGTTCACTGTTTTATATTGGGGTCTGGGGGATAATGTTCACTGTTTTATATTGGGGTCTGGGGGGAAACTGTTGACTGTTTTATATTGGGGTCTGGGGCGGCACTCGGTGTTTTCGCAAGTCTGCGTCTCCTGTGCCTGCTCAGCTCACACTGTCCGACAATGAGCCTCTCCCACCCCTCAGCTCACACTGTCCAACAGTGGGCCTCCCCCACCTCTCTGTGTGTGGCTTTTAACAGATGGAACCCTGTGGGGTGGAGCAAACATTTCAACATTTGTTAGTAAAATGGATGAATTCAGGACAGACAGCAGGGATTATTTGAAGAAATAACACAGTGTGGCGAGAAAGGGAATGCAGTGGGTGTTGTGTAGATGGATTGTCTAAAGGTGTTTGAGAAGGTGCCGCACACTTGTTGATAAAATTAAGGCTCACGGAATTGAAGGGAGTGGGGCAGCGTGGACAGGAAGTTGGGGAAAGGGCAGAAAACAGAGAGTGGTGGATAATGGATATTGTTCAGACTGGAGGGATGTAAACAGTGGTGTCCCCCAGGGTCAGTGTTGGGACCATTGCTCTTCTCAATACAGGGAAATGATCTGGGCTCGGGAATTTCGGGCACAAGATGAAAATCTCCAGATAATTCAAATGCCACCAAGATGGGGAGTGTGGGGAACTGTGAAGAGGACTGGAAGTGACTTCAGTGTCACGGACACTGGATAATAAATTGGACAGATAGATGGCAGATGAAATTTAATGCAGAGAAATGTGAAGTGATACATTTTGGGAAGAAGAATAGGGAGAGGAAAAGTGAGAGGCTCCGTTGATGAAGCTGTTCAGAAACTATATCCCAGATTTTAATAGGGTTAATCATTGGTCATTGATTGCTGTGCACTGTCCCATCAAACACTCCCAGGGCAGGTACAGCACGGGTTAGATACAGAGTAAAGCTCCCTCTACACTGTCCCATCAAACACTCCCAGGGCAGGTACAGCACGGGTTAGATACAGAGTAAAGCTCCCTCTGCACTGTCCCATCAAACACTCCCGGGGCAGGGACAGCACGGGTTGAGATCCTGAACCCCACCCACTCTGTTCCTGTACCAAGATGGCCGCGCATGCGCAGTGACGCTGCCTCATCCTGTACCAAGATGGCGGCCGGTTACCCCGGTAACCCGGGCCTGTCCCCGGGGAGAAGTCCCGCAGTTGCCGTCCGGCTGCTCACACTCGGGATCAGAGGATCCGACTCGGGTCCTGCGGCCCCGCTCCATGTTTATTAGCCGTGGGGCGCGGCCTCCGCCCGGTTTCTGAGTGTCCTGTCCCCGGCCCCCCGCCGACCTGCTCCCGACCCTCCGACTCCGTCTGGCGACCGCGCGGACCCTTTCCCGCGCCTGCGCGCTGGGCTCCTGGAGACGTCAGAGCCGAGGCCCCGCCCTCACACACTGGCCCCGCCCCCTCATGGAGCTGCTCCCTCGCGCGAGGCCCCGCTGGTTTTGGGCGGAATGAGACCGCGCGCTGTTCCTCCTCCCACTGCCTGTGGGAATGGGGCAGATATTTAAAGGGACAGGCACTCCCCTTTGTTTATAGTTAAAGGGACAGTCCCGTTTCTCTTTGAATGTCAGGGGATTTCATGAACGGAGCTCCTATTAACAATCGGTCCGTTCTGTAATTAGTGCAGAGATTAGGAACATTTAATCATTATGAACAGGAGGAGGCCATTAAGCCCCTCCAACCTGTTCCGCCAATTAATTGTATCATATCTGATCTGTATCTTAACTCCATCCACCCGCCTTGGTACCATAACCTTTAATACCCTCGCCTATCAAAAATCTATCAATCTCAGATCTGAAATTTTCACTTGACCCCCAGCCTCGACTGCTCTCAGGGAGAGAGTTCCAGATTTCCACTGCCCTTTGTGCGAAGAAGTGATTCCTGACATCGCCCCTGAATGGCCTCGCTCTAATTTTAAGGTTATGCCCCCTTGTTCTGGACTCCCCCACCAGAGGAAGTAGTTTCTCTCTATCTGCCCTATCAAATCCTTCAATCACCTCGATTAGATCACCCCTTAATCTTCCAAGCTCCACTCAAAACAAGCCCAGTCTATGCAATCTGTCAGTATCACTCTGGTGAATCTGTGCTGCACCCCTTCCAAGGCCAGTATATCCTCCCTGAGGTGCAGTGCCCAGAACTGAAGGCAGTCTCCAGATGGGGTTTAACCAGAGCTCTGTACAACTGTAACATCACTTCCACCCCTTTATATTCCAGCCCCCTTGAGATGAAGGCCAACATTCCTTTAGCCTTTAAAATTATTTTTTGTAACTGTCCACTAGCTTTTAGTGATTTCGGTACTTGGACCCCGAAATCTCTCTGCTCCTCCACAGTTTCTCGCTGCTTGCCGTTTGGTAAATACTCTGATCTCTGTCTTAGGTTCAAAGTGGGTGAATTCACATTTCCCCACATTCAACTCCACCTGCCACCGTTTTGCCCACTCACTGAATCTATTATTGCCCCCTTGCAACTTTCTGCTCCCATCTACACTATTTACTGTGCCTCTGCACTCAGTGTCATCAGCAAACTTGGATACATGGCTCTCCATTACTTCATCAGAGTCATTTTACTAACAAATGTTGAACTGTTTGCTCGACACCACAGGGTTTCATCTGTTTAAAGCCACAACTGAAAGGTCCAGTTTTCTTCTGGAGTTTTAGCTTGAGATGAATCAAGTTTCAAAAATTCGGCAGAGATCCAGACACTGAGCGAGATCCGGGCTCAGACCCTCCGCCGCAAGTCCCACCCCTCACACACTCCGATTGGTTGGAGGACCAACCGCCCGCTCGGTCCTCCAGTCCCTCTCCGCTCTTCCTATTGGTCGGGAGCGCATTTGCTCCGGGTTGACGCTGGGATTGAAGGTCCTGAGCTGCAATTGGAAAATAAACATCAATCCAGCCCGTCAGTTCCAATGTGTAATGAGACTAAATTATTCACAGATTTGGGGAAAAATACATTTCCCAAAGTTTTTTCGAGGCGAGGCGGTGCGCGCCTGCGCTGTGAGTGTTTCTGACGGTTTAATGGCGGTCTCCATTACCCAGCGTGCCCCGGGCTCTCGGGTTTATTTTGATTTTATTTTATTTTTATTATTTCCGCTCCGCCCTCCGCTGCTCCAAAAGCGCTTTCCCCCCGCCCCCAATCTCAGTCCCATCAGAGAAACTGAGGGTCGGATCGGAGCTCCAATGGCGGCGGTCCGTCCCCAGACTGCACCGCGCGCCGGAATGTCCCCTATCGATCTGAGAGGAGCCCAGTGCGCCGGCGCAGGAGAGGCTGATTGTTGGTCAGTGTGAGCTGAGCATGCGCGGCCCGAAGGGTCTGAGGCAGAGAGCGCGGTTCGAGCAGGTCAGAGGAGGTGTGGAGAGAGCGGGTTAATAAAGGGCGGGGATCACAGGGCCCAGAAACACCGAGTGTAGGGCCCAGGACCCGAGAGAAAACAGGCGGCATCATCCCCCCTCCACTACCCGCCGCTTCCCGGGATCGGGCCCGACCCAATCTCCGCTCGAACTGAACCCGCAGAGTCAACAACAACTTGCATTTCTATCGCGCCTTTAACGGAGCAAAATGGGTCAAGACGGTTCACAGGAGCAGGAAGAGAAGAATGAGGAGAGATTAGGACAGGGCACCGAAAGCTGGGTCAAAGAGGGAGGATTGAAGGAGGAGAGAGAGGGGGAGAGGTTCAGGGAGGGAATTCCAGAGCTTGGGGCTCAGACAGCTGAAGGCACGGCCCCCAATGGTGGGGCGAAGGGAATGGGGGAGGTGCAAGAGGCCGGAATTGGAGGAGAGCAGAGATCTGGGAGGGTCGGAGGGCTGGAGGCGGTTACAGAGATAGGGGAGGGACGAGGGCTGGAGGAGGTTACAGAGATAGGGGAGGGGCGGAGGGCTGGAGGAGGTTGCAGAGATAGGGGAGGGTCGGAGAGCTGGAGGAGGTGACAGAGACAGGGTAGGGTCGGAGGGCTGGAGGAGGTTACAGAGATAGGGGAGGGTCGGAGGGCTGGAGGAGGTTACAGAGATGGAGGAGGTTACAGAGATTGGGGAGGGTCGGCGGGCCATGTAGGAGGTTACAGAGATTGGGGAGGGTCGGAGGAGGGTACAGAGATCGGGGAGGGTCGGAGGAGGTTACAAGATAGGGGAGGGTCGGAGGGCTGGAGGAGGTTACAGGGATTGGGATGGGCGAGGGCCATGGATGGATTTGTGCACAAGGATGAGGAATCTAAATATGACGCATTGCTGGACCGGGAGTCACTGTCGGTCAGTAAGTACAAGTGTGATGGGTGAATGGGACTTGGTGCGAGTTAGGATACGGGAAGGAAAGTCAGCATCTTCAGGGGAGGAGAGAGAGGGGAACCAGTGAGTGTGGAACTGAATTCAAAAGAGCAGAGGAATAAATGTTGCAGTTGGTGCAATGGGTTTGGATTTCAGCACAAGGAGGAGAGAGAGTGTGTGGGACGGGGATTTACAGCTTTCGAGGCTCAAAAGATGAAAAAATGATCCAGAGAAACTCGAATTGTCTGTTCTGAATTTCTATCCTGTATTTACAGTGAGGACTTTTGTAAACTCCTTTCACAGGGGATTAGAAGGGGAGGATTTGCAGACGGGAAACTCAAACCAAACATCACGTCAAGATCTGACCGAGTCACTCGATTCATCAGGACCTGAATATCACCGGCCTTTGAATGTGGAAGGAGAAATGTTTGTCTGTTCTCTCTGTGGGAAAAGATTTCAAACATCAGTGTGAGTGGAAAATCACCGAGACACACACACCCGAGTGAGAGTGTTCCAGTGCACTGACTGTGGAAAGAGCTTTAACCAGTTACACAGCCTGAAAAAACATCGCACCATTCACAGCGGGGAAAAACCGTCCACGTGTTCTGTGTGTGGACGAGGCTTCAACTGATCGTCCAACCTGGAGAGACACAAGGACACCCGGACCATGGAGAAACCGTGGAAATGTGGGGACTGTGGGAAGGGATTCAAT
Source organism: Heptranchias perlo (assembly GCF_035084215.1). Classification (NCBI taxonomy): domain Eukaryota; kingdom Metazoa; phylum Chordata; class Chondrichthyes; order Hexanchiformes; family Hexanchidae; genus Heptranchias; species Heptranchias perlo. The sequence goes on along the minus strand of NW_027139581.1, from coordinate 4,469,525 downwards.
TACCCCTCCCAGCTGGAAACTCATCACCACAGTCACACTGGGGAGAGGCCGTTCACTTGCTCCGTGTGTGGGAAGGGATTCAATTATCCGTCCCAGCTGGAAACTCATCACCACAGTCACACTGGGGAGAGGCCGTTCACTTGCTCTCTGTGTGGGAAGGGATTCACTCAGTCATCCGCCCTCCGAACACACCAGCTTATTCACACTGCGGAGAGACCTTTTAAATACTCTGACTGTAGGAACAGGTTTAAAAGCTCGGAGGGACTGATTAGACACCAGCGAATTCACACTGACGAGAGACCGTTCAGTTGCTCTCACTGCGGGAAGAGGTTCAGGCAGTCATCCACTCTCATTGCCCACCAGCGTGCTCACACTGGGGAGAGACCGTTCACCTGCTCTGTGTGTGGAAAGGGATTCATTCAGTCACAGCACCTACTGACACACCAACTTGTTCACACTGATAAGAGACCGTTTAAATGTTCTGACTGTGGGAAGAGCTTTAAGAGCAAATGGGAACTGCTGACACATCATCGACGCACTCACACTGAGGAGAGGCCGTTCACCTGCTCCGTGTGTGGGAAGGGATTCACTCGTTCATCCCACCTTCTGACACACCAGCGAGTTCACACTGGGGAGAGGCCGTTCCCCTGCTCCGTGTGTGGGAAGGGATTCACTCGTTCATCCAACCTGCTGAGACACCAGCGAGTTCACCTGTGACTTCCGGGGTTGGATTCTGCTGTTAATCACATCCAGGCCTGAACCATGTTCATTCTGACAGTTGGGGTTTGTTTCTGATGTTAAACTCCAGTGCAGTTAGAGGGTTTATTAATATTCTGGATACATATTAAATGAGGTAGTAGATCAGCCATGATCTTATTGAATGGTGGAGCAGGCTCGAGGGGCCGTATGGCCGACTCCTGCTCCTATTTCTTATGTTCTTATGTTAACTGCTGGTACAACACTACAGCAGTGATTTGTTGTCCAGATAAAGAAGGACCTGCAGTGTGTTTCCAAGAGTTCCCTGTTTTATTGATACATTTATCCAGTGCCGTTAACATAGTAAAACGTCCCAAGGCCCTTCACAGGAGCGATTAACAAACAAAATTTGACACTGAACCACATAAGGAGATATTAGGACAGGTGAGCAAAAGCTTGGTCAAAGAGGTAGGTTTTAAGGAGGGTGGACTAGATTCAGTAATGAGTAATGAGCCAGACTTAGATAATAATCTAACAATAAGGGAACATTTATACATGTGCCCACACAGTGAGTGACAGCAGGATTATCCACTGTGGTAGGCATCACGGTCGAGTCCAGTCCTGCCCTCAAGTGACATCCATAAATTTCCCAGTTGAGGTCACTGGATCTCCATCGAGAGCAGGGTTACTCTTATTTAGCCCAGTGGTACTGAGGCCAATTCCAGCCCCTGAACTGCTGCCTTGGCTGAGATCAAGGATTGGACTTGTGATTTTCCTGGTCAGTAGTGCAGAGGGTTTTAAACTGGGCCGGGGGTTAGAACAGAATATTTTGAAACAAATGTCATTCCACCTTTAAACAAAAACATCGACACACAGTGGAAAAATCAGAAGTCTTTCAAAATGAAACAAGTGAGTCAAATGGATCTTCGAAAATAGTGAGAGATTTTAGAAAGGCTGAACTCACTAAAATAGACAGGTTTCCATTCACTGCACTGAATACAGAAGGGAGCGACTGTTAATAGGGACCCTGTTAGTGAAGGATGAAGCAGTGTCTGGCCCTTTATCATAGAATCATTGAATGATAAAGCACAGAAGGAGGCCATTAGGCCCATCATGCCTGTGTTGGCTTTAGGAAAGAGCTATCCAATTAGTCCCATTCTCATGCCCTTTATCCTGCAAATTTATCCTATTCAAGTATTTATCCAATTCCCTTTTGAAAATTATAATTGACTCTGATTCCCCCACCCTTTCATGCAGTGTATTCCAGCTCATAACAAATGGCTGCGTTAAAATATTCTCCTCATCTCACCTCTAGTTCTTTTGCCAATTACCTGAATGCTGTGTCCTCTGGTTACTGATCTCCTGCCACTGGAAACAGTTTCTCACCATTCAGTCTATCAAGACCCTTCATGACTTTGAACACCTCGATTAAATCTCCCCTTAACCTTCCCTGCTCCAAGGAGAACAACTCCAGTTTCTCCAGTCTCTCCATGTAACTGAATCCTGTATCCCTGGTACCAGTCCAGTAAATCTCCTCTGCACCCTCTCTCAGGCCTTGACATCCTTCCTGAAGTGTGCTGGCCCAGAATGAACACAATACTCCAGCTGAAGCTTGACCAGTGTTTTGTAAAGATCTGGCTCAAATATTTACAATCGATATCAATGACTTGGATGAAGGGAGCGAATGTATTGTTGCTAAATTTGCTAATGAGACAAAGGTACGTAGGAAAATAAGTTGTGAAGAGGACATAAGGAGTCTGCAACGGGATATAGATAGGTTAAGTGAGTGAGCAAAAATTTGGCAGATGGAGTATAATGTGGGAAAATGTGAACTTGTCCACTTTGGCAGAAGGAATAGACGAGCAGTATATTATTTAAATGGAGAAAGATTGCAGAATTCTGAAGTACAGAGGGATCTGGGTATCGTAGTACATGAATCACAGAAAGTTGGTCTGCAGATACAAGAAGTGATCAGGAAGGCAAATGGAATGTTGGCGTTTATTGCGAGGGGAATGGGGAGGGGCCGTGAGAGACACTCAACACGGCTTCAGGAAAAGAAGGTCGCGTCTTACAAACTTGCTTGAGTTTTTTGAAGAAGTTGCTGGGTCAGTGGATGAGGATAATCCGGTTCATATTGTCTATCTCAGGGGTGTTTTTTGAGGAAGTTGCTGGGTCAGTGGATGAGGATAATCCGGTTCACATTGTCTATCTCAGGGGTGTTTTTTAAAGAAGTTGCTGGGTCAGTGGATGAGGATAATCCGGTTAACATTGTCTGTCTCAGGGGTGTTTTTTGAAGAAGTTGCTGGGTCAGTGGATGAGGATCATTCGGTTCACATTGTCTGTCTAAGGGGTGTTTTTTGATGAAGTTGCTGGGTCAGTGGATGAGGATAATCCGGTTCACATTGTCTGTCTCAGGGGTGTCTTTGAAGAAGTTGCTGGGTCAGTGAATGAGGATAATCCGGTTCACATTGTCTATCTCAGGGGTGTTTTATGAAGAAGTTGCTTCAGTGGATGAGGATAATCCGGTTCACATTGTCTATCTCAGGGGGGTCAAACTCATTTTCTATGGTGGGCCTGATCCGATCTCCTGACACTTGGCCTGGGCCACATTCAGCAAACCTCATTGAACTAGAAATAGATCAAAATGAACGATATCGGTCCTCACAGCACACAGAAAAAATGAGGCCTCGAAGTTTCTCTGAGAATGACAGGCCTGAACTCGAGTTGGAAAACACAGTTGGAAAACATTGATCAATTGAACCAGACTGGGCGGGGCCTGAGGTGCGAGTTGGTGAAGGAAAAGTGGCGACCGGTGAACTTCGCTCCCTGTCTGAGGGCCCGGGCACTCGGGATTCTGTATAATTTATTCATTGATTTTGTTTGATGTTTATTGTCCCTCCGGCCCCAACCTCGATGCGATGACGAAATTTCTGTTCACCGATTCGGACCTTCAATGGCGGTGAGTTTACCCAGAATCCCCCGCGGCCCAGAAAGTGCCCTATCAGTGACTACAGGAGCCCAGTGCGCAGGCGCGGGACTGGGCTGTGCTCTGATCATGCGCGGTGCGAGTGGTGGAGACGGACTGAGGGAACAGGCGGGTCGGGATCCGGTCGGAGACGGTGGGCGCGGGGGAGGAATTGGACCTGGGGGTGGGCAGGGAAGCTTTATAAACACCTGGTGTAGGCCTCAGGCCCCGAATAAGAGCCCACAGGCCTCGTGTTTACACCGCGGTGACAGGCCCGACCGGCGGCCGCCCGGGTGAGCGGGGAACTGGCCGACATCCTGGTCAAAGAAGTCACGGATCACTGCGCATGCGCATCCATCTTTGCTCAAGAGTGGGCGGGGTTTCAGGGTCCCAGTGACTGGGAACAAAGAGTGGGCGGGGCTTCAGGGTCCCAGTGACTGGGAACAAAGAGTGGGCGGGGCTTTAGGGTCCCAGTGACTGGGAACAAAGAGTGGGCGGGGCTTCAGGGTCCCAGTGACTGTGAACAAAGAGTGGGCGGGGCTTCAGGGTCCCAGTGACTGTGAACAAAGAGTGGGCGGGGCTTCAGGGTCCCAGTGACTGGGAACAAAGAGTGGGCGGGGCTTTAGGGTCCCAGTGACTGGGAACAAAGAGTGGGCGGGGCTTCAGGGTCCCAGTGACTGTGAACAAAGAGTGGGCGGGGCTTCAGGGTCCCAGTGACAGGGAACAAAGAGTGGGCGGGGCTTCAGGGTCCCAGTGACTGGGAACAAAGAGTGGGCGGGGCTTCAGGGTCCCTGTGACAGGGAACAAAGAGTGGGCGGGGCTTCAGTGTCACAGTGACCAGAAACAATGAGTGGGCGGGGCTTTAGGGTCCCAGTGACAGGGAACAAAGAGTGTGCGGGGCTTTAGGGTCCCAGTGACAGGGAACAAAGAGTGGGCGGGGCTTCAGGGTCCCAGTGACTGTGAACAAAGAGTGGGCGGGGCTTCTGGGTCCCTGTGACGGTGAACAAAGAGTGGGCGGGGCTTCAGGGTCCCAGTGACTGTGAACAAAGAGTGGGCGGGGCTTCAGGGTCCCTGTGACTGTGAACAAAGAGTGGGCGGGGCTTCAGGGTCCCAGTGACTGGGAACAGAGAGTGGGCGGGGCTTCAGGGTCCCTGTGACTGTGAACAAAGAGTGGGCGGGGCTTCAGGGTCCCTGTGACTGGGAACAAAGAGTGGGCGGGGCTTCAGGGTCCCAGTGACTGTGAACAAAGAGTGGGCGGGGCTTCAGGGTCCCAGTGACGGTGAACAAAGAGTGGGCGGGGCTTCAGGGTCCCAGTGACGGTGAACAAAGAGTGGGCGGGGCTTCAGGGTCCCAGTGACGGTGAACAAAGAGTGGGCGGGGCTTCAGGGTCCCTGTGACTGTGAACAAAGAGTGGGCGGGGCTTCAGGGTCCCAGTGACTGTGAACAAAGAGTGGGCGGGGCTTCAGGGTCCCAGTGACCAGGAACAAAGAGGGGGCGGGGCTTCAGGGTCCCAGTGACTGTGAACAAAGAGTGGGCGGGGCTTCAGGGTCCCTGTGCCTCATTTATTTTCCTCTCACTCTGCTCCCAGGGGGTGGAGAACTGAACCCGACCAGAGTAGAGGGAGGGAGGAAACTGGGAGTGGAGGGAAGAAATGATGGAGATGGTGCGATGGGTTTGGATTTCAGCACAGGGAGGAGGGAGAGTGTGTGGGACGGGGATTTACAGTCTGGGGGAATGAGCGGGAAGAATATTATATAGAAACTAGAATTGTCTGTTCTGAATTTCTATCCTGTATTTACAGTGAGGACTTTTGTAAACTCCTTTTACAGGGTATTAGAAGGGAAGGATTTGCAGACGGGAAACTCAAACCAAACATCACGTCAAGATCTGACAGTCACTCGATTCATCAGGACCTGAATATCACCGGCCTTTGAATGTGGAAGGAGAAATGTTTGTCTGTTGTGTCTGTGGGAAAATATTTCAAACATCAGTGTGAGTGGAAAATCACCGAGACTCTCAGACCCGAGTGAGAGTGTTCCAGTGCACTGAGTGTGGAAAGAGCTTTAACCAGTTAAACAGCCTGAAAAAACATCGCACCATTCACAGCGGGGAGAAACCGTCCACGTGTTCTGTGTGTGGACGAGGCTTCAACTGATCGTCCAACCTGGAGAGACACAAGGACACCCGGACCACGGAGAAACGGTGGAAATGTGGGGACTGTGGGAAGGGATTCAATTACCCATCCCAGCTGGAAACTCATCGACGCAGTCACACTGGGGAGAGGCCGTTCACCTGCTCAGTGTGTGGGAAGGGATTCAATTACCCATCCCATCTGGAAACTCATCAACGCAGTCACACTGGGGAAAGGCCGTTCACCTGCTTCGTGTGTGCGAAGGGATTAATTAAATCATCCCACCTGCTGACACACCAGCGAATTCACACTGGGGAGAGGCCGTTCACCTGCTCCGTGTGTGGGAAGGGATTCACTCAGTCGTCACACCTGCTGCAACACCAGCGAGTTCACACTGGGGAGAGGCCGTTCACCTGCTCCGTGTGTGGGAAGGGATTCACTTGTTCATCCAACCTGCTGAGACACCAACGTACTCACACTGGGGAGAGGCCGTTCACCTGCTCCGTGTGTGGGAAGGGATTCACTCAGTCGTCACACCTGCTGCAACACCAGCGAGTTCACACTGGGGCGAGGCCGTTCACCTGCTCCGTGTGTGGGAAGGGATTCACTCGGTCATCCCACCTTCTGACACACCAGCGAGTTCACCTGTGATGCGGGGGTTGCATTCTGCTGTTCATCACATCCAGGACTGAACCATGTTCATTCTGACAGTTGGGGTTTGTTTCTGATGGAAATAACCCTCAGAACTGGGCTGGAGTTTAATATTCTGGATATATGTACTCCAGAGGGTCTCTGAACGAGGCTCTGTGGAACTGAAGCATAAATTCCTCCCCTTTCTATTCCAGCCCTCGAGATAAAGGCCAACATTCCATTCGTCTTTGTGATTACTTTTTGTATCTGGGCACGAGCTTTTAGTGATTTGTGTACATGGACCCCCAAATCCCTTTGCTCCTCCACAGTTCCCAGTCTCTCACTTTAAGAAAATACTCCAATGTTTCCTTCTTGTATCCAAAGTGGATGATCTCACACTTCCCCACACTGAACTCCATCTGCCACAGTTTTGTCCACTCACTTAATCTGTCCCTTTGTAACTTCCTGCTCCCATCCACACAACTTACTGTGTCTCCGATCTTAGTGTCATCTGGAAACTTGGATATAAAACTCTCTATTCCTTCATCCAAGTTGTTGATAAATATGGTGAAAAGCTGAGACCCCAGTCCAGATCCCTGGGGAACACCACTTGTCACATCCCACCAATCAAAGAACGTTCCCTTTATCCCCACTCTCTGTCTCCCACCTCCCAACACAAGTCACAAGGTCACTTTCAATTTTGTGCACTTTTATTTTTGCGAATAATCTCTTGTGCTGAACCCTATCAAATGCCTTCTGGAAGTCCACACAGACAATGTCCATCGACACTCCCTGTCCAGCCTGTTGGTGACTTCAAAAAATTCATCGAGATTAGTCAGACATGACCCACCCTTCACAAATCCACACTGACTCTCTTTGATCAGCTCAGACTTGTTCAAGTCCTCAATCATTCTGTCTCTGGTGATAGATTCCTGTAACTTCCCCACTCCTGACGTTAAACTGACAGATCTGTCGTTTCCTTTTCTCTCTCTTCCTCCTCTCTTAAATATTGGAGTGGTATTTTCATATCCAAAGGCACAATTCCCGAGTCCAGAGAGCTTTGGGTAACTATGACTAATGTTTCTGTAATTTCCCCACCTGTTTCCTTTAATACCCTGAGGGAAAACCGTCAGGTCCTGGAGATTTCATTCTTTCTTTGCAGTTATTTATTTATCAATTTCCAGAGATAATTGATTCATATTTTAATACTAAACATTGATTAGCAGATGGGTTTAATTTGTATTCTTTTAGTTACTTTTTATTGCTCACTTTAGTATAATTCAACTGTTTCTTTCTCTTATTCAATCAGTTTTTATTAATTTCCTTTTTATTACTCACTCCTTTCATACAAACCTCAGATTCCCCAGTCTAAGTTCCCTCGGTTAACTTGAGGTTTTTACCCCCACCACTGTAACTGGAAGATCAACTTCAGGTAACGACTGGGGAGATCACATGACGGGGCACTGGGGAGATCACATGACGGGGCACCGGGGAGACCACAAGAGATCGGAGCAGGAGCAGGCCATTCAGCACCTCGAGCCTGCTCCGCCATTCAATGGCTGATCTGATTTTTACCTCAACTCCTCTTTCCCGCCCTTTCCCCATATCCTTTGACTCCCTCGCTGATCAACAATTTGTCTAACTCAGCCTTGAATGTATTCAATGACTCAGCCTCCACAGCTTTTGGGGTAAAGATTTCCAAAGAATCACGACCCTGTGGGAGAAGAAATTCCTCCTCATTTCTGTCTTAAACGGGCGACCCCTTATTCTCAGACAATGACCCCGAGTTTTAGATTCCCCCTGAGGGGTAACATCCTCTCAGCATCGATCCTGTCGAGTCCCCTCAGAATCTTTTATGTTTCAATAAGATCTCCTCTCATTTTTCTAAACTGCAATGAGTATGGACCCAACCTGTTCAATCTTTCCTCATAAGACAACCCTTCCATACCCGGGATCAACCTCGTGAACCTTCTCTGAACTGCCTCCAATGCAAGTATGTCCTTCCTTAAATAAAGGCACCAGAACTGTACGCAGTACTCCACGTGTGGTCTCACCAGCACCCTGTACAGTTGTAGCATGACTTCCCTGCTTTTATACTCCATCCCCCTCGAAATAAAGGCCAATATTCTGTTTGCATGCTGCACCTGTATGTTGACTTTTTGTGTTTCATGTACGAGGACACCCAGATCCCTCTGTACTGCAGCATTCTGTAGTATTTCTCCATAGAAATAATATTTTGCTTTTTTATTTTTCCTCCCAAAGTGGATGACTTCACATTTTCCCACATTATATTCCAACTGCAAAATGTTTGCCCATTCACTTAACCCGTCAATATCCCTTTACAGACACTTTGTGTCCTCATCTCAAGTTGCTTTTCCACCTATCTTTGTATCATCAGCAAATTTGGCCACAAGACACTCTGTTCCTTCATTGAAGTCATTGATATATATTGTAAATAGTTGAGGCCCCAGCACTGAGCCCTGCGGCACCCCACTAGTTACAGATTGCCATTTTGAAAATGACCCTTTTATCCTGACTCGTTGTTTTCTGTTAATTAGCCAATCCTCTATCCATGCCAGTATATTACCCCCAACACCATGAGCTCTTCTCTTGTGCAGTAATCTTTTATGTGGCACCTTATCGAATGCCTTTTGGAAATCCAAATATACTGCATCCATTGATTCCCCTTTATCCACCCTGCTCGTTACATTCTCAAAGAACTCTAATCAATTGTCAGACATGTTTTCCCTTTCATAAAACCATGTTGACTCCCCTTCATTGTATTATGAGTCTCCAAATGTCCTGCTACTACTTCCTTAACAATGGAATCTAGCATTTTCCCCAATGACAGATGTTAGGCTAACTGGTCTATAGTTACCTGCTCTCTGTCTCACTCCCTTCTTGAATAGGGGTGTTATGTTTGCGGTTTTCCAATCCGCTGGGACCTTTCCAGAATCTAGTGAATTCTGGAAGATTACAACCAATGCATCCACTATCTCTGCAGCCACTTCCTTTAAGACCCTTGGATGCAAGCCGTCAGGTCCAGGGGACTTGTCAGCCTTTAGACCCATTAGTTTACCTGGTACTTTTTCTCTAACCGGTCTCTCTCCGGTGAGACTGTGCCGGTGTGTCAGTAAATGGGATGATCGAGTGAATCCCTTTCCACACAGAGCTGGTGAACGGATTCTCCCCATTACGAAGATTCAGGTGTGGCAGTAGGTGAGATGAGCGAGTGAATCCATTCCCACACTCAGCTGGCGAACGGCCTCTCCCCGTGTGACTGGGTCGATGAGTTTCCAGCAACTGAATCCCTTCCCACAGTCCCCACATTTGCACTGTTGATTCCCGGCACATCTGTGTTTGTGTCTCACGGGCCAGACGATTGGCTGAAAGGATTTTCACACACAGAACACGTGACCAGTTTGTCACCGCTGTGATTGGTGATTTTTCCTTCGACATCCAAAGGCCGATGATATTCAGGTCCTGATGAATCGAGTGACTGTCAGACCTTGACGTGATGTTTGGTTTGAGTTTCCCATCTGTAAATCCTCCCCTTCTAATATCCTGTAAAAAGGAGTTTACCAAAGTTCCTACTTTAATTACAGGATAGAATTTCAGAACAGACAATTCTCGTTTCTTGTCTCCAGTTTCAAATTCTACTGTCACATTTTATTTGATTTCACTCCTGTGAAGCACCTTGGGATGTTTTACTTCATTAAATGCTCTGTATAAATACAAGTTGTTGGTGTTTCTGTCGAATATTCTGTCCCCTCCTGTCCATCCTAATCTGTAAATTCCCCATTCCACACACTCTCCCTCCTCCCTCCATCCTTACTGTCTGAAATCAACATTCATTACACCATCTGTGATTTTGTATAAGAAGATAAGAACATAAGAAATAGCAGCAGGAGTAGGCCATTCGGCCCCTCGTGCTTGCTCCGCCATTCAATATGATCACGGCTGATCTTCGACCTCAACTCCACTTTCCCGCCCGATCCCCAGATCTCTTGATTCCCCTACAGTCCATCATGAGGTCAGAATTGGGGATGTTCGCTAATGACTGCACAGTGTTCAGTTTCATTCGCAACCCCTCAGGTAATGAAGCAGTCCGAGCCCGCATGCAGCAAGACCGGGACAACATCCAGGCTTGGGCTCATAAGTGGCAAGTAACATTCACGCCAGACAAGTGCCAGGCAATGACCATCTTCAACAAGAGAGAGTCTAACCACCTCACCATAACATTCAACGGCATTACCATCGCCGAATCCCCCACCATCAACATCCTGGGGGTCACCATTGACCAGAAACTAACTGGACCAGCCACATAAATACTGTGGCTACAGGAGCAGGTCAAGGGCTGGGTATTCTGCGGCGAGTGTCTCACCTCCTGACTCCCCAAAGCCTTTCCACCATCAACAAAGCACAATTCAGGAGTGTGATGGAATACTCTCCACTTGCCTGGATGAGTGCAGCTCCAACAACACTCAAGAAGCTCGACACCATCCAGGACAAAGCAGCCCGCTTGATTGGCACCCCATCCACCACCCTAAACATTCACTCCCTTCACCACCGGCGCACCGTGGCTGCAGTGTGTACCATCCCCAGGATGCACTGCAGCAACTCGCCAAGGCTTCTTCGAAAGCATCTCCCAAACCCGCGACCTCTACCACCGAGAAGGACAAGAGCAGCAGGCACATGGGAATACCACCACCTCCATGTTCCCCTCCAAGTCACACACCATCCAGACTTGGGAATGTATCGCCGTTCCTTCATCGTCGCTGGGTCAAAATCCTGGAACTCCCTACCAAATAGCACCATGGGAGAACCTTCACCAGACGGACTGCATCGGTTCAAGAAGGCGGCTCACCACCACCTTCTCAAGGGCAATTAGGGATGGGCAATAAATGCCGGCCTCGCCAGCGACGCCCACATCCCATGAACGAAAAAAAAATGTAAACCGTGCTGTCGTTGCCCTGGGAGTGTTTTATTGGACAGTGTAGAAGGATCTTTCTTCTGTATCTAACCCGTGCTGTCGCTGCCCTGGGAGTGTTTTATTGGACAGTGTAGAAGGAGCTTTACTCTGTATCTAACCCGTGCTGTACCTGCCCTGGGAATGATTTATTGGACAGTGTAGAAGGAGCTTTACTCTGTATCTGACCCATGCTGTACCTGCCCGGGTGTGTTTGATGGGACAGTGAAGAGAGAGATTTACTCACATATTCTCTCCATTACCAAGACTGCCTGCTTCCACCTCCGTAACATTGCGCATCTCCAGCCCACCTCAGCTCATCTGTTGCTGAAACCCTCATCCATGCATTTGTTACCTCGAGACTTGACTTCTCCAATGATCTCCTGGCCGGCCTCTCATCTTCCACCCTCCATAAACTTGAGCTGATCCAAAACTCTGCTCCCCGTATTCCAACTCGCACCAAGTCCTGTTCATCCATCACCCCTGTGCTTGCTTTTGTTCGGTCTGGGAACACCTCGATTTTAAAATTCTTATCCTTGTTTCCAAATTCTTCCATGGTCTCGCCCCTCCCTATCTCTGTATCCTCCTCCAGCCCCACAACCCTCCGAGATTTCTGCCCTTCTCCAAAATCACTCCACCATTGGCGGCCGTGCCTTCTGCTGCCTCGGCCCTCAGCTCTGGAATTCCGTCCCTAAACCTCTCCGCCTCTCCGCCTCTCTCTCCTCCTTTAAGACGCTCATTAAATTTTACCTCTTTGACCAAGCTTTTGGTCACCGGTCCCAATATCTCCTTGTGTGGCTCGGAGTCAAATTTTGTTTGATAATCGCTCCTGTGAAACGCCTTGGGACCTTTTATTATGTTAACGGCGCTACATAAATGCAAGTTGTCGTTGTTGTATGTAAACTGCTCTGTGCCTGACCTGGGAGTCCCGGATACTGACAAGAGGTGCTCGGACTGATTAAATGTCCCATTTCCAGACTCTGACATCGATCACCTCGATGAGCACAAAGATTCACCTGAAGAAGGTAACACAAATCCATCAGCTTCTCCCCGGACACAGATACTGAGGGACAGGGAAAGTCTGAGACAGTGACAAGTCTTACTCAATAAGCTATAAATTGATCCTGGACCTCTTAGAATCATAGAATCATAGAAAATTTACGGCCCAGATGGAGGCCATTCGGCCCATCGTGTCCGCGCCGGCTGAGAAACGAGCCACCCAGCCCAATCCCGCTTTCCTGCATTTGGTCCGTCGCCCTGCAGGTGACGGCTCTTCAGGTGCACATCCAGGTATTGTTTAAATCAGTTAAGCGTTTCTGCCTCTACCGCCCTCTCAGGCAGTGAGTTCCAGGCCCCCACCGCCCTCTGGGTGAAAACATTTTCCTCATTTTTGCTCTAATCCTTCCACCAATCACTTTAAATCTATGCCCCCTGGTTATTGATCCCTCCGCTCAGGGAAATCGGTCCTTCTGATTCACTCTATCCAAGCCCTACATAATTTTGTACACCTCAATCAAATTACCCCTCAGCCTCCTCTGTTCCAAGGAAAACAACCCCAGACTATCCAATCTGTCATCAGAGCGATAATTCTGCAGTCCTGGCAACAATCCTCGTAAATCTCCTCTGCAGCCTCTCTCGTGCAATTACATCCTTCCTATAATGTGTTGACCAGAAATGTGCGCAGTACTCAAGCTGTGGCCTAACTAGTGTTTTATACAGTTCCAGCATAATATCCCTGCTTTTATATTCTATGCCTCAGTTAATAAAGCAAAGCCTTCCAGCTGCCTTCTTAACCACCTTATCTACCTGTCCTGCTACCATGTCTAACGAAGCTAGTTGATTTTATTGAGGAGCTAATTAAGGTGGTAGATTAGCAGTGTCTATGGATATTATTTATATGAACTTCCAGTAGGCGTTCGACAAGGTTCCACATAAGAGTCCGTTCACAAAATCGAGAGTGCATGGAATTGGAGACAACCCATTGGCTTGGACAGGGAATTGGTTAGGTGGTGGGAGACAGAGAGTGGGGACAATGGGTATGGACTCAAATCAGCAGGATGTGACCAGTGGTGTCCCCAGGGATCTGTACTGGGGATTCAGCTTTTCACTGTATTTATAAATGACTTGGATGAAGGAATAGACAGCCGTATATCTAAGTTCGCTGACGACAATAAGTTAGGAAGCACAATAAATATTGTAGATGGGAGCAGATAGTTGCAAAGGGACGTTGAAAGATTAAATGAATGGGCAAAACTGTGGCAGATGGAGTTCAATGTGGGAAAGTGTGAGGTCATCCACTTTCGACCTAAGAAAGTTAGATCCGGTTATCTAAATGGTGAGATGCTCGGGACTGTGGAAGAGCAGAGAGATTGTGAAGTCCAAGTCCAGAAATCACTAAAAGCTGAAGGACAGGTACAAAAAATAATTGAAAAGACGAATGGAACTTTGAGCCTGATCAAAAAGGGCTGGAACACAAAGGGTGGAAGTTATGTTAAAGCTGTGCTGAGCTCTGGTTCGACCCCATCTGGAGACTGAATTCAGTTCTGGGCAGCGCACCTCAGGAAGGATATATGGGCCTTGGAGGGGGTACAGCACAGATTCACCAGAATGATACCGGGGCTTAAAAGGTTGAATTATGAGGACAGACTGCACAGACCAGGCTTGTATTCCCTTCAGTATAGAAGATTAAGAGCAGATCTAATGGTTGTATTTAAGATGATTAAAGGATTTGATGGGGAAGATAGAGAGAAACTATTTCCTCTGGTGGGGGAGTCCAGAACAAGGGGGCATAACCTTAAAATTAAAGGTAGTCCGTTCAAGGGTGATGTCAGGAATCACTTCTTCACACAAAGGGCAGTGGAAATCTGGAACCCTCTCCTCCAAAAAGCTGTTGATGCTGGGGATCAATTGAAAATTTCAAAACTGAGATTGATCGATTTTTGTTTGGCGCGGGTATTAAGTGTTCAAATCCAAGGCGGGTAAATTGAGTTCATACACAGATCGAACTTGATCTAATAGAATGGGGGAACACGCTCGATGGTTTCAATGGCCGACTCCTGTTCCTCTGTTCCTCAGGTGAAGTAAAATGATTCTTAAAATACGATTCTCTGGTCCTCACACCACGGGCTGCATGTGTGCCCCGCCCGCCCGCTTTGTGTAAACACATGAAACAAGAGCCTGGCGGACCGGAGCTTCATCCACCCGCCCCAGGCCGCACCAGAAGACTGAACGGGGCTAAAAACCAGAAGGAATCAAGCGGGACTGATCTCCGCGGACTTCCCCACCTCGACCGTCCCTGTCAGTCATTAAATCCGGGCGGTGAAAGATGAAAACCGGCCTCACTGTGTTTGTATCACAGAGATGAGGGGATTGGGCAGAACACCAGACCAACACCTTGTGATGATGGAAAATCTTCTCATTATTTAATGAATTTAACAATTCCAGTAAAGGGATATTTCACCACATTCTTCAACTCCTCTCTGAATTTAGTCTGGGTCACGGCATAAATACACGTGTTGGTGCAGCAACTCAGGAGCTGGAGCATAAATCCCAGTTCTTGTACAAATTTAGGTAGAATCACAGGAATAAAGTCTAACACATATAATCGTTTCCATACAGAAAACAACAGAAACACCGCCCATAACAGGATAAAATTCCCCGATATAACAAACAGTAAAATGATGGATTTCCTTCTCTTCTCCATCTCGGGGTCACTGGGACTCTCCCCACTGCTGTGGGCCCGGAGTTTCCTGCGGACTCTGCTCGACACTAAAATGTGTCTGACGGTGAAAGCATTGAGCAGCAGAATCAGAACAAATGGAACAAATGGGGTTACAATATAGTGAAGGAATTCAATTACTGCCCACACCTGTGAATAACGAACATAATCTGATGCAAAACAGAACCAGGGAGAATTACTAATCCAATATTCACCTCCAAGCATAAAGGACCAGAAAGTGTTCTTCACACAGAACAGCACACTCACTGTTCCCAGAACCACAGCCGCCGTTTTCTCGGTGCAATATTTTGTTTTCAGCTTCTGGCAACAAATAGCCACAAATCGATCAAAGGTGAAAGTGACTGTGAACCAGACAGAACAGTCTGTGGCTGCGTAAAGCAGGACGGCGTGGATATTACACACTTTAAAGTCCCAAATGAACTGAAACTGAGTCCAAAAAAGAATAGGAATTTGCCTGAATATCAAATCAGTGATAACGACCAGTAGATCCGCCGCTGCCATGGACACCAGGTAACGAGTGACACATTTGGAGAGACCGCACCTTCCTCCAGACAGGAGCACAATCGTCACTAAGTTCACTGTAAGGAAGAGAAAAACAGGGAATTGTACATCAGACTGAGAGTAAAAGCAGCAGCCCGGTCGCTCATCCCTGGGAACATTCTACTAAATCTCCTCTGCACCCTCTCCAAGGCCTTGAAATCCTTCCTAAAGTGTGATGCCCAGAATTGGAGACAATTGGACAGCTGAGGCCTGACCAGTGATTTATAACCAGTGGTTAGTCCACTCTTGGAGTATTGTGCACAGTTGTGATCTCCATTAATAACAATGGTTTAAAGGCACTGGAGTGAGTGCAAAACAGATTTACAATGATGATACCAGAACTGAGAGGATATACTTATCAGGAGAGGCTGAACAGGCTGGGGCTCTTTTCTCTCCTTTTTTTCACTTGTGGTGTAGTGGGGGGACAAAACTAGTGGTCATAAAGATAAGATAATGACCAACAAATCCAATAAGCAGTTCAGCAGAGACTGAGTTACCCAGGGACTGGTTAGAATGTAGAGCTCGCTACCACAAGGAATAGTTGAGGCGAATAGAATAGATGCATTTAAGGGGAAGTTAACTAAGTACAAGAGGGAGAAAGGAATGGAAGAATATGCTGATAGGGTGAGATGAAGTAGAATGGGAGGAGGCTCGTGTGGTGCATAAACAACGGCATAGACCAGTTGGGCCGAATGGCCTGTTTGAGAGCTGTAAATTCTATGTAATTCGATGTAACCCGAGTTTAGCAATTTTTAAATAGAGGCTTCGCTCGACCGGGAGCCAATGTAGGTCAGCAAGCAGAGGGGTGATGGGTGAACGGGACTTGGTGCGAGTTTGGATGCGGGCAGCAGAGTTTTGGATGAGCTCAAGTTAATAGTCGAGCCCGGAGGTAACAAAACCATGGGTCAGGATTTCAGCAGTAGATGGGCTGAGGCTGGGGCGGAGACGGGCGATGTTCGGGAGGTGGAAGTCGGCGATCTTGGTGATGGAGAGGATATGGGATCAGAAGTTCAGCTCAGGGTCAAATAGAACGCCTACTGGTCCGGTTCAGCCTCAGACTGTGACCAGGGAACGGGATGAAATCAGTAGCGGATGAACGGAATTTTTGATGGGGTTCGAAGACAATGGCTTCAGTCTTTCTAATTGACGAAACTTCTGCTCATCCAGGACTGGACGTTGGATTCGCAGTGAAGGGGTCGAGAGAGGCGGTGGTGAGGTACAGCTGGGTGTCATTTTCATGTGGAATCTGACTTTGTGTTTTCAGATGATGTCACCGAGGGGAAGCTTGAATATGTGAAATAGGAGGAGGTCAAGGATTGTTCCTTGTGGGACACCAGAGATAACGGTGTGTGGGCGGGAAGATAAATCATTGCAGGAGATTCTCTGGCTCATCCTGGATTGATAGGAATGGAACCAGGCGAGGGCAGTCCCACCCAGTTGGACAACGGACGAGAGGCGTTGGAGGTGGCTGGTGTGGACAAACGTGTCAAAGGCTGCAGACAGGCCAAGAAGGAAGAGGAGGGATAGTTTTCCACGGTCAGTCACATGGGATGTCATTTGTGACTTTGATTCGGGCCGTCTCAGTGCTGTGTCAGCGGTGGAAACCTGATTGGAGAGGTTTCTAATGCATTTGCAGGAAAGATGGGCACAGATTTTGGAAACGACAACACGTTGAAGGAGAGGAAAGGGAGGTTGGAGATGGGGGCGGTAATTTACAAGGACCGAGGGGTCATGGATTATTTTTGAGGATGGGGTGATGACGGCAGATTTGAAGAGGAGACGAGAGAGAACCGTGAATGAAAGAGTTAACTTTGCCCCTTTGGACATTGCATTTGGACATTGAAAGTTTAAACTGCAAAGGCAGCAATGTGCAGAAACTTTGAGAAGCTTCAGCTTTCAACAACAACTGATCTGAATGAAAGCAACGATGAGTAGAAGCTTCGAAAAGCTTCGAACTGGCTTTCGGTTCTCAAAACAACTGACCAGAACCTCAACAGAAAACAACTTGGAAAAACAATGCTGAAACAGATAGAAACCCTTGGGAAAGACAATTCAAGTTACTTGTTCACAGGGAACAGGAGTTTTAAGGTCTGCTGGTTATAGTTAATGACACTGATCTGTGGAAACCAGCGCTGACAGATAGGTCACCAATGCACTCTGTAATATTGGACAATATCCAATAATGATTCAGCTCCAGGCAGCTGTCTTACTCTATGAACAAATATTTCTGATCCGATACTAGGGTTCAGTGCAGAGAGCAGACGGCAAACTGTTCAATAAAGAGAATCCTCCACCAACATTCCTTGTGTACGAGACTCAAATAACAGGCAAATCCTAAAAAATGACCATCAGTTGAAGAAAGTTATGAAAAGGAAATGGTGTTCATCGAACTGGGGCAGTGAATCGGGAACTGTTCACATGTTAAATGAAGGAAACAAGGTGCATTACCAGACACTGAACAAGAGGATTACACTGAATACAATTAATAACCGGGTCTGAAGGACAAGAACAGTAAATACAGTTAAACATGGTTTACAGAATAAACTGCTGAAATAATGACTTACCAGGAACGCCAACAGCAGCGAGGAGCGGATAGTAAATCTGTTGTACATCAATAATTGCCCACAGAATCCGAAGCTGAATTGGAATATAACAGAACATTCTTTCATTATCTCTGAGATCCAATGATCACTGTTTGTACTGGAGGCAAAGCTGCATCAAACACTCTGATGTGACGCCTTGAAAACAGTCCCTATTTATGGCCTGAGGGAACTCTCCAGTGAGACAATTAAACGACACATTGACATTAATTGAGGTCAGTAAACAAACAGGTTAGGTAAATCCCTTAACACCGTCACTCCATATTGAAAATTACAGGTAAACAAGCATTTTACTGATGTGAAGTGAAGCTACCGAAAGTTCTGAATATTAATTAAAGAAAATGATGTAAAAAAAGAAAATATGAATCCCGCAGTCTGACAGTACTGATGTGAAGAGAGAGCAGCTTCACTGACAGAGTTCAGATTATTTCTGTGAATTCAGCCGGCAATTTCAGAATTTTTCAAATACGTTTTGTGGGGTGGAGTTAACAAAAGTGCAAAAGACAACAAGGATAGATTAAAGTAATGGTCAGTCAGTATATATTGGGACTGATAATATAGTGGTCAGTAAGGATACATGGGGACTGATAATATAATGGTCAGCAAGGATACATTGGGGCTGATAATACAATGGTCAGTAAGGATACACGGGGGCTGATAATACAATGGTCAGTAAGGAGACATGGGGGATGATAATACAATGGTCAGCAAGGATATATGGGGGCTGATAATACAATGGTCAGAAAGGATACACGGGGACTGATAATACAATGGTCAGTAAGGATACACGGGGGCTGATGATACAATGGTCAGTAAGAACACATTTGGTGTAAATGCAATGTCCTTTACGGATACATGTGGGTGACAACTGAATGTTTTGTAAGGATTCTTGAATGCAGATAATGCAATGATCATTAGCGGGGTTTGCTCATGCAATCGTCAGAAGAAAACATTTGTGTGATAATGTAATGGTCAGTAAGAACACAGCGGAATTATAATACAGTAGTCAGTAAGAATACCTGGGTTGATACTACAATGGTCAGTAAGGATACATGGGGTGTGATACTGCCATGGTCAGTAACTGTAAATGGGGCAGTTAATATAATGGTCACCAATAATGTGTAGGGGTGATAATACAATGGTGAGTACGGATACTTGAGATGTGACAATGCAATGGTCGATAAGGATACTTGGATGTAGATGATACAATGGTCAATTATGATACATGGGGGTTATAATACAATGGGCAGTAAGGATACTTGGGGGCTGATAATGTAATGGTCAGTAAGGAGAGATGGGATTGATAATACAATGGTCAGTAATTATACATGGGGTGTGACAATGCAATGGCAGTAAGGATACATCGGTGGTAATAATGCAATGATCAGTAAAAATACACGGGGCTGATAATACAATATTCATTAAGGATACATGCGGCCGTTAATTTAATGGTCAGTAAGAATACATAGGATCTGCCATTTACATGCTTATTTAGGATACTTTAGGCAAATAATACAATGGTCAGTAAGGATACATGGGGGCTGATAATAGAGTGGTCTGTAAGAACACATGGTGGTGGTAATACAATGGTCAGTAAAGGTACTTGGACACAGATATTACAATTGTCAGTACGAATACATGTGAGTGATAATGCAATGGTCATTAAGAATACATGAAGGTTCATAATAGAATGGCCAGTCAGAATACATGGGATTGATAATACTTTGGTCAGTAAGGATACACGGGGAGTGATAATACAATGGTCAGTCAGAATACATTGGGGCTGATAATACAATGGTCAGTCAGTAAAAATGGGGTGATCACAGAATGGTCAGTGTTGACACATATTGTGTGATAATGCAATGGTCAGTAGGAATCCATGTGGTGGGATAATACAATGGTCAGTAAGAGTACCTGGGATGTGTCAGTGCAATGGTCAGTAATGATACTTCGATGCAGATAATACAGTTGTCAGTGAGAATGTATGTGGATGAAAATAAAATGGTCAGTAAGAATACAAACAATTGTCAGTAAGGATATATGTGGTGTGATGATACAATGCTGAGTAAGAATACATGGGAAAGATAATGTAATGGTCAGTAAGAAGATATGAAGGTGGTAATGCAACAGTCAGTCAGAATATATGGGAGCGATAATACAACGGCCAGTAAGAATAAATGGGAGTGGTAATAGAATGGACAGTAAGTAAAGATGGGGGCTGATAATACAATGGCCAGTAAGTATACAGGGGCTGATAATACAATGGTCAGTAAGTATACAGGGGCTGATAATACAATGGTCAGTAAGTATAAAGGGGCTGATAATACAATGGTCAGTAAGTATACAGGGGCTGATAATACAATGGTCAGTAAGTATAAACGGGGGCTGACAATGCAATGGTCATTAAGTATACATGGGAGTGACAATAGAATGGTCAGTAAGTATACACTGCGGCGGATAATACAATGGTCAGTCGGTGTACATGCGGACTGATAATACAATGATCATTAAGGACACATGGCGACTGATAATACAATGGTCAGTCAGGATACATGGGGGCTGATAATTCAATGGTCAGTAAGGATACATGGTGGCTGATAATTCAATGGTCAGTAAGGACACATGGGGGCTGATAATACAATGGTCAGTAAGGATACAAGTGGACTGATGATACAATGATCAGTCAGGGCACATGGGGACTGATAATACAATGGTCAGTGAGGATACATGGGGACTGATAATACAATGGTCAGTAAGGACACATGTGGACTGATCATACAATGGTCAGTAAGGATACATGGGGACTGATAATACAATGGTCAGTGAGGATACATGGGGACTGATAATACAATGGTCAGTAAGGATACATGGGGTCTGATAATACAATGGTCAGTAAGGACACATGGGGACTGATAATACAATGGTCAGTAAGGACACATGTTGACTGATGATACAATGGTCAGTAAGGATACATGGGGGCTGATAATACAATGGTCAGTCAGGATACACTGGGGCTGATAATACAATGGTCAGTAAGGACACATGGGAGCTGATAATACAAAGGTCAGTAAGGACACATGGGAGCTGATAATACAATGGTCAGTAAGGACACATGGGGACTGATAATACAATGGTCAGTCAGGTTACACTGGGACTGATAATACAATGGTCAGTGAGGATACATGGGGACTGATAATACAATGGTCAGTAAGGACACATGTTGACTGATGATACAATGGTCAGTAAGGATACATGGGGGCTGATAATACAATGGTCAGTAAGGACACATGGGAGCTGATAATACAATGGTCAGTAAGGACACATGTGGACTGATCATACAATGGTCAGTAAGGATACATGGGGACTGATAATACAATGATCAGTAAGGACACTTGGGGACTGATAATACAATGATCAGTAAGGATACATGGGGACTGATAATACAATGGTCAGTGAGGATACATGGGGACTGATAATACAATGGTCAGTAAGGATACATGGGGACTGATAATACAATGGTCAGTAAGGACACATGGGAGCTGATAATACAATGGTCAGTCAGGATACACTAGGGCTGATAATACAATGGTCAGTAAGGATACATGGGGTCTGATAATACAATGGTCAGTAAGGATACATGGGGACTGATAATACAATGGTCAGTGAGGATACATGGGGACTGATAATACAATGGTCAGTAAGGACACATGGGAGCTGATAATACAATGGTCAGTAAGGACACATGGGGACTGATAATACAATGGTCAGTAAGGATACATGGGGACTGATAATACAATGGTCAGTCAGGATACACTGGGGCTGATAATACAATTGTCAGTAAGGATACATGGGGACTGATAATACAATGGTCAGTAAGGATACATGGGGACTGATAATACAATGGTCAGTAAGGACACATGGGACCTGATAATACAATGGTCAGTCAGGATACACTGGGGCTGATAATACAATGGTCAGTAAGGATACATGGGGTCTGATAATACAATAGTCAGTAAGGATAGATGGGGTCTGATAATACAATTGTCAGGAAGGATCCATGAGGCAGATCTTGCCAGAAATCGCTCGGAGCGTCGAATCGACGATCATTGCCGCTCCTTCGATTTAAATTAACGAAATTCCTTCCGGCGGGCTTTTCGGCGTCGAATTGTTTGAACTGGACCATGAATCCAATCCTGCTCTGTCCCCCGAGCCTCTGAGCAGCGTTGGTTGCCGCGGCTGGAAATGTCTGTGAGAGGAGAAGACACGCCCACAAAATCTGTCAGGAAGGGAAGTCACGCCCACAGCTCCAGCCTTCATTGCTCAAAGAGGTGAACAGACTTCTCATTGAAAGTTAGTGTTCTTCGTGTAAATGTGAATAAAAAAAATAAACTTTTTATAAAAAGCCGAATTTAAATGAACCGTTTATAAAAAGCAGTGGAAAATTAAATAAACAGTCTTTAAAAAGGAGTGTAAAATTTAATGAACTGTTTTTGAAAAGGCTGTTTTTACACTGAGAAAAATGATGGAACAGCAAAAGATGAATGAGAAGAGGTGAAACAAATGTTGTGATGAAGACCTCTCCACACTCCTCAATGAGGTTGAGGTGAGGCTTCGGCGGCTTCTGGGGAACGGAAGTCTCGGGCGGCACAGAAAGTTAGCGTGTTGGTGTGGAAGGAGGTGGCACAGGTTCTGAGCACTCACAGCACCGTGTCACGGAGAGCGGAACAGGGCCGCAAAAAATCAATGATTTAATGCAGTCGGCCAGGATGTATAGAGAGTTTTTGAAATTCAAAAGTTCAGATTTAAATGAGCTGAGTTTAACTAATGCATAAACACAGGTTGTTTCTGGGTGGTGTGGTCAAGGTTCAATCTAATGGCAACTGGTCGTAAAACTCAGTTGCCATTGTGGACGGGCCTCACTAAATGCTTTTAGAGATCTTTTATCCCTACTCCAGAGATTTGAGGTGTTAAATTACAATTAGTGAATTAGACCCTGTCTCCAAACCCCCAACTTATCTCTCTCACACAAACAAGCACAATCTGATTTTTATTGTTCAATATCCTGGAGAGTAAAATGGCTTTTAACAACCGTGAGAGGTCGAAGACCGGCGGCGGTTCAGCCTTTATGAGGGAGATGACCGAGCATGAAGAAAGGGCCACTCAGCTGCAGGGCAACACTTCCAGTTTAGTGCCTGGTGTCCGATCAGACACTGGAGCGAGGAAAGGTGAGTTTCACATTCCTCTATTGGCCAGCTGCATGTTTAAAACCTGCGTGTTGTCTGAAGGATGGGAAAAGGAGATTCGAGTCTGACCATGTTCGTGCAGCGTGTGGGCGTCTGTGATGTGACCGATGAACATGCTTCACCAGTGGAACATTTTGTTCTTCCTTCCCACAGGTGCACAGCCGTCTGAGGACACTCGGGCTGCAGAAGGTGGTGAGTCGGCGGCGGCAGAGAGTGATGGTGTTTGTGCTGCAGAGGGTGATGGTGCTTGGGCTGCAGAGAGTGATGGTGTTTGTGCTGCAGAGAGTCATGGTGTTTGTGCGGCAGAGAGTGATGGTGTTTGTGCTGCAGAGAGTGATGGTGTTTGTGCTGCAGAGAGTGAAGATGTTTGTGCTGCAGAGAGTGATGGTGTTTGTGCAGAGAGTGATGGTGTTTGTGCTGCAGAGGGTGATGGTGTTTGTGCTGCAGAGGGTGATGGTGTTTGTGCTGCAGAGAGTGAAGATGTTTGTGCTGCAGAGACTGATGGTGTTTGTGCTGCAGAAGGTGATGGTGTTTGTGCTGCAGAGGGTGATGGTGTTTGTGCTGCAGAGGGTGATGGTGTTTGTGCTGCAGAGTGAGCAGAGGGTGATGATGTTTGGGCTGCAGAGAGTGATGGTGTTTGTGCTGCAGAGGGTGATGGTGTTTGTGCAGAGAGTGAGCAGAGGGTGATGGTGTTTGTGCTGCAGAAAGTGATGGTGTTTGGGCTGCAGAGAGTGATGGTGTTTGGGCTGCAGAGATTGATGGTGTTTGTGCTGCACAGAGTGATGGTGTTTGTGCTTCAGAGAGTGATGGTGTTTGGGCTGCAGAGGGGGATGGTGTTTGGGCTGCAGAGAGTGATGGTGTTCGGTCTGCAGAGAGTGATGGTGTTTGGGCTGCAGAGAGTGATGGTGTTCGGTCTGCAGAGAGTGATGGTGTTTGTGCAGAGAGTGATGGTGTTTGTGCTGCAGAGGGTGATGGTGTTTGTGCTGCAGAGGGTGATGGTGTTTGGGCTGCAGAGAGTGATGGTGTTTGGGCTGCAGAGAGTGATGGTGTTTGTGCTGCAGAGGGTGATGCTGTTTGTGCTGAAGAGGGTGATGGTGTTTGAGCTGCAGAGAGTGATGCTGTTTGGGCTGCAGAGGGTGATGGTGTTTGGGCTGCAGAGAGTGATGCTGTTTGGGCTGCAGAGGGTGATGGTGTTTGAGCTGCAGAGGGTGACGATGTTTGGGCTGCAGAGAGTGATGGTGTTCGGTCTGCAGAGAGTGATGGTGTTTGGACTGCGGAGAGTGATGGTGTTTGTGCTGCAGAGGGTGATGGTGTTTGGGCAGCAGAGGGTGATGGTGTTTCAGCTCCTGACCCCACCTGCCACCCTCAGGGTGTTGATGTAGGGGGAGCGCTTTACGATGACGAGCCTCACCTCACCGCCTCTCCAACTCCCGGCCCCTCTGGCTCTGTGCGAGAAACGCACAATCCCCCTCTCACAGGCAGGCGTCAGCTGAGTCCGACCTGTCGGGGTGTGAGGCACCGATGCGAGTTGGGGTAGATGCGCCCCAGTCCCCCGTGAGGCGACGTCGACGTCACCCCCTCATCCCTCCCCCCCATGTGCATGATGCATTGGGTGAGGACATCAACGGTCAACAAGTGAGACGATTGACGGCTGAT
Source organism: Heptranchias perlo (assembly GCF_035084215.1). Lineage (NCBI taxonomy): Eukaryota > Metazoa > Chordata > Chondrichthyes > Hexanchiformes > Hexanchidae > Heptranchias > Heptranchias perlo. The sequence goes on along the minus strand of NW_027139581.1, from coordinate 4,444,356 downwards.
GAGAGCGACAATTACCATGAATGTTTCGTCTCCATGAGACAGGAGATCAAGGATGATGGACACAACATTCGTGTCAAGCTGGCCCATACTGGACAGAACATTGTCCAGCTGGCCCATACTGGACAGAACATTGCCCAGCTGACAAATATTCACCAGGCTCTCGTACATTTCATGGAGTTGAATGCGAGCACGGCTGTGCTGCACCTGAAGCCCGTGACACTCCCCGTGCCACTTCCTGCCGCAGACAGAGTACAGGCCCAAGAGCCAGGAGCTATTCCTGCACCTTACGCTACTTTTACTCATGTCCCCATGGAACAGCAGCACTCCAGCTCCGAACTCCCTGATTACAGCCATTTTGTAAGACACAGATTTCGTGCCCTTGGCTAAAGAGGGGCTCGATCACAGGGAGGGATGGGGCCCACGAGGAAATAGGATGCTCCTTTCGCACAGAGTTCACCTTCTCTTGTTCCGAGTGTCACAGCGACCCTCGAGCATGCCGCAAGGGGGCGTCTGTAAATCTTATTGCTGTTTGTTCGGTTGATGTTTTGGTTGTTTGTTTTTATTCGCTTGTTGATATTTTATTATGTAATGAATCGCTCCTGATTGTTTGTGTGATAATTTTTGTTGCTGCTGCTGCTGCCCTTCAATCTTAGTCAGAAGTCATTTGTAATTGTTCGAAGATTTTCTGAATATAAACCATGTTAACATCACAAATGCTTTCAATCAAAAAAATTAATAAGTAAACGTAATTTTTGTTTAAAGTTTTGCACTACACACCTCAATGTTCACAATAAAGTTTTGCAATAACTAACGACTTCAAAATGTTAATGTAAAGTTTTGCACTAATGTTTTGATGCTGCAATTTCAGCTCACTGTTTCACTTTCAATCTTGCTTGTCCTGTTATCTGCTTTCCCGGGAGGGGGCGGAGAGACAATTCTTCACTTTCATCGATGTCTGAAAGCATCAGCCACTGGGTGGTCTCTCGCTGTCCTGTCCCCTGCAGCGACGGTTTCCTCGGGGGTGGGAGTGTGGGCACCAAACAAGGCCCCAGCAACATCCGGGTTGTCATCCTGCATCTCGTCCATTCCCAGCGGCATCTCGTCTTCCTGGTCAAAGGTCAGTCCTTCCCGCAGGGTAAAGTTGTGCAATGCGCATCAGACAACCACAACCCTGGACACCTTGACAGGTGAGTACGGCAAAGATCCCCCGACCTGTCCAAGTATCGAAAGCGTGATTTCAGCTCCCCGATTCTCCTCTCCATGACTTGGCTTGAGCACACGTGGGCACGGCTGCACCTCTCCTGAGCTGTACTATTGGTCCTGTGGTAGGTTGTCATCAGCCACGGCTTCAGCGGGTAGCCCTTGTCACCTGAAATCCATCCAGATCCTTGCTGCTCTCCGGTGAAGGTATCATTGCAAGTCTGAGTGGCGAAGGACGAAGGCATCATGGGCACTTCCCCTGTGATCTGTATTTACACTCATGATCCACAGGTCGGCATCGCAAAGGATCCTCACATTTAACCAATTAAACCCCTTCCTGTTGATGTTAGTGACAGGTGCCTCATTGGGTGCCTTCCATGTCACATGGGTTCCAACGACAGCCCGTGCGCTCTTGTGAATCCAGCGATCCAATGGAACACGGTTGACCTCTCCCTTTGGGGAATCCAGTGATCCTGTGGAACACGCTTGACCTCTCCCTTTGGGGAATCCAGCGATCCTGTGGAACACGGTAGACCTCTCCCTTTGGGGAATCCAGTGACCCCGAGGGGAATCCAGCGATCCTGTGGAACAAGGGAGACCTCTCCGTTTGCCGCGGTGGGGACATGTCAAGGTTGATGAACTGGGAAATCCTGCGGAATATCGCGCCCCTGACCTCATGAATTCACTCTCACAGGTCTCTGGGTGATGGTGTATCTGTGACCTGATGAATACAGACTCTCGCCGCGCTCTGGGTGATGTTGCACATGTCACCAGGGCCTGACTGAAATGACCCACATGCAACTGACGAGGCCCTGCAGGAAGTAGAAGGTAGCTGAAGGTCCTCTTGTAACATCTCACAGAGGCGGCCGATTGCCTCCTTCCTGAAACGAAGTCTCCACACAGATATCTCTTCCGATAACAATGTGGTTGATGTGGTGTATCTGGACTTTCAAAAGGCGTTTGATAAAGTGCCGCACGGTAGGCTTATCATCAAGACTGCGGCCCATGGAATAAAGGGGGCAGTAGCAACATGGATACAGAATTGACTGGGGAACAGAAACAGAGAGAAGTGGTAAACGGTTGTTATTCGGACTGGAGGAAGGTGTACAGTGGTGTTCCCCAGGGTCAGTGCTGGGACCACTGCTTTTCTTGATATTTATTAATGACTTGGACTCGGGTGGACAGGGCACAATTCCAAAATTTGCAGATGACACAAAACTTGGAAGGGTCGTAAATAGTGAGGAGGACAGTGATAGACGTCAAGAGGAAACAGACAGTCTGGTGGCTTGGGCGGACACGTGGCAGATGAAATTTAAAGCAGAAAAATACGAATTGATACATTTTGGTAGGAAGAATGAGAAGACGCAATGTAAACTGGAGGGCACAACGCTAAAAGGGATAAAGGAACAGAGAGATCTGGGGGTTTATGTGCACAAATCGTTAAAGGTGGCAGGGTATGTTGAGAAACCGTTTAAAAAAGCAAAGGGATACTCGGGTTTATAAATAGAGGCACAAGTACGAAAGTATGGAAGTCATGATGAACCTTTATAAAACACTGGTTTGACCACAACTGGAATATTTTGTCCAGTTCTGGGCACCGCACTTTAGGAAAGATGTGAATGCCTTAGAGAGGGCGCAGAAGAGATTTACTGGAACGATTCCAATGATGAGGGACTTTAGTTACGTGGATAGACTGGATAATCAGGCTTTGTGGTTCTTGGAACAGAGGTGGTTGCGAGGAGATTTGATAGAGGTGTTCAAAATCATGAAGGGTCCAGACAGAGTAGATAGAGAGAAACTGTTCCCATTTTAGTGGAAGGGTCAAGAGCTAGAGGACGTAGCTTTAAGGTGATTGGCATAAGAACCAAAGGTGACGTGAGGAAAAACTTTTTTACACAGCGAGTGGTTGTGATCTGGAATGCACTGACTGAGGGGGTGGTGGAGGCAGATTCAATCATGGTTTCAAAAGGGAACTGGATAATTACTTGAAAGGAAAAAAATGCAGGGCTACAAGGAAAGGGACGAGCTGGAATGAACTTGCACAGACGAGGCACAGACTCGATGGGCCGAATGGCCTCATTTCGTGCTGTCACCTTTCTCTGACGGTCTGATGAAAATGGGAGAAGAGTGAAAATGAGTCAAAATACGACCGAAATAACAAGTACCTGGAGTGGGGGTCGAGCCCACGCTGGTATAAACCCATTGGATTTTATATCTAAATTCATAACCACTCGGCCATCCCGCGTTTTGAATTTGTATGTAATGTGCCTGAGTGTCATTTCTTTCATATCTTCGTCAGTCAAGGTCCAGAATGAAATGATGTCTGGAGTGGAGAAAGAGGAACAGAGAGGCAATTTGAAAAGCGTTGAAGAAGTGACACACGCACACAGACAGATCCACACATGTGTAGGTTGAAACACTCGATGGAAGCTTTGAGAAAGAAAGCTCTGAACCGGAGTCAGCAGGCTTCAAACCTGCGCGGGGAGACCCCAATGGATTTCCAGTCGATCGCCTCAACCACTTGTCTGCGACTACTGGATTTCAGTTAAATGCTGCTCACTTAAAATTGTAACGATCCTTCCGTGCGGTAACTTTTCTGTGATGCCAATGGAAGACGAGTGACAATGAGCAGCATCAAAATGTAACCGAAGTAACAGCTGCGAGGAGTGGGGTTCGGAAACACGCGGGGATAAATCCACTGGATCTTAAATCCAAAGCCTGAACCACTCGGTCATCCTGGTCCTTCCAGCACGACCGCTCGTCTTTAGCTTTTTCCATTCCAACAGAAGCTTTTAGAGTCCGTTCTGTTTCTTGCTAGTTTACTCTCATTTTCAATTTTCCCTTTCTTTATCAATTTCTTGATCCTCCTTTGCTGAATTCTAAAATGCTCCCAATCCTCAGGCTTACTGCTTTTTCTGGCAACTTTATTTGCCTCTTCCTTTGATTTTATACTATCTTTAATTTATCTTGTTAGCCACGGTTGGATCACTTTTCCTGTTGGGTTTTTGTGCCTTAAGGAATATATATTTGTTGCAGTCTATCACTGTCCTCCTCACTGTTCAATGCACTTCCAAGTTTTGTGTCATCTGCAATTTTTAACATTGTGCCCTGTGCACCCAAGTCCAAGTCATTAATATATATCAAAAAAACAGTGGTCTCAGTACCGACCCCGAGGGAACACCACTGGACACCTCCCTCCGTCCGAAAAACTTTCACTTGCAATTGATCTCCAATGTTTGATGTAGAAAATACACTGAACGTCGAACTCGGACCATCCCACTTTCCACAATTTAATTTCACTGATATTCCAGCGATTTTAAAACCTGCTCTCTGCCTCACTCTTCACCTCGATTTCAGAACCCGAATAATGTGCAAGTAATGAATACGCAGAATCGAGCTGTTTCCAGACCCGGGCTAATTCAGCCGCTCCAAACAGAGAGAGAGAGACAGACAGAAAGAAATTTATTTCCAATATTTGATGTGGAAAATAGATTGAAAGACTAACTCGGACCATCCCACTTTCCAAAATTTAATTTCATTGATATTCCAACGATTTGAAAACTGTTTATTAAGGTCTCTCTCCCTGTCTCTTTCTCCCCGTGTCTATCTCTCTCCCTGTCTGTCTCTTTCTATCTCTCTCCCTCTGTTACTCTTTCCACAATGGCCCGTTAAATAAACTGTCATGAAATTATGAGTTCAGGCGGAATAGCAGAAATCCATTGGTCCTCAATCAGTCGATTGTCGCAATCAGTTGCAAACACCTGTTGATCTGACTTCACCAGCTGAAGAACATTATCATCCGCTTTTTAAACATGAGGTGCGGTGGCCAAGTGGAAAGGCGTCGGTCTCGTAAACCGAAGAGCGCGGGTTCGATCCCCGTCCGCACCTGTTTCGAGTTTCAATTTTTAATGAAATGACCTATTTGATGACAGTTTGTTTAACTTTCCACGGGCCACTGTTGAAAGAAGACTGACTGTTCACATTTCCATCTCTCTGTTAGTTAAGATTCAGAATAAAGTGATGTGGGGTGCGAGGAAAAGAGTGACAAAGAGAGACACTCAGAAAGAGAGAGAGACACTGGGACAGAAAGAGTCTCTCTCGGTCTGTCTGAGTCTGTGTCAGTCTCTCTCCCTCCATCTGTCCAATACCCGCAGATTTGAGAATCACAGGGTCAAAGAAGGAAACAGATTGGAACACATTGAGCCTGTGTCCTGTTTCAAAACCGACTCCCAGGAAAACGGCTCCGCTAGAATCGTTAAATGGTCAAAGTTTTTCCGGCGAGTTTGACCTCCTCCCTGAGATGGGGAGACACTGGGACGTGGGGCGATTAAAAGGCTTCAGAAAAACCAGTTCCAATTGGATATTCTCCATCGTGGTGAGATATCCCCCCTCAGCCAGGCATTTAGTTCCCCGATGGGGAGGAAGCATTTTTAAGAGGCCAACTACAAATTTTACTTCTTTGCCTCGCTTCTTCTTCAAAAACGACAGAGAGAAATAGAACAGAAAAAGAATGAAACAGGTGATTGTCACTTTCAGAATATTATTGAGCAGAGACTGTTTGGGGACTGAATTCTTGGGGCCCGTCTGTTGCAGAGCCCAAATGTGTTCCGATCTGTTCCCTTCTTTGACCCTGTGATTCTCAGATATGCGGGTATTAGAGAGAGGAAGGTGGAGAGATAAACTGACAGAGAGAGAGAGCGAGAGGGAGATATAGAGAAACAGAGACTGTGAGAGAGAGAGAGAGAGAAAGAGAGAATCAGAAAGAGAGAGAGAGAGAGAGAGAGAGACATAGACTGATCCTGAGACACACATTGAAACATAGAGGGAGGGGGCGAGAGAGGTTTAACGATTTTGCCTCTGTGTATAATGTGCCTAAGTGTGTGTGTGTGTGTCTCACTTGTTCTCAGATTTCTGAGTGAATCTCTGTTTCTCTGTCGTTCTCTCTCTGTCACTCTCTCCCGCTCTCCCCACATTACTTTATTCTGGACTTTGACTAACATCGAGATGGAAATGTGAAAGGTCAGTCTTCTTTCAACAGTGGCCCGTGGAAACCAGGGTTCAATTTCCCGACCGGAGGTTACAGTTTTATTGCCTTTAAAAGCTTCACTTTCATTTCTCTTGCAATTTATCTCCAAGTAGGGGTTTACCAGAAAGATCCCACATACAACAATGAAATGGATGGGCAGTTAACCTGCTTTTTGTTGGTGTTAGCAAGGTCACATTAATAGCAATGACAAAATACCAGGTACATAATGCAGGTGTAAAAAGAGTGTCACTGAACAGTATGAAAGTGTAAATTAAAAAGCTACCAGGAGTGGGCTTCAAACCGCAGAACTGGTCGAGGTGTCAGCAGTCGCTCAGTGGGCAGCACTCTCGGCAGCCAGCACACAATCTGCTGAAAGAAGGCTTGTCTTTCACATTTCCATCTCTTTGTCAGTCAAGATGAAATGATGTGGGGAGCGGGGGAAAGAGAGACAGAGAGAAAGAAAGACAGAGAGACACTCTGAAAAGCGTTGTGAAAGTGAGACACACACATAACACACAAAAGCAGACACACACACACACACACACACACACAGACTCGTGTAGGTTGAAACGCAGAGATGAAAGTTTCGAAAAGAAAGCTCTGAGCTGCAGTCGGCAGGATTCGAAGCTGCGTGGGGAAACCCCAATTGATTTCCAGTCAACGACTTGACTTGCTCCAAACGCTGCTCACAGTTAAATTACAAAGATCCATCGCTCTCTAACAGACGAGCATTAAGAATCAGGATGCCTGTGTGGGTAATGTACCTGTATTTTTGTGTCTCACTTTTTCAAAGCTTTTCTGAGTGGGTTTCCGTTTCTCTGCCTTTCTCTCTCTCTCTCACTCTCTCCCGCTCCCCACATCACTTCATTCTGGACCTTGAGGAACAAAGAGATGGAAATGTGAAAAGTAAGTCTTCTTTCAACAGTTGCCCGTGGAAAGTCAAGCAAATTGTTAGCAAATAAATGGTTAAAATAGATTAAGTGAAACTTGAATTGTGTGTAACGCCATCTGTGGTGAGTGTCCTGGAGCAGCGCACTTCAGCTCCTCGTTAGTACAGTGGTGAGTTTCCCCACATATCACACTCGAGGCCGGGACTCAATGACCCGATAGAAAAAATCAACTTCTGCTGCTTTTAAAAGCTTCACTTTAATTTATCTGCAAGGTTGGATGCGTTATCAGCCGTCGCTCAGTGGGCAGCACTCTCGGCAACCCGCACACAAACTGTTTAAAGAAGGCATGTCTTTCACACATTCCATCTCTTTGTTAGTCAAAGTCCAGAATGAAATGATGTGAGGAGCGGGGGAAAGAGTGACAGAGAGACACTCTGAAAAGCGTTGAAGAAGTGAGATACACACGCACAGACACAATATACACACACACTGACACAGCAGACACTGATACACATGCAGACTCTCACACACACAGGTGCACCACTGACAGACAGATATACACGTGTACGTTGAAAGGCAGACGTGAAGGGTCTGAAAATAAAGCTCTAAACCATAGTCGGCAAGGCTCGAACCTGCCCGGGGAGAGCCCAATTAAATTGTTTATCCATCGCCCGAAACAACCCCCGCCACGACTGTTTGAGTTTAGCGAAATGCTGCTAACTTAAAATTGCCACGATCCATCGCTCTGCAACAGACGGGCACCAAGAACGACCATGCCTCTGTGTGTAATGTGTGTGTGACTCACTTTTCCTAAGCTTTTCTGCGTGAGTGTCCGTTTCTCTGTCTTTCTCTCAATAGTTCAATATTCAGTTTGCCTTCTGGATTACCTGCTGCACCTGTATGTTGACTTTTTGTGTTTCATGTACGAGGACACCCAGATCCCTCTGTACTGCAGCATTTTGTAGTATTTCTCCATTCAAATAATATTTTGCTTTTATATTTTTCCTGCCAAAGTGGATGAATTCACATTTTCCCACATTATATTCCATCTGTCAAATTTTGCCCACTCGCTTAACCTGTCAATATCCCTTTGCAGACACTTTGTGTCACTCTCGCAACTTGCTTTTCCACCGATCTTCGTATCATCAGCAAATTTGGCCACAATACATTCATCCAAGTCATTGATATATATTGTAAATAGTTGAGGCCCGAGCACTGATCCCTGCGGCACCCACTAGTTACAGATTGCCATTTTGAAAATGAACCTTTTATCCCAACTCTTTGTTTTCTGTCAGCCAATCCTCAATCTATGAGCTCTTATCTTGTGCCTGTTATTCTCTGCGAGGTAAAGGCCAGAAGCAGTGGCTGCAGCGTGACAGGAAGCGGCAGAAGGCACGGGTGGGTGCAAGTGTGGAGAATAACAAGCAGCGGGGATACCACCTTTTATGTGGCATCTCATCGAATGCCTTTTGTAAATCCAAATATACTGCATCCATTGGTTCCCCTTTATCCACCCTGCTCGTTACTTCCTCAAAGAACTCTAATAAAATTGTCAGGCACGATTTCCCATTCATAAAACTATGCTGACAATTTAGATTGTATTGTGAGTCCGCGAATGTCCTGCTGGATTCGAGCATTTTCATTTCACACACACGAAAATGTTGAAACGCGGTGGTGAAAGGTCTGAAAAGTGAAATCTGGACCGTAGTCGGCAGGATTCGAACCTGCGCGGGGCGACCCCAATGGATTTCTAGTCCATCGCCTTAACCACTCGGCCACGACTACTTGGCTCCAATACAACGCTGCTCCCTTAAAATAGCAATAATCCAGCACTCTGCGACACAGAACCGCAGAACTGGTCCAGGTATCAGCCGTCGCTCAGGGGGTCGGATGTTCACGCTCGTTCCTCGTCAGTACGGTGGTGACTATCCCTGGCGATTACACGGTAGACCTGGGTTTAAGTACACCTGGACGATGAACTTCTTCTACCTTTAAAGATATAATTTATTTCCAACATTGGACGTGTGAAAAAACACTGATAAACGAACTCGGACAATCCCACTTTCCACAATATAATTCAACTGATATTTCAGCGATTTTATATCTTGCTCTCTGCGTCACCTCGATGTCAGAACCACAATAATGAGCAAGAAATTAAAGGCAGAGTCGCGTTGTGAACAGACCCGGGCTAATTCAGCATCCCGAGTGGATGATGGAGGCAGATTCAATCATGACTTTCAAAACGGAACAGGATAAGTCCTTGAAAGGAAAAAAATGCAGTGCTCCGGGGATAGGGCTGGGGAGTGGGCCGAGCTGGGTTGGTCTTGCATCGAGCCGGCACGGACACGATGGGCCAAAAGGCCTCCTTCCGTGGTGTGACCTTTCTATGATTCTGTGATGCAAATGGCAAAAGAGAGTCAATGAGCAATATCGAAATGTAACGGAAATAAAACCTACCAGGAGTGGGGGTCGAACCCACGCGGGTATAAACCCATTGGATCTTAAGTCCAACGCCTTAACCACTCGGCCATCCTGGTCTTTTTGCAATTTTGTTCTATGTGTAATGTGCTTGATTGTCATTTCTTCTACGCTTTTCTTTGTCATTAAATACATGGTTCGAATCGATTCACTGAAACTTGAAGCGTGTCCAACGCTATCTGTGCGGAATATCCATCAGTGGCTCACGCTAGTTCCTCGTTCGTGTAGAGTTTAGTATCCCCATCTGTCAAGCGGTTGATTATGGTTCAATTCGCCAATGTCGAAGTCCCATTGTTGTTGCCTTTAAAATCTTCACTATTTGATGTGGAAAATACACTGAATGTCGAACTCGGACCATCCCACTTTCCACAATTTAATTTCACTGATATTCCAGCGATTTTGGAACCTGCTCTCTGCCTCACTCTTCACCTCGATGTCAGAATCGAGCTGTGAGCAGACCCGGGCGAATTCAGCAGCCCGAAACAGAGAGAGAGAGAGAGACGGAGAGTAAGAGAGGCCCTAATAATGGCGCAGAGGAACTTTTCCAGAAATATCCCACATACAACAATGAAATGAATGGCCAGTTAATCTGCGTTTTGGTGGTGTGAGTTGAAGAAGGAAGTTTCGCAAATTGTCATCAAATAAATGTTTAAAATAGATTCACTGAAATTTAAAGGGTGTCTCACGCCACCTGTGGTGTGTGTCCATCACCAGACTGCACCAGCTCCTCGTTACTTTCCTGGTGAGAATCCTCGCCTGTCACTCAGGCACCCGCGGTTCAATTCCCCAAGCGGAAGTGGAACTTTTGCTGCCTTCAAAAGCTTCACTTTCCGTCCTTTTCCAGTTCCTCGTTAGTGTCGTGGTGAGGGACAGAGAGAGAAAGGCATCGGAAGGGGCGGAGAGGAGTTTTACCAGAAAGATCTCACATACAGCAATGAAAAGGATGACCAGTTTATCTGCTTTTTGGTGGTGATGATTATCGTCCAGGTTTGGAAATTTGCGATCAGCAAGGTCCCACAAGCAGCAATGACAGAGTAACAAGTGCATGAGGCAGATGGAACAAGAGTTTCAATAAGCAGTATCAAAATGTAACGGAAATAACAGCTGTCAGAAGTGGGTTTTGAACCCACGCGGGTATGAAGCCGTTTATATTTTGACTCTAATGCTTTAATCACGCGGCTATCCTAGTCGCTAAGTGCCCACGGTGGTGAGCATTCCCGAGTGGTTCAGGCGATGGACGAGAACTCCATTCTCCACGCAGATTCGGATCCTGACGACTGGGGATCCCATTATCTGCGTTTGAATTGCAGCAAACTTCTTGTAGAATTAATAATTCTTCAGTGAATTAAAAATGCACGGCTTTTAACACCTCGAGTTTTACGCTCATTGGAACTGATCTGCAAGATTTCATGAAATCTAAGATAGAAATAGAACAAAGAATGTGCCAATTGACCGACAGTCTGTCTCTCTCTGGATGTTTGAGTCACTCTGTGTGTATTTGTACGTGTGTATGTGTGTGCGCGCGCCTCACATTTTCTCCGTTTTTCTGAATGGGTCTCTGTCTCTTTCTTTCTCTCCCTCACTCTCTTCCGCGTTCCTCACATAATTATACTCTGGACATGATCCAACAAAGAGATGGAAAAGTGGCCGCTCAGTCTTCTTTCACCAGTGGCCCGTGGAAAGTTAAATAAAGTGTCATGAAGCACCAGGCCGAGTGGTTTAGGACTTAAGATCCAATTGGTTTACACCCGGGTGAACCCCACTCCAGGCAGCTCTTTAATTTAATCCCGTTACACTTTCATACTGCTCAGTTCCACTCGTTTACCATCGGCATCATGGACCTGTTACTTTGTCATTGCGGTTTGTGGGACCTTGCTGTGCGCATGGCTGGAAACCTGGACGATAATCTTTCCTCAAACAATACCACCAAAAAACAGATGAACTGTTGGTTCTGACATCGAGGTGGAGGGTGAGGCAGAGAGCAGCTTTTAAAATCGCTGGAATATCAGTGAAATTAAATTGTGGAAAGTGGGATGGTCCGAGTTTGTCTTTCAGTGTATTTCCCGCATCCAATATTGCAGATAAATTAGAAGAGAAATGAAAGTGAATCTTTTAAAGGCAGCAAAAATGTAACCTCCCCTTCGGGGAATTGAATCCCGGTGTCCCACATGGATTCCTCTCTCAGAATAAATAGACTTCATTGCTGAAAACGAAACATGAACATTCTCTCCAACTCGAATTTGATAAAAAGCACAGTTGGAAATCCATGAACACACATTGATAGCCTCATGGTAGCACTGGGTCTGGATATGGAATGGTCGCTTCAAATCACTGCAGAATGACAAGAATCCCATCGTTTACTGCTGTTTGGGAAACAAAATCCTTCTTTTTATTTTTTTTAAATATAGCATTGAGCAATATAAGAACATAAGAACGTAAAATAGGAGCAGAAGTCGGCCATACGGCACCTCGAGCCCGCTCCGTTATTCAATCAGATCATGTCTGATCTTCGACCTCAACTCCACTTTCCTTCCCGATTCCCATATCCCTTGATTCCCCAAGAGTCCAAAAAATTATCAATATCAGCCTTCAATACATTGAATGACTCAGCATCCACAGCCATCTGGGGTGAAGAAGTCCAAAGATTCTCAACCCTCTGCGTGAAGAAATTCCTCCTCATCTCAGTCTTGAATGGCCGACTGCTTACCCGGATAATATGCCCCCTAGTTCAAGACTCCCCAGCCAGGGAAAACAGCTTCTCAGCATCTACCCTGTCAAGCCCGCTCGGAATCTAATATGTTTCAATGAAATCACCTCTCATTTTTCTAAATTCCAGACAGGATAGCCCCATTCAACACAACCTCTCTTCATAGGACAATCCTCTCATCCCAGGAATTAATCTAGTCAACCTTCATTGCACCACCTCTAAGGCAAGTTTTTCCTTCCTTAGATAAGGAGACCAAAACTGTATGCAGTACTCCAGGTGAGGTCTCACCGAAGCCTTTACAATTGTGGGAAGATTTCTTTACTCTTATACTCCAAGCCCCTTACAATAAAGGCCAGCACCCGATTTTCCTTCCTAGTTGTTTGCTGCACCTGCATACTCATTTTTTCTGTTTCTTTTACGAGAACACCCCATTCTTCCTGAACACCAACATTGAAAAGTTTCTCACCATTTAAAAATACTCGGTTTTTCTATTCTTCCTACCGAAGTGAATGACCTCACATTTCCCCACATTATACTCCAACTGCCACCTTCTTGCCCATTCACTGAGCCTGTCTATATCCCTTTGCAGACTCTTTGTATCCTCCTCACAGCTTACTTTCCCACCTAGCTTTGTATCATCAGCAAAATGGATACATTATACTCGGTCCCTTTATCTAAGTCATTAATATAGATTGTACATAGGTGAGGCCCAAGCACCGATCCATACGGGACCCCACGAGTTACAGCCTGCCAACCCGAAAATGACCCGTTTATCGTTGCTCTATTTTCTGTCCCTCAATCAATCCTCTATCCGGGCTAATATGTTACCCCGTCGCCATGAACCCTTACATTGTGTAACAACCTTCGATGTGGCACCTTATTGAATGCCTTTTGAAAATTCAAATATACGACATCCATTGGTTCCCCTTTATCTATCCTGCTAGTTGCATTCTCAAAAAACTCTGATAAATTGGCAAACACGATTTCTCTTTCATAAAACTATGTTGACTCTGCCTAATCATATTGTGATTTTCTAAGTGCCCTGTTACCACTTCCTTAATAATGGATTCCACCATTTTCCCAACGGCAGAGGTCAGGCTAACTGGCCTGTAGTTCCCTGTTGTCTCTCTCCCTCCCTTCTTGAACAGCGGGATAACATTTGCGATCTTCCAATCCACTGGGACCGTTCCAGAATCTGGAGAATTTTGGAAGATCATAACCAATGCATCCACTATCTCTGCAGCTACCTCTTTTAGAACCTTTGCATGTAGGCTATCAGGCCCAGGGGATTTATCGGCTTTTACTCCTTTAATTTATCCAGTACTTTTTCTCTAGTGATATTAATTGTTTAATGTTGCTCCCTCTCATTTAACCCTTGGTTCCCCATTATTTTTGGTATGATTTTTGTATCTTCGACTGTGAAGACAAAGAAACAATATTTGTTTAACGCATCTGCAATTTCCTGATTCCCCCTAATAATTTCTCCTGTCTCAGCCTCTAAGAGTCTAACGTTTTCTTTTGCTAATCTATTCCTTTTTACAAAAAACATGGAAAATAGGAGCAGGAGTAGGCCATTCAGCCCTTCGAGACTGCTCCACCACTCAATATGATCATGGCTGATCCTGTATCTCAGTACCATATTCCCGCTCTCTCCCCACACCCCTTGATGCCTTTTGTGTCTAGAAATCTTTCTAACTCCTTCTTAAATATATTCAGTGACTTGGCCTCCACAGCCTTCTGTGGTAGAGAATTCCACAGGTTCAACACCCTCTGAGTGATGAAATTTCTCCTCATCTCAGTCCTAAATGTCCTCCCTCGTATCCAAAGACTGTGACTCCTCGTTCCAGACCCCCCAGCCAGGAGAAACATCGTCCTTGCATCCAGTCAGTCCAGTCCTGTCAGAGTTTTATACATTTCAATGAGATCCCCTCTTATTCTTCAAACTCACGTGAAAACAGACATAGTCGATCCAATCACTCCTCATACGACATTCCTGCCATCCCAGGAATCAGTCTGGTGAACCTTCGCTGCACTCCCTCTATGACAAGGATATCCTTTCTTAGTTAAAGAGACAAAAACTGCACTGAATACTCCAGGTGCGGTCTCACCAAGGCCCTGTATAACTGCAGTAAGACATCCTTGCTCCTGTACTCAAATCCTCTTGCAATGAAGGCCAACATATCATTTGCCTTCCTAACTGCTTGCTGCACCTGCATATTTGCTTTCAGTCACTGGTGTACAAGGACACCCAGGTCCCTTCGGACATCAACATTTCCCAATCTATCAACATTTCAATAATACTCTGCCTTTCTGTTTTTCCTTCCGAAGTGGATAACTTCACATTTATCCACATTATACTGCACCTGCCATGTGTTTTCCCATTCACTCAACTTGTCTAAATCGCCTTGAAGCCTCTTTGCATCTTCCTCACAACTCACAATCCCACCTAGTTTTGTATCGTCAGCAAACTTGGAAATATTACATTTGGTTCACTCATCCAAATCATTGATATAAATTGTGAATTGCTGGATCCCAAGCACTGATCACTGTGGTACCACACTAGTCACCGCCTGCCAGCCTAAAAAAGACTCTTTTATTCCTATTCTCTGTTTCCTGTTTCCTTGCCAGCATATTACCCCCAATCCAATGTGCTTTACTATTGCACACTAACCTATCATATGGGACTTTATCAAAGGCCTTCTGAAAATCCAAATGTACCACATCCACTGGTTCTCCCTTATCTATACTAACATTTACATCATCAAAAATCTCCAGTTGGTTTGTCAAACACGATTTCCCTTTCATAAATCCATGTTGACTTTGTCTAATCCCGTTGATATTTTCGAAGTGCCCTGTTATCACAGCCATTATAATAGACTCCAGTATTTTCCCCACTACTGATGTT
The DNA here is from genome assembly GCF_035084215.1 of Heptranchias perlo. Lineage (NCBI taxonomy): Eukaryota > Metazoa > Chordata > Chondrichthyes > Hexanchiformes > Hexanchidae > Heptranchias > Heptranchias perlo. The sequence goes on along the minus strand of NW_027139581.1, from coordinate 4,429,150 downwards.
AGGCTCACCGGTCTGTTGTTCCCTGTCTTCTCTCTCCCTCCTTTTTCAAATAGTGGGATTACATTTGCCACTCTCCAATCAGTAGGAACTGTTCCATCATCTATACAATATTGGACGATGACAATCAATGCATCCGCTATTTCCATGGCTACCTCTTTTAGTAATGTGGGATGCAGATTATCAGTCCCTGTGGATTTATCGGCTTTCAGTCCCATTAATTTCTCCAACACTATTTTTTTACGAACACTAATTTCCTTTAATACCTCCTTCTCACCAGACCCTTGGTTCCCCAGCAATTCTGGGAAGTTATTTGTGTTCTCCTCCGTGAAGGCAGAACCAAAGTATTTGTTTAATTGCTCTATCATTTCCTTGTTGCCCATTATAAATTCTCCCGTTTCTGAATGTAAGGGACCAACTGTTGTCTCCACTAATCTTTGCCTTTTTACATACTTGTACAAGCGTTAACAGTCTGCTTTGATGTTCCTTAAAGTTTACTCTCATACTCTATTAATCCCTTATCAATCAATCTCTTGGTCCTTTTTTGCTGAATTGTAAACTCTTTCCAATCCTCAGGCTTGCTACTTTTTCTGGCAACTTTATATGACTCCTCTTTGGATCTCATACTATCCTTAATTTCTTTTCTTAGCCATGGTTGGGCCGCTTTTCTTTTTGTGTTTTTGCTCCAGAAGTGAATGTACAACTGTTGCAATTCATGCATTCGTTCCTTAAATGTTAGCCATTGCCTATCAACCGTCATGTCTTTTAATGAAGCTCCCCAACCTATCATAGCCAACTGACTCCTCATACCTTGGCAGTTTCCTTTGTTTAGATTTACGACCATAGTTTCCGAATGGACGACTTCACTTTCCATATTAATGAGGAATTCTATAATGTTATGGTCACTCTTTCCTAAAGGACCCCGCACAATAAGATTATTAATTAACCCCTTCTATTGCACAATACCCAATCTAGGATAGCCTGTCCCCGAGTTGGCTCCTCAACGTAATGGCCTAAAAAAGCATCTGGTCCACACTCCAGGAATTCAACCTCCACTGTATTTTTGCTAATTTGGTTTGGCCAGTCGAGATGTAGATTAAAGTCACCCATCATTACTGTAGAACTCTTTTTACATGCATCTCTAATTTCCTGTTTGATGCTGCCCCTACATTACCACTATTGGCATTGATTCATGTTATTATGAAGAGTCTTTTTTTGTTTTTATTTTATTCAGTTTAACTTCTTTTTACGGACACTGCACAATTGGTGGATGAAAATAAAATCAGCAATCATTTTGAGAGAATTGTTGGAACCTGGAGTCCAAGTTACACAAGGTGGTGTCTGATTGCTGGAGGCTAAACTTTAATATATTGATTGGTAAACTTTATTTAACCAAGTCATGGTCCTTGCCTCGGCACAGTTTACATTCCAGGGATTTGAGCAGAAAATCTAGGCTGACACTTCAGTGCTGTATTGAGGGAGCTCTTCACTGTCGGAGATGCCGTCTTTAGGATGAGACATTAAACTGAGGACCCCTCAAGTGGATGCAAAATATCCCATGGTACTATTCGAAGAAGAGCAGTGGAGTTCTCCCCAATGTCCTGGCCAACATTTATCACTCAATCAACACCAAAAACAGATTATCCAATCATTTTCTTCATTGCTGTTTATGGGAGCTTGCTGTGCTCAAATTGGCTCCCTGCATTACAACAGTGAGTACAGTTAAAAGTATTTCATTGATTATAAAACGTGTTGGGACGACCTGACACTGTGAAAGGCGCTATAGACATGCGAGATTTTCTATCTTTCTTCTTCTGCGTGGGGTCATTTGACTGAGATAATCTGATCCACCCCTCTACCCATGATTCTTCTCTTGCTTTGCATTGTTTGCATACATAAATCGAGATTGTTTTATATCGATAGTTGGAGATATCCCCGCCTATTTTCCTGATTGGATGACGATGTCTGTGTCTTCAATTTTTGGTGAACAAGATTCTCCACGCCCGAAACGATAACCTTTGTTCTTTCAGATTCAGAGTATTTTGCTTTTTGTTATAGTGCTGTGGGACTCTGTCCAGTTTACTAACACAACAGAAGGGGTAAGAGTACAGGCCGATTTAATACAGAATACAGCAGGTCACTGGGAAAGTTACACACTGTACAGAGCAGCTGGTAAAACTCCTGCTGTAAATAAAGGGCAGGGTCAGTTACACAAGACTGAGTGACTTTATTGTGCATCCTCCAGGCATCATCTTTACAACTGTCAAAATTAAACCCAAAATCTGTTCCCCCAGAACAGACATTAACTGGCTCGCCTGCTTCATCTGCTGCTGTTCTGCTTCTGCAGTCACTCACTCTAAGCTGATTACAATGAGTTGTTTCATGATAATTTCGTGCTCTCTGTGTGTTAATCACATTCCTGCCTCTACCTTGCTGTTTTTTTTATCTGTCTGCCTTTCATTGGTTCTGTCTCTCTGTGAATATATTTATCTTTCTCAGCCTCATTTCTGGCATTTTTCTGTCTTGTTACTTCACCCTCTTTTAATTTCTGTCTCTGTATCACTGTTCCATCTCTATACTTTTTCTCTGTCACCCTTTACTTCACTCTTTGTATCTCGATGTTTTTGTCTTTCATCTTTAACTCTTCTTTCCATTTGCATCGCTCACCGTCTCGCTCACCCTCTCGCTCGTTCTCTCCCCACTCTCTCTGTCTATCTCTGTCTTTTTTGCCTTCTCACCCCCTTTTCAACTCTTTCTCTCTTTCGCTCTGCCTTTCACTCTCTCTGTTCTGTCTCTCCTTTTCTGCATTTCTCTCTTCACTTTCTCCGCCTCTTTCTTTTTTATGAATTCACAATCAACTTTAATTTCGTTGTACGCAGACGACGTAAATGTATCATTAATTCTTACACATTAGTCCAACATTATCTTTTATACAAATAAAGAAAAAATAACAGTACAATTGGATATTTGCAAATCAACATAAACACACCCATTTCTTCTGTTCAGACACATACATAGTAATTATATTCATTTACACGTGTGTTTACATAGCTGTCTCTGCAGCTCAGAAGTAATTCATTGTGTAAAGGGCACTCTACAAATTCCGTTTTAATTAATTACATTGTACATTTGTCGAGCAGAAAATATCCGCCTCTTTCTTTTGTTGTCTCACTTTGTCTCTTTTGCTGTCTGTCTCTCTCCTGCACTGAATCTTTATGTGTCTCCAGTTCTCGTTGCTTCACCTCTTTTGTTTCCATCGCCTTGTTTCAATCTCTCTGTAATTGTCCTTGTGTTCCTCTCACTTTCTGTCTAACTTTCCATCTGCACTTCTGAGTTTCTTTCTCCATTTGTCGACCAGTTTCTCTCAAATTTCTCTCGCTAGTAAACTCCCTCTCTTTCTCTTAATCTGTGTTATTCATTCCCTGTCTCTGTTTTCTAATGTATACATGCTCCTTTCCTGTCTGTGCTTTTTGTCCCTGTATTTCTTCCTCATTATATTTTCTCCTTCTATGTTTCTCCATCTCTCTTGTCTTTTCTATTTATCTTCCTGCCCCCTCTCTGTTTCTGCACTTTATTCTTTCCCTCTCTCTTGCTCTCTTTTCTGGTTATTTCATTTTTTTTGATTGTCTCCAGCTGTTTCTCCATCTAAATCTCTTAAGCTGTTTCTTTACGTCTTTCTTTAACTTGTTAACTGTCCCTTTCTCTCTGCCCCTTTCTGCTCTTCAGTCACTTTCACTTTCTATTTCTCTACGTCTTCCTTTCTTACATTTTCTTCACGATTTATTTCTCAATTATCAGCTTTTCTCTCTGTTTATGGCTCTAACTGTCTCTCATTTCCCCTTTCTATCTGCCTCCATAAGTAAGGTTATCTCTATGTGTCACCCTGTCTCTTCCTCTCCATGCCTTTATCTATCTATCTATCTATCTATCTATCTATCTATCTATCTATCTATCTATCTATCTATCTATCTATCTATCTATCTATCTATCTATCTGTTTGTTGGTCTGTCTGTCTGTCTATCTATCTCTGTCATCCTATCTCTCCATTTATGTGGAGTGCACTCATTCGGATCAGGCCCACAGCAACTAATTTGATTGACAAGTTTGCCCATTTTGCAGGGCGGCCATTTAGTTGAAGTCCAGCTGAGCTCTTCAGTGCCGCCTGTTTGAACAACAATTCACGTGTTGTCTGCAGAGCGAATCACGCCTCAATAGGCCGGATTATCAATATAATGTAATATTAGAATCAGATTTAAGAATATTTCAGCTGATATAAAATGTACTTTCCATCCAGTGGGAAGTGCAATGGGTGGAGTATGAAATACCCAGAAAAATTCTAGTGCTTGAAACCTTTCAGCTCTTTCTATGATTTCACTAATTTAACAATTAGATTGAATGGGTATTTCACCGCGTTCTTCAGCTCCTATCTGAATTTAGCCTGGGTCAGGACATAAATACACGTGTTTGTGCAGGAACTGAGAAGCTGCAGCATTCCTGATGTGGCTTCTGTGATATAACGAGGGTCAGTGTCGGAATTATAATACCGAGTGTCTGTCATTCGCCGATAAATGTTATTTACAACCTGGGACACCCATAATCGGATAAAACTGCCCGATATACTGAAGAGTAAAATGATGGATTTCTTTCGGTTCTCCATCTCTGAATCCTTGTGATTCTCTCCATTGCTGCGGCCCCGGAGTCCCCTGCGGACTCGACTGGCCACCAAAATGCGTCTGACCGTCAGAACATTGAGCAGCAAAATCAGAAAGAACGGGACACAAGGGGTTAAAATGAGGTGAAATAACTCAAATGCGGCCCATACTGGGGAAGTGCGGAAGATCACTTTAAAGATACAATCCCGGGGAACATTATCAATTATAAGGTAAGTTTCATATATAAAGTACCAGGGAACACTCTCTAAACAGCCCAACACACTCACTGTTCCTATAACTACAGCCGCCGTTTTTTCGGTGCAATATTTTGTTTTAAGTTTCTCAGAACAAATGGCCACAAATCGATCAAAGGTGAAAGCGACTGTGAGCCAGACAGAAACCACTGTGGCTGCATAACCCAAGTATTTAATGGGACGACACACGGGAGTAATGAACAAGAATGAATCGGGGAAATAAATTCCACCAACCCGTGTCAATATCAGATCAGTGATAACGACCAGGAGATCGGCCGCTGCCATTCCCAGCAGGTAGCGACTGATACATTTGGAGAGCCCGCAATTTCCTCGGGACAGGATCACAATCGCCACCAAGTTAACTGTAAGAGAGAGAAAAGGAAGCAGAGAAATTACTGATCAGACCTGGAGCCAAAGCAGCATTTTGACAGGATCTGGGGTTAAATTTCCAGCTTTGTTGCTGCATCGAACGGTGGAAACTGATTCATTCACCTGGGCAGCGCTTTCAGGCAGAGAGATGTTTTTAAACTCAATTATCAATTATGAATTGTGAGAGCGATAAAGAAAGGGAATAAATGAGCACTGGATCCACTGGAAGGGCCGAGTGAGAGCGCAGTGTCAGTGGGGAAGGGAGAAGGAGATTTACCGAGCTGGAATCCAACGGGTTAAAGCCGGATTTGGGCTCCAGACTGACGTGAAAGAGAGCGAAGGCCGGAAAGGTGATGGGACAGGGTGGGGGGTGCAGCTGGTTTGTTGCCCTTGGTTAAGAGCGCCGACAGGGGCTGGCACAAAACAGGGAAAGGTCGAGAGTCGCGGCGGTGAGTTTGAGGCTTTGGATCGGATTGGAAGAGGCAGCTGGAGGCCGAGGCAATGAGTGAGATCGGAGGGAGACAAGGAAAAGGACATGTTGGAGCTGGAGGGGAGTCAGGAACAGATTGTTTGAGAAAGTGGATAAACTGAAGCAATGGATGAGGAGGCAGTGGATTCAATGTGGTGGTTGGAGAGGCTGGGATTCACAGGGAGAGACTGCATCAGAGTGTGAGAGGAAATCTAATCTATAGACCCCACTAACACAATCCAGCTAATAAATTCAACACTTCACTTCAGTGGTTATTGGTGTCAGTGAACAGCTCATCGGGTATGAAATGTGTTCATTAAATTTACTTTGCACATTCAATTAAAATTAAATTAAAATGTATGAATTAAATCCACCTCGTTCTTCATTGAATTCCGCCGACACCGAGTTTTTAGAATACAGTATCTTAATAATTCGTTAGGATCAAGAAATCACTGATTCTATTCTTTAAATACATTTGAATTATGTTTATTTATTCATTCAGTGAACAAGGAAAAGCAACATTCACCAAAACAGACTGAGGCGCTGAGGATGTTGGGATTGTATCGGATGTGAAAAGGGGCATTGAGAAAGAGAGTAGAGATGGCAGAATAATAGATAGAGGAGCGGTAGAGACAGAGACGGAGAGGGAAATCGAGAGGATGGGGGAGGAGGAGCGCGAGAAGAGAAAGAGTGACATCGAGATAGAGAGAGACATCGGGAGAGAGAGAGAGGAGAGAAAGGAGAGAGAGAGAGAGAGGGAGAGACAGAGAGGGAGGGAGGGAGAGAGAGAGAGGGGGTGACAGAGAGAGTGAGGAGAGAGAGAGAGTGAGAGGGAGAGACAGAGAGAGAGAAAGAGAGGGAGGGAGGGAGAGAGAGAGGGGGTGACAGAGAGAGTGAGGAGAGAGAGAGTGAGAGTGAGAGACAGAGAGAGAGAGAGAGACGGGTAGAGAGAGAGGGAGAGAGACAGGTAGAGAGAGGGAGAGAGTGGCAGCAGGGTGAATCATTCATCGGATTGAACTGCTGAAACTTCCAGTGCAAATATGAAGAAGTAATGTGACTTGAAGATGTTAATAGGAAGTTGTCAGATTGCGAGAGTTTTATTGCACTCTCGCTCCTCTATCTATTATTCTGCCATCTCTACTCTTTCTCAATGCCCCTTTTCACATCCGATTCAATCCTAACATCCTGCCCCTACATTCTGTTCACCAGCCCCGTGTTCCACCGATCCGATTCTCAGTGTCAGTTTGTTAAATAGTGAAGCCTCTGTGGAATAGTTTAATGTTACTACAGATCATCCAAGTTTCCCCCAGTTCGCCTACACTGTTCACTTCATCTGCAAATCAAGAAAGAAACAGAATCAAAAGCCTCTTCCAGACAGACCTCACAATAATTGAAATTCCTTCTCCTGTAATTATAAAGTACACCATTAGATGGCGGGGTGTTCAATCAACAAAACGCCAACATCACAGCTGCAACTTCGAATCTGCAGATAAATAGAAGGCTCTGGATTCCAACAGATAAAGTGCAAACTGATACAGCATAACACCATAACATTGTATTTTAGAATGAATCCATCCACAGTGAAGCAGAGAAGGAGATGTGAAAGATTCAGCAGCAAACTCAGTTCAGTAGCCAGACCTCTGGAGCTGCGCCAGATACAAACAATGAAATAACATTTTATAAGTGATAACCAAAAAAAACACTGAAACCCCTGTTAAACTCACTTGGTTATTGGCGAGGGGGGACATTGCGCTGCCACCTTGTAACACTGAGACCGTGAGCTGTCTCATTATCAATCACTGAAAACACATTAATGTAAAAATATTCCAGGGCACGTTCGTTCCACAACATGAAACTGTTAACAGCTCCTGATGGTCTGATACCAGCTCTTAGCCCTGACACCTGATTCCAATCCATTCAGTACAGAGAATAATCCAGGAACAATGCCAGTTTGGAATATACAAAGGCCACGACAGATATAATGGAATTGCGACAAGACCGAACGTTTGGAAGTTTAGGAGATACCATTATTGAACAGCACATTCAGTACAGAGTACTGTACATTCAGTACACCCAGCAACAATGCCAGGTTTGTATTTACAAAGTTCATTACAGACCAGCTCCTACAAGACCAACTTAACACATTCCATCATTCAACTGGTAGAACACAACAAGCCACTGTGTAAAACATGCAGGGAGAAAAGATATTTCGCCAAGTACAGCAGCACAGTTAACACCGATTTATACCATTAACAACTGAGATAACAGCTTACCCGGCACTCCAACGGCTGAAAGGGCAGGATAGTAAATGTCTTCTATCTGAAATATTACTGGATATCCCATTACTGTGAGAAGCGGTCACTTCTGTTGGTCTGGTAAACATAACTCCGGCAGGCACTCTGAGCTGATACATTCCAATGAACCCTGATTTATACACGGGATAAGACTCCACTGACACGGTTATACTCCTTATCATTGCTATTAGTTACAGTCACTTGAACAAACACATTACATCAGCAGCTTTGACTCTGATATAAATAATGTGGTGGATATAACACAAACATCTCAAAGTCCAGGACATTATCTTAATGAGGCCTCTCTCAGGAATAAAGTTAAAATCTGTGCTCATACAGGACTGATCCAACAATAATGAGCGGCTTCATTTACAGTTTTCATATAATTGTATTGGCCATGTTCACTCTTGGCGATTCATTTATAATGTATACCGATTTATCCGCAGTGCACATTGAATCCAGGGACTCAACCAGATCGTTTCACTCTGTTCCTGCAGTTTCCCAATCAAAAACTGAATTTTGATTCCTTAACACGCGGAGAGCTAAAGGGCAGGTTGAGGATTGCAGCCGAGAAATGACTGTGGGTGATATTAGGGGACGGAGACTGAAAGTGCCCCATTGAGATTCCACTCTCCGCTATTTTACTTCAGATGTTTACCCGTTTATTCTACATTGGTTAATGTGTCCAGTAAAGTTAGCCCCGTGTAACGCCGAGCTGAGCTCATGACCTGATTTGACCTCCATCACAAAGGCCCCCTGTTTCCCTCACCCACCTCCTTTCCTTCCTCTGCCCATTGCCATTGAAACCCTCATCCATGCCTCTGTCCCTTCCAGACTCCATTCCTCCAATACAGTCCTGGCCGGCCACCGATCCTCCACCTTCCATAAACCTGAGCTCGTCCAAAACTCTGTTGCCTGTGACCAACCAGCACCAGGTCCCGCTCGGCCTCACTGACCCTCACTGGCTCCCACTCCCATATCACTGAAATTTAGAATCCTCATCCTTGAATTTAAATCCGTCCATGACCCACCCCTCTGCATCCCCCTCGTCTCCTCCACAAATAAAATCATAGAATTTGATGGAGGCCATTCGACCCATCGTGCTTGTGCCGGCTCTTTGAAAGAACTATCCAATTCGTCCCACCCGCCTGCTCTTTCCCCATAGCCCTGCACATTTCCCTATGCACCGACAGCAAATCCACTCATGACCTCCTCGCTCATCAGACATTGGCCTCTTTTGGTGGGACGACCCTCGCTTGTTTCCACTCACCTATCTGATCGTAACCAGGAGAAGCTTCTCTTCCCACCCGATCACCGTTACCTCTGACGTCTCTGAAGGTTCAATCCTTGGCTCCCTCCTTGTCCTCATCTGCATGCTGCCCTTTGGTGACTTCGTCCGCAATCATGGACCTCCTTTCAGATGAACACTGACAAAACAACCTCCTCCCTCGACCTTTGCAATGTCTTTGTGTTTTCAGATCGACATCCTGTTTTAAATTTCCTCCAATTTCCTTGGAATGTCATGATCTTTGGTCGCACAATCTCCACATCCTCGGCACTGATTCCATCCCCATGCCTGGCTTTAGTCTGAGGCTGAATCTGAATGTTCGTAACTTTTACGTCCCATTCGACCCCGTGCTGAGCTTCTGACCCCATATCCTCTCCATCACAAAGACCGCCTACTTCCAGGTCCTTAATAACGCCCGTTCCACTCACCCTGCTAAGCTTCTCCAACCGTTAGCCATGCCTTTCTACCCTCTATGGCCTTCCATCTCCTCTCCGGCATCTCCAAAAACTTCAACTCATCCAAAGCTTTGCTCCCTGTAACGTATCCGTCATTAACTCCTTCACCAATCTTCCAAGCCCCGACTCATCTGCATTGGCTTCCAGTCTCCTAAGTCTTTATTTTTTATCTTTCTTACGCTGAATTACATAAAAGCCTCACCCCTCCCTATCTCTGCAATCTCCTCCATCTTTACAGCCCCTCGCCCTTCTCGTCCACCTCTGGCTGCTTGTGTATCCACAGTCTCTTTGCCCTACTTTTGGCAGCTGATCGTTAAGCCACAGCCACGCCCCAGAATGTGCTCCCTAAGCCCCTCCATCTGCATTACTCCCTTTCAATGTCAGCTGTGATTCAGTGGGTGGCACTCTTGCCTCTGAGTTAGAAGTTGAGAAGGTTGTGGGTTCATAGACCCACTCCAGAGACTTGAACACAATATCTTCATTTCAGTGCTGTACTGAGGTAATGCTGCACTGTCAGAGGTGCTGTCCTTCAGATGAGACGTTAAACCGAGGGCCAGTCTGACCCCTCAAGTCGATGTACAAGATCCCATGGCACTATTCGAAGAAGAGCAGGGAAGTTCTCCCCGGTGATCTGGGCCAATATTTATGCCTCAACCAACATCACTAAAACCAGATGATCTTCTCAATTTCATATTACGGTTTGTGGGATCTTGCTGTGTGCAGTTTGGCCGCTGTGTTTCTTACATTATAACTGTATTTCATTGGCTGCAACGCACTTTGGGACAGACTGAGATTGTGAAATGCGCTGTATGAATGCAACTTTCTTTCTTTCTTTCTATCCATCTCTTGCTCCAATCTTTTGTCATTTCTACGAATATCTCCTTCTTTGGCTGGGGTCCATTTTTGTCTGATTATCTCTCTGTGAAGCACCTTTAATTTTTATCCATGTTGAAGGCGCTTTATCAATCCAGGTAGTTATTGTTATACTTTACCATCCTCCTCTGTCTTCATCCCACCATTGGTGGCCATTCCTTCACACAACTAAAACCAACCTTATCCCCTCCGTCTCTCGTTTTACACCCACCTTAAACCCTCCTTGCCAAAGGATTTCATCATACCTCCCGATTCCGTTTGTGCCTTTTACTTCCAGCCCCTGTGAATCCCCTTGGGAATGTTTATTACATTAATGGCGGTCTGTGAATGCAAGTTGTTGTTGATTTTCATTGGAATGTGTTCATTAGTTGTCCACAGTATGAGCAAAAGTAATTTCTGGGCTAATATTCTTGTATCAGAAAGAGATTTCTATAATAGGCGGATTTGATGAGATACATTAACATCGGCAGCTACTCGGAGAAATCTTTTTGTTCGAACAACATAAATTGGTTTGTCCACAGACAGCACATTGAAATAGGTTTGTCCCACTGTGAGGCAACCTTTAGGGAGTCTGCTATCTAAGATGAAACCAGCTGCAGTTACTAAGATGAAGTTTTATTAATTATTTGTCTTTTTTCTCTTTGGTTATAACTCATTTTACTGCACCCTGGCTGATGACTCGGATGAAGCTTTAATAGTTATTCTCTTCGGTTAGGGGCTGTTTCACTTTTTGCCATCCAATCTACGATATCACTGCTCCCTGGGGCTGATTGAGAAAGACCCCGTATGTTCTGACATTGTGGTGTCTTGGTATGAAATTAGATTGTTGTTTTTGGTACGGGAGGGAGAGAGAAATCCATTGGATACGTGTAGACCAAAGGTTCCAATCTTGTTTGTGGAGAAACTCTTCGAATCCATCATTAGATCTAAAACTGTGGAGCAGGTAGCAGTGCTCGGGTTAATCAAGGAATGTGCATGTGCCAAACCCCACTAACTCCCACTGTTTCTAGAGATGATTTAGACTTAGACAATCTCTAATTTTGCTGAGAAGCAAAAGCAGGGTTTGGCAAAATATGAGGAAGACTATAACAACATTAAAGAACGATGCAGGCAGCTTGGCTGGATTGAGCAGACACGAGGCAGTTGTATGTTAATGTAAAGTGATAGATATTGGAAGCAAATCAATGAATTTGTGTATACAGTTAATGAAAAGACGCCGAATGATGTTGAGTAAAAGTGAGAATTAAGTACTTAAATGTATAATTCCATGGAATTGTGACGGCAGCTCCATAAATCATAAACAAATGCAAACAGCATTTTGAATTTTATAAGTAGGGTCACACAGTCCAAAAATAAAGAAGCAATGACAAATTTGTACAAAACATGGGTTGGCCCACAATTCCAGAGTATTGTGTGCAGCTTTGTGCATCCCATTATATAAACTACATTAAAGCCATAGAGAGCACAGTGTAGATTCAATCGAATGAAGCCCAGGAAGGGAAACTGTCTTCGGGTTAGATATTGGAACTATTTCCACAGAAACAGAGAAGACTGGGGGGAACAACATCGTAAAGGGCAAGGAGGGTGAAACATTCCTAAAATGGGTTTTGTAGAACTTTCTTAATCAGTATGTTTCTAGCCCAGAGAGGAAGGAGGCGGTGCTGGATCCAGTGTTATGGAATGAAGTAAGGCAAGTGGACTGAGTTTCATTGGGAGAACATCTGGGTAATAGTGATCATAATATAATTTGGATTAAAGTAGTTATAGAAAGGGGCAAATGAAATTCAGCGCTGAAAATACCTAACGGGAAGGGCGACAACATCAGTGCTTTGAAAAGGGATAGAACCATAGAACCATAGAAAAGATTCAGCACAGAAGATGGCCATTCGGCCCATCGTGTCCGCGCCAGCTCGAAGAACAACCATGTGCCCATTCTAATCCCACCTCCCAGCACCTGGTCCGTCGCCCTGCAGCTTACAGCACTTTAGGTGCAGATCCAGGTACTTTTTAAAAGAGTTGAGGGTCCCTGCTTCTTCCACCAATTCGGGCACCGAATTCCATACACCCACCGCCCTCTGGGTAAAAAAAGCTTTTCCTCATGTCCCCTCCAATCCTTCCGCCAATCAGTTTAAATCTATTTCCTCTTGTTTTTGAACTCTCCGCTAGGGGAAACAGTTACTTCCTGCCTACTCAACCTGAGCCCCTCATGATTTTGTGCACCTCAATCAAGTCTCCCCTCAGCCTCCTCTGCTCCAAGGAAAACAACCCCAGCCTATCCAATCTCTCCTTGTAGCTGCAATTTTCAAGCCCTGGCAACATTCTTGTAAATCTCCTCTGCACTCTCTCCAGAGCAATTACGTCCTTCCTGTAATGTGGTGACCAGAACTGCGCACAATACACCAGCTGTGGCATTACCAGCGTTTTATATAGTTCCATCATTACATCCCTGCTTTTGTATTCTATACCTCGGCTAATAACGGAGAGCATTCCGTGTGCCTTCTTCACAACCTTATCTACCTGCACTGCCACCTTCAGGGACCTGTGCACATACACTCCAAGGTCTCTCACTTCCTCTGCCCCTCTCAATATATTCCCGTTTATTGCGTATTCCCTTTTACTGGTTGCCTTCCCTAAGTGCATTACCTCACACTTCTCCGGGTTGAACTCCATTTGCCACTTTTCCGCCCACACCACCAACCCATTGATATCTTCTTGGAGTCTACAGCTATCCTCTTCACTATCAACCACACATCCAATTTTTGTGTTGCTTGCAGATTTGCCAATTATGCCCCCGACATTCAAGTCCAAATCATTAATACATACCACAAACTGCAAGGGACCCAACACTGAGCCCCGTGGCACACCACCGGAAACGGATTTCCATTCGCAAAGACATCCATCGACTTTGACCCTTTGTTTCCTGTTACTGAGCCAATTTTTGGATCCAATTTGCCACATTTCCCTGTATCCCATGGACTTTTACCTTTCTGACCAGTCTGCCATGTGGGACCTTGTCAAATTCCTCACCAAATTCCATGTAGACAACATCCACTGCACTACCCTCATCAATCCTCCTTGTCACTTCCTCAAAGAATTCAATCAGATTTGTCAGGCATGACCTTCCCTGAACAAATCCATGCTGACTATCCCTGATTAAACCATGTCTTTCCAAGTGACAGTTTATCCTATCTCTCAGTATTGATTCTAATAGTTTGCCCACCACCGAGGTGAGACTGACCAGCCTATAATTCTTCGGCCTTTCCCTCGTACCCTATTTAAACAATGGTACTACGTTTGCAGTATTCCAGTCCTGCGGGAGCTCCCCTGCATCGAGTGAGGTTTGGAAAATGATCCTCAGAGCATCCGCTATTTCCTCCCTGGCTTTCGTCAAGAGCTTCGGAAACAATCCATTCGGCCCTGGTGACTTATGAACAATCAAGGATTCCAGTCCTTCCATTACTTCCTCTCTCGTTATGTTCACCTTATCTAATATTTCACACCTCTCCTCTTTAAAGTTTACCGCAGGATCGAGCACAGGGGCAAATTGTTGTTGAAACAAGCTGTTGTGGGGGGCGGGGTCGACGCTATTAGACCCCACTTGTGGTGCTTGCCAGACCGCTAACATTAATCACTCATGAGCATCGGAACAGGAGGAGGCCATTCAGACCCTCCAGCTTGTTCCACCATTCTATTAGATGGTGGCTGATCTGGACCTCAACTCCATTTACTCGCCTTTGTTCCGTATCCTTTGATCCCCTCACCCAACAAAAACCTTATCAATCTCAGTCTTTAAAGCTTCAATTGACCCCCAGCATCCACAGCCTTTTGGGGGAGACGGTTCCAGATTTCTACGACACTTTTTGAGAAGAAATGCTTTCTGACATCTCCCTTGAACAGCCTCGTTATAATTTTAAGATTAGCCCCCTTGCTCTGGATTCCCCCACCAGAGGAAATAGTTTCTCCGTATCTCCCCTATCTAATCCCCTGATCATTTTAAACGCCTCGATCAGAACTCCCCACAACCTTCTAAATTAAAGGGAATACAAGCAAATTTTATGCAACCTGTCCTTATATTGTAGCGATTTAAGCCCCTGTATCATTCTGGTGAATCTGTGCTGCTCCCCCTCCTAGGCCAATATATCCTTCCTGAGGTTCGGTGCCCAGAACTTAAGACAGTCTCCTGATGGGGTCGAACCAGAGCTCCAAACAATTGAAGCATAATTTCCACCCCTTTGTATTCCAGCCCTCTTGAGATAAAGGCCAACAGCCCAATAGGCTTTTGAATAATTTTGGTGATTTGTGTACTTGAACCCCAAATCTCTCTGCTCATCCACGGTTCCTAATCTCTCCCCATTAAGACAATATTCTCCTTTGTTTTTCTCTGACCCAAAGTGGATGGTCTCACACTTGCCCACATTAAATATAAATTCTGCCCCAGTTTTGCCCACTCACTTAGTCTGTCTGTTTCCCTGGTTTCTAGTTTCTGAATAGGATCAGATTCTGTTTTCAGTACAAAGTAGTAAGTCATAAAACCTCCCCTTTTATTTGGTCTGGGGATCGAGGGATATGGAGCCAAGGCGGGGAAATGGAGTGAGATACAGATCGGCAAAGATTTAATAAAGTGGCGGGAAAGGCTCGAGGGGTAGAATGGCCTCCTCCTGTTCCTTTGTAACAGGCTTGAAAGGCAGAATGGACTCCTCCTGTTCCTGTGTAACAGGCTTGAGAGGCAGAATGGACTCCTCCAGTTCCTGTGTAAAAGGATTGAGAGGCAGAATGGACTCCTCCAGTTCCTGTGTAAAAGGATTGAGAGGCTGAATGGACTCCTCCTGTTCCTGTGTAATGGGCTTGAGAGGCAGAATGGCCTCCTCCTGTTCCTGTGTGACAGGCTTGAGAGGCAGAATGGACTCCTCCTGTTCCTGTGTCACAGGCTCGAGGGGATTAATGGGCATCCTCCTGTTCCAATGTAACAGGGAGGGGATCTGACGAGGCTTCCTACTGTTCCCGTGTTACAGATTTGAGGGGCTGAATCATGGAATCATAGAAAGTTACGGCACAGATGGAGGGCATTCGGCCCATCGTGCCCGTGCCGGCCTAAAAAGAGTTATCCAGCTTAACCCCACTTTCCAGCACTTGGTCTATAGCCGTGTAGGTTATGGCACTTCAAGTGCAAATCCAAGTACTTTTTCAATGAGTTGAGGATTTCTGCCTCTCCCACCCTTTCAGGCATTGAGTTCCAGACCCCACCAACCTCTGGGTGAAAAAGATTCTTCTCAGCTCCCCTCTAATCCTTCTACCAATCACTTGAAATCTATGCCCCCTGGTCAATTGCACTTCCGCTAAGGGAAATAGATCCTCCCTATCCACTCTGTTTCGTCCAGTCATAATTTTATACACCTCAATTAAATCTCCCCTCAGCCTCCTTTGTTCCAAAGAAAACAACCCAGCCTATCCAATCTTTCCTCACAGCTAAAATTCTCCAGAAGTGGCAACATCCTCGTAAATCTCCTCTGTACTCTTTCGAGTGCAATCACGTCGTTCCTGTAACGTGGTGGGCAGAACTGTCCGCAGCACTCAAGCTGTGGCCTGACCAATATTTTATACCGTTCGAGCACAAACTCCCTGTTCTTCTATTCTATGCCTTGGCTAATAAAGGAAAGTATTCCATATGCATTTTTAACCACCTTATCTACCTATCCTGCTACCTTCAGGGGTCTGTGGTCATGCACTCCAAGGTCCCTTTGTTCCCCCTAAACCTCTCAGTATCCTCCCATTTATTGTGTACTCCCTAACCTTGTCTGTCCCGAAATGCATTACCTCACACTTCTGCAGATTGAATTCCATTTGCCACTTTTCTCCCCATCTGACCAGTCCATTGATATCTTCCTGCAGTCATCAGCTTTCCTCCTCACTATCAACAACACGGTTAATTTTTATATCATCTGCAAACTTCTTGATCAAGACTTTCATGTCGAAAAACGACCCAAGGCGATTCACAGATGCATAATCAGATATAAATGGACACTGAACTGCAGAATGAGGTATTAAGAGGATCGGCCGAAAGCTTGGCAGAAGAGGTGGGTTCCAAGGAGGGTCTTGAAGGAGATGGAGCGGTTTAGGGAGTGAATTCCAGAGCTTGGGTCCTAGACGGCTGGAGGCACGGCCGCCAATGGTTGGAAGAAAAGTGTGGGGGTGGATAAGACGCCAGAATTGGAGGAGCGCAGAGATCTCGGAGGGTTGTCGGGCTGGAGGAGGTTACAGAGATAGGGAAAAGTGAGGCCATGGAGGGTTTTAAAGACGAGGATGAGAATTTTAAATTGGAGGCGTTGGGGAACTGGAAAACAATGTAGGACAGCGAGGACAATGGTGATAGGTGAGCGGGACTTCCTCTGTGTATTCCAAAGCAGACATGTTCATTGTGATTTTTTAATGTTTTTTGTTTACTAACATGGTTAAACAGACATGTAATAATCAAGATCGCTGATTTACAGTTTGCATGCCAATCTGCACAGAATCATCAAATTTGAGCCGAAGAATATCACGAACAATGTGATTGTACCACATTTGGAATGGGAACCGCCTCTGCAACTTGGCACGATGCAGTGACACTCTCTTGCCAGTGAAGGCGCTGCAGTGCCACTGCTGGTGGGAGGTTGTAATTGCAGCGTGACAAGTTTAAAGAGGCGGTTCCCATTTTAAAAACGGCCTTGTGCTTTTAAGAACATAGAAATTCCAAAAGGAAAGAAAGACCAAGGTCCATCTAGTTGACCTTCTACCATCCTGGGTAGTCGCATGAAATAATGGAGTTGTTTACTAATCATGACAATAAATCTCTATAAATTAATCTACATCAGACGCAGGCATGAGTGGAGGGAAACCCCACTGGTGGAGAGCTTTAGGAACCAAAGGTCCAAAGTCACCTGTTCCTCCCAAACATGTTACACTTGCCACATGTCATGTCTCATATCACTCTTATACTGGATCCGATATTTTCTGAAAGAAATCGATCCAACTTACTGTTGTATCGATACTGTTGAATCGATACCAACTGCTTCCACTGTCTCCCTTAGGGAATCTGTTCCACAAATTGGCCACTCGCTCACTGAAATATTATTTCTGCAGATTAGTTTTGAATTTACCCCCTTCAAGTGCAGACCGTGTCCTCTGGTCCCACTGTTTTGGACAAGGTGGAATAGCTTGCCATGGGAATTTAAAATTAGGGTTGAACGAGGTTAGGACTCCTTGTGCCATTATCCTCTGACATCAAATCCCTCTTCACCCGATCACCCCTTACAAGCAATGTCACGATAGGTCGACCAGTCAGTAATAAAGGTACAGTCGGACTGGTTCACTCGCTGTACATCAGTGGGCCAGCTGATATATGGTAACATGGGATTAACCAGTGTGTTCTCCAGCTCACTTGTGAGCAGCACCAGTGGAGATACTTAACCCCAATAATTTACCGTTATTTAATGCTCCTGCCACTCTTTAATCCCCGCATATATTCGACATCAACAACAACTTGCAATTAAATGGCGCCTTTAATGTAGTAAAACGTTCCAAGGTGCTTCACAGGAGCGATCATCAAACAAACTTTGACACCGAGCAACATAAGGAGATATTAGGACAGGTGATCAAACGTTTGGTCACAGAGGTAGTTTGTTAGCATCATCCTAAAGGAGGCGAGAGAGGTCGAGAGGCGGAGAGATTTAGAGAGGAAATTCCAGAACTTAGAGCCTCGGCAGCTGAAGGCACGGCCGCCAATGGTGATCCTGGAAAAGTGAGCAGTTTTGGCAGAGGAGATCAGGACCCGATAGTGCTTTATGTGGTCCAGCCAGATCTGGCGATGAATGGCTAAACCAATTGTCCAGCATAAACTTTCCAGTCTGCGTCCCCTGGACTGAAGGGAGCGGAGACAGGGGCCGTACCAGGGGGAGCGACCCGGGTGAGAGAGAATAATGTTTTTAATGGGGACAAGGGCATCAAAGGTGGAGGTGAGGTTGTGACTGAGCAGATCAGTAGCAACAGAAATATCGTGTTGAATGGAGGGGCAAAGGCGAGACAGTTGTGAATTTGAAATTGCCTTTATAAGTGATTTGGTGTAGAGTTTGTTCCAGGGACGAACACAGAAAGAAGTGCAGTTGGGAGGGGGTGTGGCGATACGGTTGGAGAGGGATACAACTCAGTGGTCAGAGATGGCCTTATCCGTGATTGACACGACAGGAGTAGAGAGGTCACGTGAGATGGCAAGGTCGAGGCGGTGGCTATGAATATGAATGGGGAATTTAAATGGAGGGAGAGCGACCGTATGGTAAAGGATTGGTTAGCTAACAGGAAACAGAGAGTAGGCATAAATGGGTCATTGTCAGGTTAGCAAGATGTAACAAATGCAGTGCCACAGGGATCAGTGCTTGGGTCTCAACTATTTCCAATCTATATCAATGACTTGGATGAAGGGGCCGAATGTGTAGTTGCTAAATTTGCTTATGACACAAAGGTAGGTAGGAAAGTAAGTTGTGAAGGGGACATAAGGTGTCTACAAAGGGATATAAATAGGTTAAATATGTTGAGTGGGCAAAAATTTGGCAGATGGTGTATAATGTGGGGAAATGTGAACTTGTCCACTTTGGCACGAGGAATAGAAAAGCAGTATATTATTTAAATGGAGAGAGATTGCAGAACTCTGAGGTACAGAGGGATCTAGGTGTCCTAGTACATGAATCACTAAAACTTAGTATGCAGGTACAGCAAGTGATTTGGAAAGCAAATGGAATGTTGTCATTTATTGCAAGTGGAATGGAATATAAAAGTGGAGATGTTTTGCTGCAGTTGTGCAGGCATTGCTGAGACGACATCTAGAATACTGTGCGCAGTTTTGTTCTCCTGATTTAAGAAAGGACATAATTACTTGGGAGGCGGTTCAGAGGAGGTTCACTCGACTGATTACTGGATTGAGGGGGTTAACTTATGAGGATAGGTTGGACACGTTGGGCTGGTATACACTGGAGTTTAGAAGACTGAGAGGTGATCTTATTGAAACATATAAGATCATGAGGGGACTAGAATGGGCAGCTGCTGAGAGGATGTTTCCCCTTGTCGGAGAGACTGGAGAGACTCGGGCCACAGTTTAAAAACCAGGGTCTCCCATTTTAGACAGAGATGAGGAGAATATTTTTCTCTCAGAGGGTCGTGAGTCTGTGGAACTCCCTTCCCCAGAGAGCGGGGGAGGCAGGGTCATTGAATATTTTTAAAGCTGAGTTGGATAGAATCGTGATTAACAAAGGAGTCAAATGTTATAGTAGGTGGACGGGAAAATAAGGTTGAGGTCACAATCAGATCAGCCATGATCTTATCAAATGACAGAGCAGGCTCGAGGGGCCGAATGGCCTCATACGAGTGAGGAATATGCCGCGCCATGAGGTTACAGATTGTGCTGGGATGCAATTCTGCTGCTGCTGCTGACGTCCCACAACACCCCCTGGATACCCAGTTCATATGTTCATATTAGAGATTAATGGAGGATAGGAGGGCAGTGAACCCAGAGGAGAGAAAAAATGATGAGTTGAGATGGAGATTGAAATCACCGAGGATGAGAAGTCGCTCGGTGCAGAGGTTGAGGGAGGAAAGCAGTGAAGATATCTCGGTGAGAAACGTGGCGTGGGATTTGGGTGGCGGTAGAGAACGAGGATTTTTTGGAGAGGTGAGTGGAGCGGAACGACGTGAGATGCTCAAAGGAGGAGAAGGTGCCAGAGGAGTACGGGGTCAGATATTGGTGTGATTTGGTGATAAGATGCACACCGCCACCGCGGCGGTCTGGGCGGGTCAAGTGATAGATATAACCAGGCGTCAGGCTGAATTAAGGGGGAAGGTACCATCACCCGTCAGCCAGGTTTCTGTCAAGGCCGTGATATCGATGCAATCATCCACATTAAGATCATAGATGGCAAGGGCTTTGATCACAAGTGAACGGGCATTCTGGAGGAAGATGCGGAGAGGGGCGGCGATAGCTGATCCGGTGGCAGAATCGACAGTGTCAGCGCTGGGAGGGGTGAGTGGGACAGGAAGGTTAGCCCCCATCGGATACGTTGGGTTGGAAGGTCGGTGAGAGAGTCGGAAGGGGCAGTTGGGGTTGCTGCTCATAAGGAGGTAGCGACGAGTGTCTCAATGGGCCCTTCAGAGGATGTCAAGAGAGGCACAGAAGGAAGATGTGGGATTATCGAAGAGGGAGTCAAGCCTGGGATGGCGGTAGGAGAGTAGGAAGGTGGAGGAGTGCTGAAGGGTTGGGATAGGGATTGGGGGGCAGAGTACCCGAGAGGGCAGAAATGAAAGGAGGCATTGCGACAGGAGGGAGAGGCCTAGGAGGAGTAAAGAGAAAATAAGAAAAAAGGGGAAATAGAAGCGATGGGCTCGGGTCTGGAGCGGCAGCAAAATCATACACGTGAATGGACACAGGGAAACTCAGGTTACATCGGCGCGGTTACAGAGCAAGATTGGGATAGAAATGTCCTGGTAATAAACAGGGAATAGAGGAGACAATAGGAGGAAGAACAAAGTTATAGTCAGTGATCCCGTGGTGGGATAAAGATGACGTTGATAGGGTGGAGTCAGCTTGGAGCATCAACGAACTGATGTCCCGGTTCGGAGACAGGTGTGGAGGGAGAGAGAATCCAGAAGCTGTTTGAAGTATCAGAGAACGCACTGCTGGAGGTATTTCCGTGAGAATGAAGAGCCCGGATATGTGCAGAATCGATCGCGGGGCAGAAAAACGGTGTCGAAGTTGGAGGTCATTGTAAGATCCAGAAGCGGTGGAGAGATGGACTACGGCCCAGGAGAGTGAATTTCTGGCCAGGAATTCTCACTTCAGTAAAATAAAACTGAAAAACCAGTCGGACCAATGGGACAGTCATCAGCTCAGCAGATAACAGCAGTGGTGGGGGTTGGGCTGTGGACCAGACAAAGTTACCTTAAAACTTAAGCAACTGAACAGCAGATCAGAGTCACAGCAGCTGAGTCTTGCAGTGTAGTCCAGTGGAGATGCGTCGTTTTGACGGCAGATAAGTCCATGAATTTGGAATCCAAATTTGAGCAAAGATCCAGCGCTCAGTGATGAAAACAAAGAGCAGGCATGGTCGGGGGATGGGCAGTGGGCCCAGGTAACTTTAAACTTGTAGCTTGAACTTGTAGTTAGGGCCATAATGCACCCACCATTGGAGCCAGGGGAACTTAAACAGTGGAAGAGAGGAGACTGGGGGAGAAAGGGCAAAGGATGGCAACGGATGGCCAAGGGAGCAGCCAAACCTGGGCAGGATCTTAGCCTCAAGAATGTCCGGGTAATAGAGGAATAGGTGATCAATGTATCTTTACCCTATCCCAGGTGTTTGGTGAATGCGACGGAAATCCAGGCAACACAGTTAAAAGGATTTATCTGCAGTTTCAGACTTGCATCCCTTTGGTTTAAACATCTCATCGAGGCTACTGCACGGAGTCACAGACAATGCCTCGCGCCTCTATGTGGAAGGCGGCAGACACTTGTATTCCTGGTAAATGTGGAGGAAGATCATTTAAAATGGGATTAATCTGTCCGTCAGACTCATCTTCGTGGACACAGGAGGGCGGCTGGTGGGCGGTGACCAATGATGGGAGAATAATGGGCGGTCAGTGTGTGTCCCATTTCAAAGACAATCGTTCGTTCAAGAGGAAAACCATTCGCCAGGGTTAAAATAATTTACCATTGTTGGAAAATAATTGTGGTTCTATATACGTTTTGGCATTAAACAATGATAATATGGCTATTACAGGCTTCATGGTAAGTGGAGTAAGCTTCGGAACATAGGAACATCAGGAGGCCATTCAGCCCCTCGAGACTGGATTTTTTTTTTCTTTTCCATATTTATCCAATTCCCTTTTGAGAGTTACTATTCAATCTGCTTTAACCACCCTTTCAGGCCGTGCATTCCACATCATTACAAATATCTGCATTAAAACAATGTTTCTTCATGTCTCCTCTGGTACTTTTGCGAATCACGTTAAATCTGTGCCATTCGTAACCGACCCATCTGCCAATGGAAACAGTTTCTCCTTATTTACCCTATCAAAATTATCATGATTTTGAACACCTCTATCAAATCTCCTCGTAACCTTCTCGGCTCTAAGGAGAACAATCACAGCTTCTCCAGTCTGTCCACGTAACTGAAGTCTCTCATCCTTCGTACCTATTTTGTAAATCTCTTCTGCACCCTCTCGAAGACCTTCACTTCCTTCGTCCTGTGCGTTGCACAGAATTTAACACAGTTGTCCAGCTGAGGCCCAACCAGTGATTTTTAAGGTTTAGCTTAACTTCCTTGCTTTTGTACGCTATGCCTCTATTAATAAAGCCCAGGATCCCGGATGCTTTTTAAACAGCCTTCTCAACTTGTCCTGCCATCTTCAAAGATTTGTCTACATAATCCCCCAGGTCTCCATGTTCCTGTCCCCACTTTAAAATTGTACCATTTAGATGATATTACCTCTCCTCATTCTTCCTAACAAAATGTATCACTTCGCATTCTCTGCATTAAATTTTATCTGCGATGTGTCTGCCCATTTTACCAGTCTGTCGTTGTCCTCCTGAAGTCTGTTACTATCCTTCAAATTGTTTATTGCATTCCTGAGTTACGTATCATCTGCAAACTTTGGAATTGTACCATGTATACCTAAGTCCAGGCCATTAATATATATCAAATAGAGCAGTGGTCCCAATACCGACCCCTGGGGAACACCGCTGTATACTTCCCTCCAGTCTGCAAAACAACTGTTCACCACTACTCTCTGCTTTCTGCCCTTTCGCCAATATTGTATCCACGCTGCCACTGTCCCTTTAATCCCATGTGCTTTAATTTTGCTTGCAAGTCTATTATGTGGTACTTCATGAAATGCCTTTTGAAATTCCATGTACACAACATCAACCCCGCTGCCCTTATCAACCCTCTCCATTACTTCATCAAATAACTCAATCAAGTTAGTCAAACGCGATTTTCCGTTGACAAATCCGTGCTGACATTCACTTATTAGCCCATACTTTTCCAAGTGCAAATTAATTTTGTCGTGGATTATTATCTCTAAAAGTTTCCCCACCACTGACGTTAGGCTGACTGACCTGTAATTGCCGGGTTTATCCCTCTCCCTTTTATTGAACAGGGGTATGGCATTTGAATTCCTCCAATAATCTGACATTGCCCCGTATCTAAGGAGGATTGGAAGATTGTGGCCAGAGCCTCTGCAATTTCTACCCTTACTTTCCTCAGTCACAGACGATGCATTAGGTTAGGATCGGGTGATATTTCTATTTTGAGTGCTGCCAACCTTTCAAGTACCTCCTCTTTGTCTATTTTTGTCCTATCTGATGTCGCTTCTCCATCCTCCTTTACTGCTACATTGGCAGCATCCTCTTCTCCAGAGAAGACTGATGCAAAGTATTCATTTAGTACATCAGCCATGCCCACTTCCCCCACAAGAAGATCTCACTTTTTTTGTCCCAAATCGGTGCCACGCTTCCTTTCACTACCCTTTTACTATTTATATGCTGATAAAAAACTTTTGTGTTCCCTTTTATGTTCGCCGCAAATCTGTTCTCATACTCTCCCTTTGTCCTTCTTATTCCCTTTTACAGATCTCCTCTGTACTTTCTGTGTTTAGCTTTGTTCTCTACTATATTATGAAACTTACATTTGTCTTACGCCTGCTTTTTCTGTTAACTTTTAATCTCTGTATCTTCAGTCACCCAGGGAGCTCCAGCTTTAGCTGTCCTTCCTTTCCACTGTCTGGAAATATGTCTACTTTGTGCCCAAACCATGTTCTCCTTGAAGGGCTCCCATTGTTCCATTACTGATTTGCCTGACAATTTTTGAATCCAATCCATCAGTGAAAGATTGCTTTTTCACCCGCTGATATTATCCCTCCTCCTATTAAGTAGCCCCATGTATGCTTGCTCACAATTGGGGAACTATCAGCCCCCTCAATCCTTACTGACCATTCTGTTAGCAGCCCCCTCAATCCTGACTGACCAATGTATTATTAGTCCGATGTAACCTTACTGACCATTGTATTATCAGTCCCTTCAATCATTACTGACCATTGTGTTATGAGCCCCATGGACCCTTAATGACCATTATATTATCAACCCCATGTATCTTTACTGACCATTCTGTTATCAGCACCATATATACTTACTGATCATTGTATTAACATTCCCATGCATCCTTACTGACCATTTTATTATCAGCCAAATGGATCCTTACCGAGCATTGTATTATCAGACAACAGGAATCCTTACTGACCATTGTATTATCATTCCCAATGTATCCTGACTGACCACTGCATTGTCAGCCCCCATGTATCCTTACTGACCATTGTATTATCAGTCCCAATGCATCCTGACTGACCACTGTATTATCAGGCCCATGTATCCTTACTGACCATTGTGTTATAAGCCCCATTTCCTTGCTGACAATTGCATTATCAGCCAAATGTATCCGTAATGACCATTGTATTTTTAACCCCCCTGTATCCTTCCTGACCATTGAATTATCACCCCACTTATATCCTGACTAACCATTTTATTATCAGCACCAATATAATTTTACTGAACATAATATTATCATGCCTTATGTATCCTTACTGACCATTGGATTATCAGCCCCCATTTATCCTTACTGACCATTGTATTATCAGCCCCAATGTTTCCTTACACCCATTGTATTATCAGCCCCCATGTATCCTTGCTGACCATTGAATTATCAGACCCCATTCATCCTTACTGTCTATTGAAATATCAAGCCCATGTATCATTAATGAGCATTGTTTATCAGCCCCAATATTTCCTTCCTGACCATTGTATTATCAGCGCTCATGTATCCATGTTGACCATTGTACTATCAGCCCCATATACCCTTCATGACCACTGCATTATCAGCCACGTGTATCCTTAATGACCATTGCATTATCAGCTCCATGTATCCTTCCTGACCATTGAATTATCAGCTCTCATATATCCTTATTGACCTTTGAATTATCAGCCCCATCGATAATTAATGACCATTGTTCACGAGGCCCATGTATCCCTAGTAACCATTGTATTATCTGCACCTTGTATCTTCACTAACAATTGTAATATCAGCCCCATTTACCCTTGTGACCATTGTACTATCAGCCCCGTGTATCCTTACAAACCTTTCTAATTTCAGCCTCATTTTACATTTTTGGCCATTGTATTATCAGCCCAATGTTTCCTTAATGGCCGTTGTATTATCAGCTCCCCCCCCACCCCATGTAACCTTACTCATCATTGTACTATCAGCCACAATATATCCTAACTGCTCATTGTATTATCTGCTCCCATGTACTCTTACTGACCATTGTATTTTCAACCACCATGTATCCTTACTAACCGCTGTATTATCGACCCCCATGTATCGTTACTGACCATTGTATTATCATGCCGCCACGTATCCGTACTGCTCATTGCATTGTCTGCCCCCATGTATCCATAGTGACCATTGTATTATCAGCCCCCATGTATCCATAGTGACCATTGTATTATCAGCCTCCATGTATCCATCGTGACCATTACTTGACCTGATTCTTTCCATCCTCGTTGTCTTTTGCACCTTTGTTAAATCCACCCCTGAAAACTGATTGGGAAGATTATAATATTGCAGGTTTAATTCGCATCACAGAAATAATCTGAACTCTGTCGGTGAAGCTGTTCTCTCTTCACATCAGTACTGTAAGACTGCGGGATTCATATTTTCTTTCTGCACTACTTTTTTTGAAGTAATATTCCGAATTTTTGGTAGCTTCACTTTGTGTCAGTAAAATACTTGTTTACCTTTAATTGTCAAGAGAGTGATGGAGTTAAGGGATTAACCTAACCTGTTTCTTCATCGACTGTTATTAATGTCAATGTGTCGTTTAATTGTCTCCCTGGGAGTTCCCTCAGGTTATAAATAGAGACTGTTTTCAATGTGTCTCATCAGAGTGTTTGATGCAGCATTGCCTCCAGGTCAAACAGTGATCATTGGATCTCACAGATAATGAAATTATGTTCTGGTATATTCCAACTGAGCTTCGGATTCTGTGGGCACTTTATGATGTAGAAAGGATTTATTACCCGCTCCTCGCTACTGTTGGTGTTCCTGGTAAGTCATTATTTCAGCAATTAATTCTGTGAACCATTTTTAACTGTATTTACTGTACTTTTCCTTATTAATTGTATTCGGTGTAATCCTCTTGTTCAGTGTCTGGTAATGCAACTTGTTCCCTTCATGTCACATGTGAACAGTTGCCCATTCACCGGATTTGGTTCAATGAACACGATGTCATTTTCATGACTTTCTTCAACTGATAGTAATTTTTTAGGATTTGACTGTTATTTTAGTCTCCTACACAAGGAATGTTGGTGGACGATTCTCTTTATTGAACAGTTTGCCGTCTGTTGTCTGCACAGTACCCTAGTATCGGATCAAAAATATGCGCTCACAAGAGTTTCAACGTGTGCTGGTTATAGTTAATGACACTGATCTGTGGAAACTAGCGCGGACAGTCAGATCACAAATACACTCTGAAATATTGGACAATATCCAATAATGATTCGCTCCAGGAGCTGTCTTGCTTTCAACCGTCTCCCGCTCTGCCTTCTTGTCATTGGTGCTAAATGGTCAGGACAGGCTTTAAACGACAATATATGTTCCAGTAAACTGTTTATTCAGTTATGTTTGAGTTGATTTATTTCCATTGTTTTGATTTAGTCCATTTCCTGTGGGCCACATTACAGGAGATCTCAGTGAGGTCCACATGGACGATCCAACATCTACTGTTGAAGCGCATTGGGACGTTTTAATATGTTAAAGGCGCGAGATAAATGCAAATTGTTGTTGTTTATTCAGTTATGTTTGAATTGATTTATTCCCTTTGTTTTTGATTCAATCCTATGTCTTCAAATCACTTTGAAATTCCCAACTGTCTATCCTTGGACCCTCCATTGGTCATGATACTTCTGCAGATACTGATCTGCTCAATCTCACCCTCACCTCCACTTTTGATCCCTTCTCCCCAGTAAACCCCTTACTCTCACTCACCCTGTTCATTCCCCTTGACACGATTCCCATCGCTGCTCCCTTAGGTCCAAGGGACGCAGATTTGAACAGTTATGGCGCACATCTGGATTGGCCATTCATCGCCAGATCTCGCTGGACCTCATCAAGCACTATCAGAACCTGCTCTCCTCTGTGAAAACTCCTCACTATTCCAGGATTACCCTGGAATGCAAAGATGACCGCGGCTTCTCTTCTCCACAACAAACAATCTTAAACCCCTCTCCCCTGCTCCCTCCGCCCTTACTTCCAAAAAGTGCGATGAGCTCAAGGATTTCTTTGTCACTACGATTGAGACCATTCGTTCAGCTGCATTTACCGCTTCTCTCCCTTGCCCTAGTCCATCGAGCCAAAGTTCCCCAAGGTCCCCTCC